>NW_026526788.1:83344219-83926719 GCF_024362965.1 Panthera pardus
TCTGCACCCCCTCTTCTCCATGCCCGACATCCTCCAAGCTTACCTTGAGTTGCCGGGGTACCGAGGGAGGCGTGCGGGCACGGGCCCACCGGTGTGTGATGGGGTGCCGGTTTGGGGCTAACTCCTAAGTAGTTTCCATAGTGATAATGAAGCAGCACGTGCACCTTTTGGGAATATATAAAATTAGAGAGACTTTCTGTTTGCTTTGGTCCTCTTTCTAGAGGAATTACAGTAACTGCCATTCATGCTTGTTCTGTTGCACTGACTATTCTAGAGTCACCAGAATAACCTGGCTATTAAGGGTTAGTCACGTTAGGGAACATACGGCAAAGTGGCAACTTGTCATGTCAGCATTATCAATGTGGCAGGTTTCCTGAGTCCCAGATCCAGTTTTCACAAATTTGCCAAGTGTTCAACCGGAGCTGGTAGGGAGGTGCAGGTCTGGAAGCCCACCACGCGAGGAGTTTCTAAATTTGTTTTCCGCTTTCATTGTGGCAAGAGCGTGCAATTCTCTATTTGGTATCCGTCTGCCCATTTGACCCCAAACACGTGTGGTTTGTCACAGCCCGCCAGGAGAAGTCCCAGGGGTTTCCGATCACTGAGAAGTTGCCACCATCATGTTTTCTCATGGGAGGGGTTTCAGTTTCTTGGATCAACATCAGAGTTGGGCATTGCGTCCATTCTAGCACCTTCTGGGAAGATGACTGTGAGGGAGAAGGCTCTAACTTGTACAGGGAATGCCACACACACACACACACCACATGCACATATCATCTCTGGAGATGATGCTTAGGGATAAAACAAACACAACAGTGATGTCACAACTCACTCTAACACTTGGAGGCACAAAGTGTTTGTAGCTCCTCTTTCTTACTTTCCTCTTCCTCACTCTCCACGATTTGGAGTGTTTTCCTGAGTTTCAAGAAACTATAATTGTACCTACCCCATCGTGCAAAGTTCTGAAAGATGGAAGACAAAATTACCCAGGAAAAGTTATCTTTGCGAGTTGACAGTCTGTGCAGTTTTGCTGGCGAGGAATCACAGAAGTGAGGAGAAGTAAGTGCAGCATGATATTAATACCCGCTAAGTGGAAGTCATTGTAAAAGAGTCGACGCTTTGTAAGCCCTGTTTTCCTTACTCCACACTCTGCTTCCCGCTGTGGTTAGGGCTTTTCCACCGTAGCCCGTGGTGCAAAGTGGCTGATGAGTCATGGAGCAGATCTGAGAGAGGAGGCAGACCCCTCGGCACCAGAGCTGGAGCTGGCAGCTCAAGGGCAGATAAGCTGGCATTCAGGATATCCTCCCCATCACAGAGAGGTGCCACCAAGGGCTGCTGCTGGTGCCACTTGGGACACAGCACCGGAGCGGGGCAGCAGCAGCAGGGAAGGGGCAGAAGAGGACCACAGGAGTCCAGAAGCATATCCAGTTTTTATAGCTCAGCCCGGAAGTTCTCCACCCCCTTGCCTGTCCCATATCAATCAGTCACCAGGCACCGCTGGGACTCAAAAGGGCAGACAGGTCAGCCATGGTGGGCACGGCTTTGGAACCAAAGAAGGAAAGGGGTGGGAGTGGGGAAAACAGCAGGCTGACCACCACACACGACTTTAGAAGAATGTGGAGTGAGGGGACCCTTGGGTCAAACGGCAAACGGCATAATCCCTGGATAACTTTTAATTAGTGGGCTTTGTTTCTTCAAGCAGCTCTAAGTTTACAGGAAAGCACAGAGCACCAAGCACAGAGAGACCCCATATGACTTCTCATTCCGCACACCCCCTTCCCAGCCTCCAGCATCTTGCTGTAGTGTGGTCTTATGATGGTTGATCAGCCAATACTGGCTCGTTGTCATTCACTAAAGCCAATAGCTTACATTAGAGCCACTCTTGTGTTTTGGCAAATGCGTAATGTCACGTGTCTGCCATTACAGTGTGGTACAGCCCTGCCCTAGTCCCCTATGTTCTACCTACCCATCTCCCTCTCCCTCCCCAAGCCCCAGCAAGCACCAGTGATAACTGGTTTGGTAAAACCCTCTCAAAATGCTTACCATGTACCGAGGACATTCTGAGATGGTCCGTTTATCCAATCCCATGACAACCTGTGCAGGAGTTGTCATTCTAATCCTCACTTTACAGATGAAGACAGAGCACGGAGAATGTGTGACTTACCCGAGGTCATACAGCTGGTGAAGGACTGAAGTGAGACCCTCCATCTGGCCCTGAGTCCTCTCTCTCCCCGCCCCTGATGCAGGGGTGGACATGCGTTCAGGTGTGTGCTGCGGGGGGAGGGGGGGGCGGGGGGCAAGAAAAAGACCATCACCACTGTCCTGTGCTTGCTACCAAAAACTAAAAGTGTCAGGTTAAGAATGTTTTGTGTTAATGCTGTTTTACAAGGCAGATCACAAATAATAATGCCTTTCATCCATCAACACCTTTTTCTGTGACCTGGACCCAGTGCCTCCATGTCTCAAAACCAGCAACCGTTTGCTGAGCACTTGTTATGCCCTGGACCCTCTCCAAGCCTCTGGACCTGAATCCTGCTATGGAGTCCTTACAGAGCCCCAAGAAAGAGACACCTCCACGGAACGGCCCAAGGACTGGGTATGGAATGCTTTGGTAGTCTGCCAAATCCTAACAGCTCCTGACGGAAGGCTGGAATTTGAACCCGGAGGTGGGGCTCCCGCCCACACTCTGTTATGTCTGGACTGAAGTACCCGGAAGTGATTCTACTTTGGGCCATAATGGTTTGTGCAGGTCATACATCATCACTGGGCCACATTTGCCGAATGTTTCTGTGGGTTCTTCCAGCCCCAATCCTCTCTCAGTTGGCTCTTCTAAAATCCCCACGCACATGAAATACATATATTATGCAAATCCATCTCAAAAGCCGAAAATGTTCATTCTTCTGCAGGAAAAATCCTCGAGTGTGACCTTGTCGCTGTCCGTCCTGGCATGTCACAGGCCCCTCCACTTGCTGCGGCCATTGGGAGGGAGGCTGTCGCAGGCTGGACGTCCTCTGGAGGTGCCATCAGGTAGGACCAGGTGGGGATGGGCATGGCCGGTGCTCTTGTGGCAGAAAGGATTGTGGGAGAGCACAAAGCGTCAGCCGGGTGCCACAAACACAAAGTTGAGGAATGTGGGAATTCTTTTCAAGAGGGCATCCCACGGGCCCCAGG
Organism: Panthera pardus; assembly: GCF_024362965.1. NCBI lineage: Eukaryota > Metazoa > Chordata > Mammalia > Carnivora > Felidae > Panthera > Panthera pardus. Next base: position 83,347,388 of record NW_026526788.1, read on the forward strand.
TCCCGTCAACCGCTTGCACGGTGATTAATGGGTCTTGGGCTTGTTTAATGGGGACAAGGAGGAGGCTGGTGTTGCCTTCCCTGTTGGCTTCCTCATCTGTTGGATGAAGGCCTCCGTCAGCCTGTTTGTAAAATGACCAGATTCTCCTGAAGAATGGAGGCCCTGTGGGCAGTGACTCCCAGGCCTGTGCACTTCTCAGGCCCCTGAGTGTAACGTGCCACCTGCCTATTTGTGGGACCACCCAGCCCTCACGAGTCTCCACTTCAGGCATTAAGCCTGCTTCCAGGCCGATCGATGGGTGTCCCCTCATCTCGTCCCACCCACTGAGTCATCAATTGCACTTCCTTCATGGAGTCGCTTCTCTTCGTTATGGCGACGAGAGATGGCTGTCCTCCAGCACCAGAGGCCGAGGGCACTCAGAGCACCCAGTCCAGCTGGACTGGACCTGAGGAGAGAGAGGTGCTCAGGACGGAGGCAGGTGTTCAAGCAGGGAAAGCATGGTCAGGAAGATGTTTCATGAACCCCTTCCAACACGGATGGCTCACAGAAAAAGAAATGGCTGTCCCCAAGTCACAGACGGATCGGCTGCCCGCCCTTCCTTTGAAACGTTCATCGAGAAGACACTTCCTCCAGGCACCGAACTGGTTTCTAAGCATCCAGCAACGATGCTGAAACAGAGAAGAGGCATGTGAGTAGCCACACTGTGCTGATTTGTGCCATAATGCACGCATGGGTAAAAGGGAGGCTCTTCCTCACCTGACCACTTCTTGCGTGCTCCAGTCTGGGTGGGAGGGTCTACCCAGATGGGTTCTAGAAGCTACTAGCATCCTGTGAAGTGGTATAAGGGATAAGAAAGGTTTCTGTCATGAAGCAAGTTTTCAATCACAGTATGAACAGTTGAGTGCCGGGCTGGTCTGGGGTCGATATGCTGGTGCAGTCAGGAACCTTCTGGACCAGCTGGTGCACCCGTGAGGCCACAAGACCCACTTTTTCAAAGAACACATTTAAGAGTTATTTCATGGTGCACACATGGGAAACTCTGGACTGATTCCACACTCTGCCACTGGAAAGGCCTGCCCCTCAGCCCCTTCCCACAGGCCCCTGGTCCCTCCTCTCCCCCAGGTTCCCTGCAGAAGGTTCTTCCCAGTTTTACCAAAAGGCAGTTTTGCAGAGCTTCTGACAAATAAGTTCCATCCTGTGCGCTCTGAGAAATGTCCAATGTTTTTTAGACAGCAGGACCATGCTTATCTGAAGTCCATTATAACCACCTCATGGCCCAAATGGCTTTTAATTTGATGTAAAAATGAAAAAGACACAACCCTTCATCTTCTGTTTTCTTATCTGAAAGTTGGAGATCCTATTACACTGTCCTTCAGAGAACCGCTGCGATGGCTAAATTCGGGGTTGCCAGAAAATCCAGGGCGCCCTGCTAAAAACAGACTTTCAGATACACAGCAAATGGCTTTTTAGTGTGAGTGCGTCCCAAATATTGCTTAGGACATACTTAGACTAAAACAGTTTTTGCGTATCTGAAATTCAAATTTAACTGGGCATCCTGGACTTTCATTTGCTAAATCTGGCAGCCCTAATTAAATTATGTGAGGCGCGCAGCACAACGCCTTCTTGGCTCACGGAGAGACTCAATGATTGTTGTGAATATTCACATTGGCTCACAGGCCCATCTCTGCTCCTGGACGATGAGTTTTTCCAGGAAGAGGGACCTCCCGTTTTCTGCTCTGACTCCTCAGCACCCAGGTCAGTAGCTGGAATGGGGTTAATTTCGAGCACATTCCTGATGACATGGTGGACTGGAATTCAATTCTTCTCCACAGGACAAGGGCACCTAAAGGTGACCTTGGCATAATCCCCTTCCCTGTCCCTCTGGTGCCAACCTGTAACCCAGAGTGGTTGGTGCACCTGTTCCTAACACGGTGAATGCTCATTGGCTCCCCTACTGCCTGGGCATCTTGCCGCGTATGGGGTAGAAAAGGTCGATCAGAGACAGGGTGGCGGGCTGACGTGTGGAGGTGTCAGGGGGGGGAGGGGGATGAGAAGGGCTGCCCTCGTGGTCAGTAAAGGGTGGGCATCCCCTGCCAAGGAAAGGGCTGGAGCCAGAGCACAGAAAAGGAAAGGGTGGATGGGGCACCACAGTGAAGGGCGGGAGGGCGAGCTCCCTGGGGCTGCTGTAACAAAGTACCACACCCTGGGGAGGGAGGGGCGATTATTCTCTTGCTGTTCCAGAGGCCAGAAGTCTGAAGTTGAGGCTGTGCTCACACCAGAGGCTCTAGAGGAGAAGCTTTCTGGCGGCTCCAGGGTCTGGCCCCTGCCAGCCCCCCTTGACCTGTGGCCACGTCACTCCAATCCTCACCCCCATCTTCCCAGGGCCATCTCCCCTTCCTCATGATTCCCCTATCAGGAAAGCAGCCACTGAGCTCGAAGCCCCCGTCAGGTGGTCTCATCTCATGGTGAAGACGTACACGCAGGACAGACATGGAGCAGCTCCCTCGCTCAGCCCCGGGCACCGAAGGGTCGCACCGGGCAACACCTGCCCTGGAGAAGCCCACATTTACCAGGTGAAATGGACAAATGAAGAGAATGTTTTCATATAATTGGTGTGTGTGTGTGTGTGTGTGTGTGTGTGTGTGTGCGTGTGTGTGCAAAGAGCAACGTGGGGTGTGCAGCCCTCCAGAAGGTCCAGGGAGGTTTCTGGAATTGGTAACCCAGCAGATGCAGGTGAACACAGCCACCAGAGAAGGCCCGACTCCCAGGAGCTGAGAACCTGGCTTCTCTCTCTCTCTTGTCCAGGTCCTTGGGGAAGGCAGAAGACGGTGGAAACGGCCTAACTGATCTCATGCCGGCAAACTTGTGGTTCCGGGAGGCCGAGGCCGCCTGCTCGCAGCTGCACGGAGCTGTCCTACTTGTATCCCCACCTGGGCTCCTCGGAAGGCACCTGTTTCTAAAGGCTCAGGTCGCACGCGTTCTGCTGGAGCATGACTCTCATTAAGAGAGCCGGCTGCGTCACGCGGGGCAGTGCTAATTGGATGTGGTTGAAAGCTCAGGAGGGGAAGCAGAGACAGTCACTGACCTGTGCACGGAGCTGGTGAGGCCATGCTGCGGCTTCCCTGGCTCCCCTCCCTCCTCTCAGCGATGCAGACGACGGCTATTTCTGTTCTTGGATCAACCAGGACCCCTGCCCGTGCCGCGGCTGGGAAGGACACAGACCCCACTTTGCTGGGACCCCCGGCGGGAGAGGTAACACGCAAGCTGGTCTTTTAGGGAAAGGTCCGTACGTTATGTGTCATCTGCGTCCAAGAGAAAACCTGAAAATATTTGCACCGACGTTAACTGCCCTGCCGCGGGCTCAGACTGCAGCTGAGAAGCACCTTCCTGTTGGCTACGTGCGGCAGCTGGCCCTCAGGAGCACGTGCCAGGAGCGGAAGGAATTATCTGGTGCACTTCAAGTAGGGACACTGACGTGGACAGAGTCATTCTTTCCGCCCCACACTCGGAAACAGCGGGCACAGAAGGACCCAGTGACTCACTACACAGAGACGAGGGGTGAGGGCGTGGCGTCTGTGCACGTGTGTGTGTGTTGTAGGCTGGCAATGTGTGTGCGTGTGAGGTTGTGTGTGCATGTGTCCATGTGCATGGGCATGGGCAGTGCATGCATACGTGTGCACGCATGGCTGTGTGTGTGGCTGTGTGCACGTGTCCTCGTGTGTGTGAGGGCTCCGCATGGACACCCAAAAGTTTGTAAAGAAACGCCCCGGGACACGGCCTCTCGTAACCGCTGCCGAATTCCTCCAGGCACACGTTCTGTCACCTTGGCCCAGAGGTCAGAATTCGTGAGGCAGATTGGGAGCGAAAAGGTGCAGAGCACAGGTGCCACACCGAGCTCCACAGACCTTAGTTCACGTGGGCTCAAGCTCCCGCTGGGGGCCAGATCCCCTGATTCTCTGCAAGCCCGCCAAGTGCCACCGTGACGCTGTCTGTGGACAGGGAGCCCCGGGGCCCCAACCACCGCTTGTCTCCCTTTCCTTGTGCCACCCTCCTAAGAGGGGAGCTGCCAGCGGGACCTGTGTCCGGGCCCCCAGCCTCCAGGAATCACGGGGCATCTCTCTTGCTTAGAATGAGATATCCTGGACCCACTCCTGTGCAGGCCTGTGGCCACCAGAGCAAGAGACACAGAGCACAGCAGAGGCCGGGCCAGATGGCCTTCTTGGGAACACTCGCGTGCTCTTCACGCTCAGAGCCCGTGCACAGACGACCCACCAGCGCTCGGGGAGGGCGGGCACCAAGGCGTGCAGGGGTTTCAGCCAGCGACACCGCGGACACAGACGGACAGCACGGAGGCCCCTGCTGCTGGATTTCTGCTGCTTGTGTCTCGTGTCATTTTGTGCAAATCACTGCAGTGCACCGTTTGATCTACGGTGGCTTTTCCTCTGGACACACATACAGGAGGGTCCCAGGTGTCTTTGGAAAAGAGATCAGGAGGAGAAAGTTCTACAAACAACACTCAAATAAGGAGTGAGCTTCAAGGTGGTCTTCTGCTGTTCCCTGGAAGAAATGTCCCCATCTGAAGAATGACCGAATTGACAAAAGGCAATTCAGATCGTTCAAAAGCCCTTGAGAAGCCATCAGGAGTTTACGTGACCAGAGTCTTTGAAGCCAAGACCTTTCCCGGGACAAGTGTGTGCCTGTTTGGTGCTGGGAGGGAGAGACAGCCCCGGTGTCATTTCTGTAGTGACAGGGGATACAGCCCTGCTCGGGGGAGGGGCAGGACTGGATCCCAGAAGCTCCCCTGATGCAGCACTGGGGCTTGAACAGGGAATGTGTCCCCACAGAGATGGGTGTCCTCACTCCGTGGCTCACCCAGCCTGCTCCATGCAAGCACAGGTGGGTGCTGGACTCTGGCTTTGCTGAAAGGACCCCAGCGATGTGTGGCTGATTGTCCACACCTGCCACCAAGTGTGTCATTAGGGGAAAAAAAGCCTGGACCCCGGGTGTTCCGTGCCTGTGCCCCTATCAAATGCTCTAACTCGCACACCCTCTGCAAAGACCCGGGCACAGGTCACTGGCTTCACCAGCCTATCACTGAGTGCGTGCAACCTACGAACCGTTTTCTGTTTGTATTTTGTTCAGTTTATTTATTTTGAGAGAGAGAGCAAGAGAGAGAGGGAGGATGAGTGGGGAAGGGGCAGAGAGAGAGGGAGAGAGAGAATCCCAAGTCGTCTCCACACTGTCAGCACAGAACCTGACACAGGACCCCATCTCGCAAACTGTGAGATCGTGACCTGAGCCGAAACCAAGAGTTGAACGCTTAACAGACTGTGCCACCCTGGTACTCCCAGATTTTACAGAATGAATTCCTGGTGACTCCTAAGTCATGAGCTCATCACAGAAAATCAAAATGACAGTTCACCTGGGATGGCCGTGTCCAGACCCCTGGACAGACCCTGAGTGTGACCATGGCAAAGGGGCAGACACGGCCACATCCCACTAGTTAGAGGCCACCCAAATGAGGACCTCAATGCAGCATTTTACAAGCTCCTGAACAGGTCCAACATTCAGGATCACCCTCCCGGTCCTGGAGACACGGGGACAGAGGAAGCCAGTTCTCCAGCAGCCTCTCCTGGACGAGCCTGATTTGGGCATTCAGCAGACTGACTGACTTCCCTGTATGACCGTGCTGGCGAACGGACCTGCCTTGTGTTCTGCCTCTGGGTCGCTTCCCTATGCCTCAGTTTACCCTGAGGAAAGTGCAAATAAAATCTGGCATTTGGGTAATTGCCTCTGGCTTATACACATTTCTGCACGTGTCGTTCTGCCATCCCCAAACGTGGAGGTGCAGTGGGTCAGTTGCTTCTCCAGGAGGAAACTGAGGTTCCAGGCACAGCCCATGACTCAGCCCGCAAAGTCCTACCTACTGTGGACGGAGCGGCCGTGCTGAGGCCAGATCTTCCGCCGCCTCTTTCAGGGCCTCATGCACTCTGTGCACAAAGAGTTTGGCCAACTTGCCGAATCACTGCACAGCGAGCCTCCTCCAAGGCCATGGTGCTGCTGTTGGAGGAGCCACGTGAGGTTCCAGGCTGAGCTGAGTGGGCGGGAGCAGACCAACCCCCGGAGTCCAGCCTCTGCTAGTCCAGCAGCTTCTGAGCACAGACCTGGACAGCATCTATTTCGAAACCAGAGCGTCTGCTCCTGCTCTGCTGAAATCCTCTGAAAAGACACAATCCTATACAGCACACATTCAACCCAGCAATCCCAGAGGACATGTGGCAAGAGATTCTGTTAGAAGCAAAAGAGCAAGACAGGACAGGACCTCACTTTCCTCCCAGAGCTCCCGACCTAGGAGGACACAGACATCTTCCCCGGGGCCTCTCCTGGTACGACAGGAGAAGAGAAGGGCCTTCTCCTGGTGTTTTGCCTTCAAGAAGTAAATCCCCTCTCCAGGTGGTGAGCCTGAGGTCACCCAGCAATGACCTAAGCCCTGGGACAACCTGGCTGCAAGGGAGATGGTGGAAAGCTAAACGCGACCAGGCAAAATGGCAACACAAGGGTTAGGGCTAGAGCAAGAAGGTGTGTGAAGTTTCTCCTGAAAACTTTGAGGCCCCCTGACAGAGAGGAGCCAAGCACCCAGAAGGTTCTGCTCTCCCCGCACCCCACCCCCAGAAAGCATCCCTGCCATGTCCCCAAATGCTCCAATTAAGAAATTCATTCTGGCTGATGAGCTTTGCTGATGTGGAGGCAAATATCCCAAGAGGAGTTGACAGGATGAACCATTCCCAACCCACAAGGACTCTGCTCAGTCAGATCGCTTCGTGCATGTCCCGGAGACACTCCGACAGCCTTTTCCAAAGGGTGTCCTGCTAAGCACTTGATGCAAGAGATGCTTTTTGAGAACACTGGAGATTCTGCATGGCCTGTCTCCTTTGTGGAGATTCATCAGGCATGTGATATAGATAATGAGGTTCCTTAGCTGCACAACTTCTCAGAACCATATGAATTTTGCTCACCCGACCTTTCTGCTTACTTACACCATGACCATTTTGCCAATAGACCGGTTCATATGGCATGAGACACAGAGGACAGGGCAGAAGACTTTCCCTTTGAGTCCTGTTAATGCTGAGTAAGAGCCTCTCCTCCTTAGAAAACTGGACCCCAGGAGGGAGGTCCCAAGACCTTGTTTAGGATGAGGTTCCAGGACCCAGGAGATAATAAGAAGGGATGATAGGCTTAAAGCCAGCTACTCTTGCCCCAACAGCAAGGACTTTGCCCCAAGATTCCCTGTGGTGAGGACAGATTTCCTGCCTGATGCCCCAGGACTGCCTCTGCTGGCCCATCCATTGAGAACCTCCTTCCCACTTAGCATTTCTGTCCTTCGTTGTCTTAAGCACCAGCATAGCCACCCAGGTGACTAAACACCACCCCCACCCCGACACACACACACACACACAGCTTTTGTGGTAAATCATCAAACCGGCTTGCATAACCTGAAGCTTGTCCCGGTGAGCCCCACACCCTCTGCTTATCTCTGCTAACAGAAAGATCCAGTTCCCCCGCATCCAGGTATGTCCTGGGCATCTCACTTGGCCCTCAGAGAATCTCCTCCTGTCCAGGCACGGGCAGGATGAGGGGTGGTTGGGGGTGAACTAACAGAATTAAAATTTGCTTTCGGGATGACCAAGAGAGAAGGGAAATAGTCGGGAAACAGGACCTAAGTTTGAAGTCTGGGTATGACTTTCCGACGAGCACAGCAGAATTTCTTTTTTTTTCGAGTCCAAAATATTTGCAACGAAGCTCTCTCATTACCAAATTAAATAGATACGCCTCTCATTTCATACAATAGGCATGTTCCTGAGAAACTACATGAGAAGAGAATTTTTAAAAATCAAATTATATTTTTCAAAGTACTTGGAGAGCTTTCTATTTAAAAGAATCCCACAAGGAATCCTCTGTTAGAATGAAGAATCCTATTGTAATGCAAATGATCACCTCCTAATTTATCTGTTTTCTAAATTTAAATAAACTCCAGTTTATTCCGAGTGGTCAAAGCACAGGGTCTTGCGGCTAATTGAATATTCATGTTAATCTGGACCCACCAAACCTGCCTTGTGTTGATCACCAATTTTCACGAAGCAAGAATATAATAAACTACAATAAAATACACTTAACAATGAAATGATGCTGAGCCTAATTACTTTCTCTTTGATAATTCAAAGGCATTCAGGACCTCAAAGTGCCAGGCAGTCATGGGGTCTGCTCATCCCTTATCCCAGCACAGACCTGAGTTTCCAGAAAGGGATTGATTTAGACTGAAGCATACTCATCCCGGGACATGACCTGGGAGTTTCATTTCTGACATAGGTCCTTTGAATCTTTTTGTTTGTTTGTTTTTGGCATTCTTCCCTGTTTTAAAAAAATAATAACAACTAAATAAAACCAGACTTCAGACTATATTTTTTCAAGCCCTGGAAATGTGCGGTGTCCAACCCTGGATCGTTTTAATGTGCCCTTGACAATATCAGCACAGGTAGGCCGCCGTTGCAGGAAGCCAGTCAAACTCAGAAAAAGAAAGCAAGATTTAGCTATTCTCTGCTTGCTGTCTAATGAGGTGTGGGAAAGGCCAGCAATTCTGGATATGCCGTGCTTACAGACAGTGCCTTCCCTAGGAATAGACAGTGATCTTCATTTCAAATAATGATGAAGGAAATGATTCGTTTCAAAAGCAAAGTGCACAGCATCCAGCCCCCTTTCCCCGAAGCCCAGTCTTATTCCTTCGCCTCTTTCCAAACACCCTTCTATCCACGGCACGGGCTTGAACTTGGTAAGCACACTCCAGCCCAACTTCCTGATACTTTAAAATCCATTCACTTCCCTGTGGTTTGTTAGAACCGCTTTTCCAAGGAGTCTGGCAACCATATATTCCTATTTAAGCAAACAAGGTTAGCTACCTTTTGCCATTCACAATTCAACAGTCCTCCTAAATTAATTTTTCCAAAAGTAATTCAAATAAAAGCTCGGTTGCCACTACTCTTTTCTGAGCCACAAGATTGAATAAGGCATCTGAATAAAAATGTGTATTACAGCCTTCTTTAATATTTAAGCATGACATTCATTGATTTGTTTCTTGTTTTCTGCAAACCTTGACAACATGATAAAATAAATCATAAGAACAAAATATAGTGGTAACATCTTTTATGGACTTCACATAGTCATCAATCTCAAGCTGTGAGTGAATTATCAGTACAGCAAAAAGATCTATGTTTTAAGAGCTCCAATAGCACACTAGCTGGAGGTTTTTCACAAGCAAACTCAAGGCGAGTGACTGATAAGCATCATTATTATTTTCTGAGAGTCTAGTTTATGGTGTGTGTTGCTGAGGTGTTGGCATATATGTTTCGGAAGCAAAGGTTTGATCAATTCTAAGTAGACATCTACTAACATATAAAAAATATAACAAGGCTTCCTGCTGAGCGGCACTGTAGTACCCACCGCCCCATGTCAGCGTGACAAGCCCTGCATTGTGTTTCTGATTATATTTAATACAGAGTTAACCTTTCTTAACATAATATACTATGTACGAAACATGGATCAAACCATGGGTATTTCCACACATTCCCCATTTTATTTGTGCTCTGATTTTTAGCAACATCGTTGCAAATACAAAAATAAACAAAAAACAAAAAGCTTGAATTATCATCGAATTGCAACCTCTGGGACATGCCAAAGACAAAACAGCTAGGGGAAAGAATGTTCTCTCCTGAAGGGTATCTAAGCTGGAGCTGTTGCCGGAAAAGAGTTTGGGATAATGGAAGAGTCCGGAGCCTGTAACAGCAAGCACTAAAAAGTTGTTTTCACAATCATCAATGCCTGTGGTGCAGAGATGGTGCCCACACCACGCCCTCTTGGTAACACAGACACTTTACGCCCATGACCCAGCTGCTTCTCAACCTACCACCGGGCATCTAGACGGGTGGAAACATCTGAACGAGTGTAGTGCCCGTGCCGCCTTTGTTCTTTGAGTGTGTTCGTGCAACCCAAGTGATATTTTCTTTTCTTTTCTTTTCTTTAAAGCCACAATTTCTTCCCTGTGAATGCTGGCCCTCAGCGGGGCTTAAAGTTTTACGGGAAAATCACCAACAAGGGAAATGTTGGCTGCATCGAATCCGGTTGTGACAAACGGCAACAAGAGAATTATTCAGCGCGATTCCCCAAATCATTATCAGCATTTCCTCCCACGCATGTCACCGTCGTGGTAACGCAGAGGAATAATCTACAAATCCGAAGTGACATTCCAGAAAGCACAACAGCTTCGGTGGATTTACCAGAGCTTTCTATCTGGAAAATGGGTGAATGAAAGCTTTCGGGTGGTGGGGGGGGCCTTCAGTCTTGGGATTGCTGGAGTAAATATTAAGATGTTTTCTGACAAGCGGAATATATGTGGTTTCCCACAAAGTCCCAGAGTGCTTTGCACTCCATAAATATCACTCCCCTTCCCTTTCAACTTGAGCTCCGTGAAATATGACGCCACGGTCCACTAAAGCACAGCTGCACTTTCATTGGTCTCGAGTCTCGGGCATACCCTCATTTACATAGGGGGGACACTATTCATCACCCTCATAATTAATCCAAGTCAATTACAGCCATCTAAAGTACCTCCTCTCCTAGGCCTGATACGTTATTACCACCTACTCTTAGTAAAATTAGGTTCGCTCTCCCTCCGGCTGAGTCACACGGTGGGTTTTCTCTCTCTTTTCTTTTTGTTATCCTAACCAATTAAAGTCACCATGATTTTCTTTACTCGGCCTAAGAGAAATACCATCAGTATTATTGCTTGTTTGACATTTTGGTTTTCCATTTGTTAAATTTTATTAGCTATATTGGAAATGTGAATTACGGTATCCTCACCGCCACAATGCTCTTTGGAGTCCGTGCGCTGTTGGTGGCGCTGTATACATCTGCTGTAAAACTTCTCAGGCTCTGCACGTCAATGGGGACTGCTCTGGGACCACCATATAAGCAAATGCGAGAGAAATCATGGCCAGTGCAGAAAATGCCACTGGTGTCACCAAAGAGATCTGGGGTGTGGATTGGCCTGGAGAGCCACCAGCTTGAATGGCCGCTCCATGGGGGTCCCTGAGTTTTAGGGTCCTACAGAATGAAGCAGCTCGCCATTCCAGCCCACCCTCATTGCAAAAACTCTACCAACCACGTAGGGAGAGGCTTTGCTGAGCTGGCTGATGAACCAAATGTGGGTCAGTTTCCCTATAAACTCACATCGTAGTTTACTTAATCCTTTTCTGTTGCTAAATCAAAAAAACCAGGAAATAGCAGGAGGGCTGGTACATACCTTGCATGAACGGGCATAGGAAAAATTTGTTAAGCGGTCCCCAACATGCACAGCACCCGCAATACCACCAAAGCGCCCCGGAGCATGCCACACAGTCACTGAGCTAGAGAGGGCCGCTCTGCCAGGTCCCAGAGCCTCCCCAAACAGACTTACGACTCAATCATGTATTTTCCTGGGATACCTAATTAACCTCCATGAGTTGTAATTAACTTGCTGAGTTTGGCTGGGGTGGTAGTGTTAGTCGTATGATACTATGGAACAGATCGTTAAAAATAATCCAGAATGTTGGCTCCATGAGGGCATGGACTATGTTCACTGTGTTCATTATGTCTACAGTACCAATAAGAATGTCTGGTCCATAGTAGGTGCTCAAAAAATACCTGCTGAATGAGTGAACCCATCAGTCACCTGACCCAGGTGCAGTTTTCGCATGCTAGGTCAATATGCTGGGAAGCATTTGCTGGCTTTGAATCTCTCTAACTTTCTTTCCTAATCTATAAAATGGGGATATTGATAGTGCCTTCCTCATAGGGCTGCTCTTGGATTAAATAATTATGTATGTATGTAGTGTGTGTATATGCACACACACACACACACACACACACTTACACAGGTGTGTGTGTAGGGAAAGACAGACACACCGATGGAGAGAGGAGAGAAAATAGCACATAGTCTGCTCTGTGCTGTGAGCACAGCCTGCTCTCAGAAAAAAGGACACTATTATTAATCTTATTTTGGGTTAGCATTTATCACATCTGGTTAACATGCCTGACTGAGCCGATCCAGCCTTGAATACACCTTAAGATCCAAATGAGGTCAATTTTCTATTTCTAGAAAAGTCGTGAAGAAAATCCAGGGTTTGGAACAAGCCAGTGTGTTCCCAGTAATCCCCTGTATCTTATCACTCTGTGCCCTTGTGCCATTAGGAACGTCTACACTGACGAACACCTGCGAGGAGCAATGATTTCAGAGAAAAAAAAAAAAGTCTATGAAAACCTTTAATCCGGTGTGTAAATGATATATTAGGAATTTTTTTCTATCTGAATACTAATATATAATTCTTGCAGAAAAAGAACCACATGCCCCATCTTATGTGGTGGCCTGGAAAATATTCCATAATACTGCATCAATATTCACTTAATAAAGGAGGAAGTTTGCATTGCTTATGGTACTTCTATTTGGTTCCCCTGCTTTCAGACATTATGTAGAAGAGTTAGTCGGGCAACATCTGTGCCTTGTCAGTCATTTAATTAAGCAAAGAAAGCTTGGTATTCATTTTATTTCTGTATATGTTAATGTTAAAAACTAATAGAAAACAGCTAGTAAATTGTCCCCTGCATATATTGGACACAGCAACAATTACTCTGGCAGGGAAGATATAATAAAAGAGGAAATTTTAATAGTATCCTTATTCCATTTATTCTCTTGGGCTTCTGTTTCAAGGTACTGTAGAAATTAACAATTATTTCTTCTCATTGTTTTGATGATCTTTTTCTATTATGCTCCTACCCGACTTAAAATAAAAATAATTTAAACTTACATTTTTTTATTCAATTTTATGGCGCCCTGAGATTTACATTCCAAGCGTGAGGAAGAACGGAGGAAAATCAGAAAACAACCCAGAGTTTTCCCTTCTTGTTACTCTGACAACTAGTTGAGGCCATGCCAGTCATTAGTATCTTGATTTCAACGTGGAAATTCACATAATAAAAATAATTATCGTATACATCACTTTATTGACAAATATGTCTGTCTTGTATTTATGAATGTCTGTCATATGGTATATCTAAATAGTTGATATAGCTTTGCTCTATAAAGCAATTAACTCAGTTTATATGGCAAATTGTCTAAGGATTTCTCCGGAATGCTTGGGGAAATCTAACAAACTAAAATATTCTCCAATTTATTGACATGGTACCATGTTGAAAAAAGTAGGCCATCAATAACCAGCTTTCGTTTGAAATCTGGGATCTTATTATAAGTGCAGGGACTGTGAGACCCCTGGCTTGGCTGAAATAAAATTAAAAAAAAAAACAAAAAACGATTTTTATATTGTAAAGAGTGCATTTGTTCTTTGTTTTGGCAGAGGAAAATTTTGTCATGATGAATGGAAATGGGCAATCAAGACCATATTATTTAAAAACGGGAAGTTTTTCCTGGTGAAAGTCTCATCAGAAACGCTTCTGGGATGCTGCAGCATTTTTTAGTGTGAGTCACCTCTGGTTTTCCTCGGCATCTCTCCTCCTCTTCATGGCGACTTAGTTCACTGGCCCTGACAGGTGTGAACACAGGGCCATGTGACCCTTGTCCCTTTGCTGGGATGAAGTTCACAGAGCCCTATGTCTGTCAGGCCCAGTACAATACAACCATCCTATCAATGCACAGGTTGATTTCCACATATACACTATTTCGTAAGTAAGCTATTTCCCATTGCTACATAACACAAAGTTAGCCACTTAAAAGAACATCCTTTCGTGACCACACTGTTTCTGTGGGTTAGGAGTCCAGCCATGGTTTAGCTGAGGCCTTGGCTCAGGGCCTTGGGGTGTGATCAAGGTATCAGCATAGTTGCATATGATTGTTGCCAGAATTCTGTTCCCCATGCTTATAGGACTAGGGTCCCCACTTGCTGGTTGGCTGTCAGCCATGGGCTGTTCTCCAGTCACAGAGCCCCCACCCTGACCCCACCCCACAACGACCTTCTCAGGGACCCTCTATCATGGCAGCTCACTCCTCAAAGGCAGCAGGAAGGTCCCAGTCCCTATTTTAAGGGCTTTCATTGGATAACTCAGGCCCACTCAAGGGAAACTCTTGGATTCATTCAAGGTCAAGCTGATCTGAGCCTTGATTACATTTGCAGGGACCCTTCACCTTCACCAGAGACTAATCCAGTCATGGAAGTGACATCCCATCACGTCTACAGACCCTGTCCATATTCAGGGAGGAGAGTTTCCTGGGGGGGGGGGTTGGAACTTGGGGGGGCCAGCTTAGAATTCTGCCTACCAGAATATAAATCCAGAATCTGAGCACTCTCTGCACCTAGAAAAATTATCTACAACCTGGGCATTTTTTCTGTAATTTGCCTTAAATGTCTGGAATTTTCAGAGATATAAATAAATCCCAAAGCAATGACTGCTGGTCCCTGTTGTTTCTATCACCACCACAGGGAATAGTCTTAAATTATCTCATCTCCCATACACCAACTCCTGTTGAAACAAATCTTTGCACAGATAATCATGAAAAAAATACAGCATAGTGCCCTTCATGGAGTGAGAATATCAGGAAACCTCAGCCCCATTCACAGGATGTCCATTTCCAGCTAGGGCTCTATAGGCTCAGCTCAAAGACAGGAGAAATGGGTGTGTGGTCCTGCATTGCCGGGATGGTGGTGGAGGGCCTGGTCCGTCCTCGTTCTGCACCTGTGCCTAATCACCTTGCTGGTCCGTGAGTGCCCAGTAACTCTCCCTTCTCGTCTTGGACCAAGGGACAATGAAATTTAAAATCTCATTGCGGGTTAAGCTGCTCACTAGCCTTGACCCATCCATTTCTTCCTCCTGTCCTGCAGTCAGATGGATGCTCCAGTCAGGCTGTACCTGACTAGTCATTGTCATCCGACAGATCTCCCAAGGGGCAGGAATACCAGCTAAGACTTGAGGCTGGATAATTTCTGCATTGGTCCATGGGGCCCCTTGAACACCGCAGGGCAGGAGCCATATTATTGGGATCTTGGCCAACATCAGAGCCTTTTTGTCCTTACGCCTGCTGGAGGAATAATTTCTGTGGTGTTTGAATTTATCTAGAGGAAAACTTACCTGACAGTTTCCTCTACCTCAAATAATGCATTGGAAAAAAAAAACAGAGAAATTTGTGTCCTAATATACTCATTTCATAAGTCAGTCAAGAGGCATTGCTCAAAATCACAGAAACAAATATAGAGGATTACATGTATTTATTTAAATTAATAAGGTAATAAATGGAAACAGTATTAATGGTGATATCAAATGTAGGAACAAGTTCGTGAGATTGGTGAACCAAGGCTGGCATCCAGCTTCAACAGGACTGTTATCACTGTTACGGTATTAAAATAGTTCCACAGAACTTGGTAAGTAGCCACGTTCTCTCCTGCCCCACCTCCCACCACTGCCATGTAGCCTGTCCCCTTCCATTGGATTGGATTCCCTCACATTTAGTAACTAAAGCGTTAACACCCGGCATGGCAGGGCACCTGTGGACCCATTTTGCCTGACAGCCAAGTATCTTCCTTCTGTCGCTTTGGTCTTCTTTTTCCAAAAGAACCCTATTTTT
This sequence comes from Panthera pardus, assembly GCF_024362965.1. Classification (NCBI taxonomy): domain Eukaryota; kingdom Metazoa; phylum Chordata; class Mammalia; order Carnivora; family Felidae; genus Panthera; species Panthera pardus. Next base: position 83,363,046 of record NW_026526788.1, read on the forward strand.
TGTAGAAGAAAAATCTACCTGTGTAGCCAGCTACCTCAGTCTCCTTGGAACCTTCCAGAACCTTCCAAAGTGTTGTGGAAGAGAGAGAAGAGAGAATGTTGAGAATATGGCTAGCCTGGGTTGTGGCGGGGAGCTAGTGAGAGGCAGTTACAGATTTGCCGCCCAAGGAAGGCTGTTAGGATCAAAGCATGTGCCCCCTCCACTGTGCCTAATAGCACTGATAGATGCTGACGAGGTTGCTGTGTGGGAGGCTGGGGCCGGCACCAGGAGGCAACAAGCAAGCTTGCAGCTCAGCCCAGATCCAGGAGACCCCCCCGGGGTGACCATTGAGGCTTTGCAGCCTGCAGTTCTGCCTGGGGGGGGGGGGGGGGAGGGGAGGGGAGCTGCCTTCCAGTAACCCAGGCTTGCAGTTGCTGAGAAGTGCGAAGGCCACTTTTCATGTATTTTTAATATTCTGGTTATCATGCAAAAACTCATCAATGAGAAAGTTTAAGCAGTGTGCAAACAAGGCAGCCTGCTGAGCTGTGTTAAGGTACCTAGCACACCATGTCAACATGACAAACCTCACGTTGTGTTTCTGATTATATTTAATAATACAAAATTAGCCCTTTCTTAATGTAACATATTGTGCCTGCAACGCTATTTGTTTGAACTAAAAACACCCCTTCCTACTTTCCAGTTGTAATAAAAGGACTCACAGGGTGACCAAAATTTCTAGCCATTTTCATGCATTTGCAAAACAGTAGGAAAACGGAACAATTCTTCTCTGAAACCAGCCAGAGCCAGGCATGCTGAAATGGACCCAATTACCCAGGGGCATGGCGGATTGTTCCAAACATCTGGGATCCGAGCGCCCGGCATTACGCGCAGTGGGGCCAAGGCCGTTCCATGCTGAGGGTGAGGCTCGCACTTCTCCTTCCTGCACCCAAGCCTGCTGATGAAGCCAGGAAAATGTCATCATGCAGCAGGCCTCCCCCCCACCTTCCAGTCCATTCAGGGACCACACGGGGGGAGCCCGGCTTCGGGCTGGGTCTTGAGCTGCACCTGCACTAGAAGCCATGCAGCCTGAGGCCGTGACCGCTGAAGGGGACGGAGGGGAGCTGGGTGGTGCCCCCCCACAGTCAAGGACAGCGCCGCCCACAGTGAGAGAATGGGGCTTAGTTCTCGTACCACTGGCCTCGTCGTTCCTTCTGATACTAGACTTTTCCACCTCCCCTTGCTGCCCCAGATCATTCTGAGTTCAAATATGAAGTTTATTTCCTGCTTGTTTTGAAGCTAGGAAGCATCATAGGACAGGCGGAGTTTGAGTGTTCTTTTTTTCTGTGCCCTCTCGTTTTCGACGAGTCCTCGGTAAGCTTTTATTAAGCGAACACGGAGATGTGAAGACCGTACTGCCAGAAGTTACGCAGGACATGATGTGCTAGAGGGCCCTGGCCCAGAGTTGCATACGCCTTCCGGCTCCTGTACAATGATGTGGCAGATGTTAACGGCTTGCTGATCTACACATAAAACACAAAACAAGCTCAGCCACTGACGGGCTCGGACAGAACCTGGGTTCAAGTGGGTTTAGCTACAATTTAAAGTTGTGGAAAGGCTAGGAAGTCAAAACTGCACCCAGAGACCAAAGTTGACAGCGACAAAGTTGGGGGTAGCCAAAGGTAATTTTCACGGATGGACAAAAGGAGAAAGTTTTGGCTTGACATCTTCATATGAAGGAAAGAAGGAGCAAATTTCCACAAATTCCACAAAAGCAAAAGTTGTCTGTTAAAAGATCTTCCTTCTGGAAAAATCTAGAGATGCTAAAGCTATCATAAGCCATTGCTTTAAAAAGCTGATGCATTCATTAATAAATATGCAGCTGATAAAAGCAAATACTATATTTCATCTTCAAGAACCCTCTCCCCAAAACCAGAAAGCTCTGAACAGATAAGAAGAACAATTGGAAGAATTCTCACTTTCACATATGAACATATACTATGATGCGTATCACATGCAGCAAAACTTGTGACCCGAGAAAATCCAGATGACCATTATGACCAAAGACAAAGAATTTAGACCAAAAATGCAAGCCCTGAGATACAGAAGACAGCAGAGTTATTTCATTTTTTTTTTAATTTTTTTTTTCAACGTTTTTTATTTATTTTTGGGACAGAGAGAGACAGAGCATGAACGGGGGAGGGGCAGAGAGAGAGGGAGACACAGAATCGGAAGCAGGCTCCAGGCTCCGAGCCATCAGCCCAGAGCCTGACGCGGGGCTCGAACTCACGGACCGCGAGATCGTGACCTGGCTGAAGTCGGACGCTTAACCGACTGCGCCACCCAGGCGCCCCCAGCAGAGTTATTTCAAATGTACACAGGAGGGATACACTATCCGATGCATGGTGCTAAATCATTAGTTAACTCGGTTCTAAAAAACAAAGCTGGATCCTTACTCATATCCCACAGCATATACTCTCCAAATGAAGTAAAAAGCCAATGGAAACTAACATGTAAGGACAAGTAATAAATACACACGATGTTTGAAAAATGTATAAAGTTAGTGTGAGAAAAGTCTTCCCAAGCACGAGGACCTAAGTAAGAAAACAGAAGAAGTTGCTAGAAGTTTGAACAAAAATGAAAAGAGCTGCTCAAAGAGGAAATGCCTAACAAAAAATTAAAATGGAAACCAACTGAGGGAAAATGTTTGCTACATATGTGCCTGGCCCGTGGTTATTGTCATCAAGATAAAAAAAGGAGCACTTGTGAATCGTTAAGAAAGAGATAAATGGAAAAATCGGTAAAGAACATAGCAAGATGATTCAAAGGAGAAGTAGAAACAGCTAACATACTTACGGAGGAGCGAGCAAGAGTGCCCATGCCAGTGTGCCCACGGCCTCAGGGATCCACTGGCCAGAGCTCCCATTGTGTCCTTCTTGTCGTTAGGGTTATGTGTGTTCACTTTGCTTTTTAATGATCAGAGAGCTGGGTAAAAGCTCTCTAGAGGGAACGTTGGCAACGTGGATAAAGTTTACTTAAAAAGTGTATAGTCTGGGGAACCTAGGTGGCTCAGTTGGCTGAGCGTGTGAGTCTTGATTTCAGCTCAGGTCATGATATCACAGGGATTAAGCCTGGCATCAGGCTCTGTGCTGACAGTTCGGAGCCTGCTTGGGATTCTCTCTCTCTCTCTCTCTCTCTCTCTCTGCCCCCCCTCCCCCCACGCTAGCTCTCTCTCTCAAAATATATAAATAAACTTAAAAAAAAGAAAAAGAAAAAACATGTACAGGGGCACCTGGGTGTCTCAGTCAGTTTAGTATCTGACTTCAGCTCCGGTCATGATCTCACAGTTTGTGGGTTTGAGCCTCGCATCAGGCTCTATGCTGACAGCTCAGAGCCTGGAGCCTGCTTTGGACCCTTTGTCCCCCTCTTTCTACCCCTCCCCTGCTTACACTCTGTCTGTCTGTTTCTCAAATATAAAATAAACATTAATTTTTTTTTTTAATGTATAGTCTATGATCCTGCAGTTTCATTTTTAGGAATTTTTCTGAAGAAAAACAGTGACAAGTACCATCAAGTTCAACACAGTATTATTTATAATATCAGAAACTTGGAAATAATCTAAATTTGGGGGCCACAGAAGCCTGAGCAGCCTACAGGGAGCACAGCAATATTTACCTCTCAGAAATACTCTGGAGGCTCAGTCCAGAGTCTGGAATGGAGATGGTTCATGTTATATCACTATCATAGTGTTGTTCTTGTTTTAGCCATACCATGAAATACTGGGTGCCATTAAGGAAAATGTTGGAGAAATACATGTATTCACCTGGGGAGATTTGAGATACAGTAAATGCAGAAAAAGCAGGCTACAAAACAACAATTACAGGAAAATCCTATTTTTGAAAAGAAAAATATATATGAATATGTATCATAAACATTCTGAAGGGAAATACACAAAATGTTAATAGCACCTATCCACGAGTTCTGGGAATACACGGCAATTCTTTTATTCATAATTCTCTGTATTTTCTTATTTATCTGCAATGATTATATACTTCTAGGGTAATAAAAAAATAAAATATTTTAACTATGAAGACTATGTAGATACAAGGAAAATATTTCTGCTACAACAGAAAGAGAGGAAATAATCCAGCTGGCATATATACCAGTGTCAAGCTTGTGTGTGTGGAATAAGGTTGGAGGTTGGTACAAAATGAGCGTAGTTGAGCTGTGTGATGCCAGTACCTCCCCAGATGGGGAGAGAGGAGCTCCTGTCCCACACCCCGAATGCCTGCCTGCCGATGGACAAAGTCATGAGGACCCCGGGGTGTAAGCCACCCGGAGCTCGGGGCCCCTGCCTGACCCAAAGACTTCCTGCCAATATGGCGCAGCCCATGCTGTGGCTCTATTGAATGCATGTCCACTCAGAGTTATGAAGTGTGGCCCAGGACAGCGTTGATGTGTGTGAGGGGGCAGAGCTTGTGTGTGAGGTCCTTTCAGTGCAAGATGTGGTCTGAGGTGGAAACAGGACGGTGTGGCCTACGGGCCAGAAGCCAGCTGTCCCGCCTGCCCGCCTCAGGCATGGAGTGCCAAGAAGCCCACCGTGTCTAAACTCCAGCGTGGCCTTCCGGTGAGTGAAGGAGGCATACTCACCACGGGGAAGGAGCAGTGATATCTTGTCTAGCAGTGTGGTTAGTTTGATCTGTAACCCTTCCGTAGTCAGCTATCTGGCCTGTGGTGTCCATATATCCTCTTGCTCTGGACCCCACAATGTCAGGGGTGAGCTTGGGTGGTAAGGACATCAGTCTTGCTGCTGTTGCTGGTGGTATTGTTTTAGTTTTCTTTACTGTTGTTGCAAGTGGCCTTTTTCATGACAAAAAAAAAAAAAGAGAGAGAGAAATAAGGAACTACTGGCCAAATGACACCCTTCCCTTATCACGAGGATTGTGGTGACCCACCCTCCCACCGCCCGTCCCCCAGCCTGCATTAGCTCACAGCTCGGGCCCCCACTGTCTGCTCTGGTGTCACCCTCCACCACTCCCAGCCCCCCTGGCTGTGCTGACTGTCCTGGATCAGCAGGCCTTCACCATCCTAGGTTTCATGTCTACTGAGTGAGTTCCAGCCCACACCCCGGAGGCCTACCATCCCCGAAACACTCAGGCTGCTTGCCTCAAAGATCTCAAGGCTTTCCCAGAAAGACCTGCGTTTGTGTCCTGGCCAGATGCTGACACTCTGTTGAGCGGCTGGCTCGTGCGTCTTAACAGTCCACTTCTGCAGCCCCGTCTCAAGGTGACCTTCCAGCTGTGAGCAGGGCTCAGACTGAGTCCGTGTATCTGCGGCCTCCCTTCAGTCCCCGCTTGCTCTTGCACGTGCACGTGTGTGTGTGGGGGGGGGGGGCGGTGGTCTGTGTGTGTATGTCTCTGTATGTCTGCGTGTCTGCATATCTCTGTGCGTGTCTACATATGTGCATTTGTAGGTGTGTGTGCGTCTACATGTTTCTCTGTGTGTGTCTGTGTGTGTCTGTGTGTGTCTGTGTGCTTCATGTGTCTCTGTGCGCACACAAGAGGAAACGAGACGCGATCACTGGAACGAAACAGTGTAACTGCCTTCCTCAGGCTGACACTGCTGCTCTTGAGGGACAGCGGTCGTGATGGATGGGACCCCAGCGACACTTAGGCAGTGGCTCAGACAGAACCTCTTGCCCCCCTGTGCACGGCTGCAGGGACCCGAGGGCCCCGAGACACCCGGTGGTGGGGACCAACAAGCACGGGGCAGGAAGGAGTAGGTGCCTGGGAAAGTCTGAGTGGACGCGGGTGCTCCGCGGGCTCGCGAGGAAGGAGGCCAGCTGCAGGTTGACATGCCATGCACACGGTCTGGCACGCCCACACTCTGTGTGCAGATGCGCACGGTCCCTCCTGAGGCCTCGGACACACAGCGACCTTCACCCCAGGGGTTAGTCTGGACAGAATCAGGGGTTCGCGAGCTTGGACGGGAAAAAGCATTGGGATGTGGCATGTTCTTTCATCTGAATGTGGGCAAAAAAGCCACGGTCCCGCGCACAATGGTGACGAAAATCGAAAGGTATTTGAGATACCTGCAGTTATGACAATGTGCCACGACAAATTAGTGTTTCTCAGCTCCTCAAAAGCCCACCGTTAGAACTAGTTGGCAAATGCACTGAAGAAGCACATACCACAAGTATGTGGTATGGCACATATGGCACAGTCCGTGCCACTGATTTCATTTTTTTTTTCAATATCCGATAACTATTTTCAATGTTTGGTTTCATTTCATGGATTGAAAAGACCATTCTGAGAAGGGGGTCCTGAAGCCGTGCCAAATGCTAAAGGTGTCCACAGCAGAGAAAATGTCAGAGACCCTGCCTGATGATGCCATGAGCTTAAAGCCCCGTTAATCAGGGACTTCAGGTTGTAAACAAGGCAAACTCGACATTTTCTAAGGGAACCGGTCCTCATTTCAGACCTCTTAGCTTCCCAAATTGAAGTGGCAACTTCAGCTTTGTTCCAGCACTTGGTGCCAGGAATGCAAGATAAAAGAAGGCCATGGAAGGAAGCCAACCACAGTCCAGCCTTCGAGCCAGAGAAAGAACAGACAAAGCTGGAAAATAAGCACGGGGCTTTGTTATTATGGTAACTTTGGCTGGTGAAAGTAAACGCAGGCTTTAAAATGCCCAGGGTCACACAGAAGCGAAGATCTGGGGCCTATTTGTGTGGGAGCCAGGGAGATGGGGAGAAACGGCCAGGATCGCGATGTTGGCTGGCACCATGGGGTAATGACCCAGAACTGGTTTGTTTTGACAGTTAAAACCCAAGGCAGATCACTAACACGCTGCATGGTTAAAACCAAGCTGGGCCTCTCAGACAGGCCCAAAACCAGAACCTGAGGAGGCTGCTGTCCTTTTTCTCCCACATGGTAGCAGAAAGCGCAGGGGTCCACCCAAGAAGCAGCCCGGAATGCAGGTTGGCCGATAGTAGGGAGACATGAGTTTTCCAGCCTGCTGTGAAGACTGGTGCACGTTTGGTAGGCAAACCTGCCAAACGTTCACCTTTAAACCAGAGCCCAGACTGGGGGCCCCGGTACCTCAAAAGCCAGTCCTCCCACGAGAAAATGCTTGCAGTTTGTCTTTCTCCATCTGAGAAAGAGGCTGTGATGCTCACACCCCCGGCCCCTGTTTGAGGAATGACTGTAGCCCCCACCTTGGCATTTTAAGGATATCAAAGGATATTTCAATCAGCAAAACAAAATCCACAGGAAAACAAACAGGAGATGACCCCTTCTCAAATATCAAGCCGCAGAGCAAATCTAGCTCATCCTCCCCCAGGAACATTCCAAGCCAGCGGTAGCCCCTAGGATTGACTCCGAAGCAAAATTTGAAGGGGTTTTAGGGAAACCTGTGTAAAGAAGTGAACATCCCTGGCTTGGACAGGGCAGCCTGCAGCAGTGACATGACCCTACCCTTGAGAACGACTGTAAAGGCTGGATAGAAAAAAAAATCTGTTTGAAAACATCCGAAGCCAATCAATACAGCAAAGGTTTGAGGGTACGCGATCTCAGAGGGAAGGGGAAGGCACTGGGGCGAGCTGTCCGTCCGCTGTCGCTTTTTCCCCCAACCGGGTTATTTGCCAGTTTACAGCATAGGAAGTAGACTTCAAGGAGAAAATGGTAGGCCAGAAAAGCCTCGATGGGCAGAGAAGACAACGGGAGTGTAGTGCAGTCAGAAAGTAAGGGACTGAGATTCCAGTGTAAGGGGGACCCCAGAGAAGGAAACCTGATCTTCTGCACCCGATTCCCCCCCAGGGCATTTGTCAATACTTAGCGGTAAACACAGACACGGGGCAAAGGAGGAGGAACCAAGAGGAAAGCAGGTGCTAAGAGGCTTAACAGCCAAGCAGGGGTTTGGGCAGACTCACAGTTCTGGAGAGACCAAAGGTGAAGTTCAGGGGGAGGGGCCTGGTGGGTTCTGCAGGTTCTCAGTAAGATTCTGGAAGGGCAACAGCTCAGATACAGTCTGAGCTAGATAAGGTCAAGGTAATCTTTCCACACTCTGCCTCCTTCAAGAAGAAAGTGATCACACCATCCTCTGCCTTCATGATTGGTATATGAAGTGTTGGCATTTAATTAAGAAATTGTCAGGGGCGCCTGGGTGGCTCAGTCGGTTGAGTGTCCAACTTCAGTTTGGGTCATGATTGCACAGTTTGTGGGTTCAAGCCCCAAGTCGGGCTCTGTGCTGACAGTTCAGAGTCTGGAGCCTGCTTCGGATTCTGTGTCTCCCTCTCTCTCTGCCCCTCCCCTGCTCATGCTCTGTCTGTCTCTCTCTCTCAATAGTAAATAAATGTTAAAAAAAAAAAGTTAAAAAGAAATTATCAGAAAAGACATGTCATAGGAATAAATCATCAAAAATCAAGAGAGAAAAATGGATAAGATGAATGGGCTCACAGGCAATGTGGGCATTGGAGTAATCAGATGCGAACTTGGATTACGATGAACATGTTTAAGAGAGTAAATGAAAAATAAAGAATTGCATCAGCAAAATGGAATGCATAAGAAAGAATCAGAGTAAAGAATAAAATATGAAACTTAGGAATTCAACTGATTTATCTGACGATTAGACGTAGCACAAGAGAGGATCAAAGAACTGATAAACAGGTCAATATGAGGTATCCAAAATTGAGGGGGGGGAAGCAAAAACAGGTAATAGCATTAGAGTTATACGGGACGGGGTAGAAAGGTCTAACATTCGGTAATTGGAAAGGTCAGGATAAAAGCACCATTTAAAGAGATGTCAGGTGAGAATTTTCCCACTCTGACGGAAGAATTTCAAGGCATTCCACAAACTGGTGAAGACCACTTCATACTAAAACTGAAAATAAGACAAAAATGAAGAAAAAAAAACTCTTAAAAGCAGAAGTGGCCAAAGAAAAAAGAAAAGGTACAACAATAAGATGGACAGCTACCCTTCCAAAAGAAATACAGGAAGCCAAAAGACAATGGAAAGAAATCTTTAAAATGCTGGAAGAAAATAAGTAACAGGAATTTTTGCTCATTGAAATACCCTTTGAAAATGAAGCGTGTATGAAGCTTGGAAAATGAGAATATTTATTTCCGCGAGACCTGCACAAAAATAAATATTACAACAAATTATCCAGGCAAAAGGGAAATGGCCATAAGTAGGTTCACGGCAATGCAGGGAGAAGCGAAGACCTTCAGATAAGGTTAAAGCGGAGGTAAAACTGAAGGAATAGCAATTCAAATAACAATAATGTGTGGAAGGCACTTCAGCATACACAGAATTAAAATACAAAACAACACTAGCATAAATGTATTTAAAGTATTACGAGGTCTTTGCGTTGTTGGAAAAATAGTAAAAGAATTAATTTGAGGTTGAGTCTAATTAGTCAAGAATGTGCAAGTCACTTAGACCCACTAATAATCTCCAAGTGAACCATTCACAGAAAAAGGAAAGAATGTAGATCTAACATGCTGATAGAAGGTGTGAGTGAAATGAAATCTCATTAAATGAATGGACTTGAGGAGAGGGGAAAAGAGGATCAAACAAACAAAGACAAAAAATAAGAGGTTAACTACAATCCCTGCCAAAGTTTACATTAATTAGAATAAATGCACCAATTAAAAGGCCAGTGCTACTTTTAAGGTAAGATTTAAAAAGCCTAACTACATGCTGCTTACACATATCCTAAATGCCATCTGTTTTATTTACAAGGACACAGTTGAGAGTAAAAGTGAGAAGAGAGATCCATCCCATGCAAACCTCAGCTCAAAAAAGTCGCATGGACTTGTTTTCATTTCAGACAAAGTAGGCTTTAAGACAAAATGTACTATTAGAAATAAAGAGCCATTGCATAATAATTAAAGAGATCATTCAACAGTAAGAAAAACGATTCTAAATTTGTTTCACCTAATAAAATGGCCTCAAAATACGTAAAGTAAACCAGACAGAAGTAAAAGTAAAACCACAGAAAGACCCAAATTTGCTTCGGTGTTTACACACCCTCCTTTTGAAAGAAGATCAAATAAACAGAAAAAATTAAAATGAGTAAGTTTATGGAGGGTTTAAAAGCCTTAATTAACAGATTTGATCTGTTTGACATATAGAGAATCCCAGCCCAACACCTGCAGGATACATTTTTTCTGTGAGCACACACAAAACATTTCTTAAAACAGATATGTGTTGAATCATAAGGCAAAAGTCAATACATTTCAGAGGACTGGAATCACAGAAAATATGTTCGATGACTAGAGTAAGATTGGGCTAGAAATCAGTAACAAAAAGATAACAGGAAATATCTTCCTAATCATTTGGAAACTAAGAATTACAGTTCTAAATAACACACAGTAAAGAAGAAATCCTGATGGAAATTAGAAAATATTTTGGACAGAATAATGATGAAAAGGTATACTAATATTTGCAATTACAGCATTAGCCTTGAATTCATATATCGGAAAATATGAAAAACCTGGAAAACGATCTGAGTCGAAGCCACTTAAATTTTTTGGTCTCAGGCCGCCTTTGTAGTCTTAAAAACTATTGAGGATCCGAAAGAATTTTTGTTTATGTGGGTAATACTCATCGATATTTACTGTATCCTAAATGAAAATTGATACACTTTTAAAATATTTATTAATTCATTTTAAAATAATAATAACAAATCTATTACATGTTAACACAGATAACATCATTTTAGAAAAAAAAATTATATTCTCTAAAGCAAAATATTTGGTGAAAAGGTTGGCACTGTTTTACATTTTTTGAAATTTCTGTAATGTCTGGCTTAACGGAAGACAGCTGGATTCTCTTATTTGCAGCTGCATTCAATGTTATGATATTTTGTTTTGATTAAAGTGTATAAAGAAATTCAACTTCACACAGATATGTACTTAGAAAAAAGGATTATTTTTTTAAGTTTATTTATTTATTTTGAGAGAGAGAGAGAGAGAGAGAGAGAATTCCCAAGCAGGCTCTGCACTGTCAGCACAGAGCCCAATGTGGGACTCGAACCCACGAAAAGTGAGATCATGACTTAAACCGAAATCAACAGTCAGACGCTCAACTGACTGAGCCACCCAGGCACCCCGAGAAAGAAGATTATTTTAATAACATTGTCAGATCATTGTGAATGGTCTTCTTTGATAATACACCAAAATTTTCCAGGTGTGCTTTCATAAAGGCTAATTGCAATGTGAAATGCTTACCCATATGCATACCTTTCCATACTCTGTTACATTAAAACACATTGGTTCATCTTACACATTGAATGGACCTTTTGCTCAGATATGATTTTATAACATTATAGAACGGTCACTTGAAAAACGTTGGTTTGCTGAACGATGCAGATATGCCGAATACTGACACACGTCTTCACACAATATTTTTCAAATTATGTTCATTAATATTTCTACCTATCTCGTCACAGAAGTCTTAAAGTATTGGGAACCTATAAATTTCTCAGTAACACCAACCATCCCAGTTTGCCTGGGACTGTTCCAATTTGGGCACCTACATTCCTGCCAACGAAGGAAAACCCACACTTCCGGGCAAATAACTGATGGGTTGTAAGCCTTCCAAGGTTTTCACTTTTGCTTAAAGCTTGAATTTTATCGTTGGCGATAAATAATCTCAGTTATCGTCCTTGGAAGGACAGGCTCCTTGGATTCTTCTTTTGAAAAAAAAAAAAAAAAAAATGTCTGCCAAATATCCAAGTTGGAACAATCACACTCGTCAGTTCTTTTTTCAAGCAAAAATAGTAAGCCACCAAAAAGAAAGTGGCTGGTTCACTTTGCATCTCAATCACGACACAACTTCTCTGAGTCCCTCTCTGGACTGGAGTAGTCAGCAGAAATGCTTTATTCTCACTTCCTATTTGCCTTCCAGAATATTAAAAGAAAAATAAAATTAATGTTTTTGACCACTCATCACATATTTTTAAGTGAAACTAGCATTTTGTGGGCAAGTATGTGGCATTCAGGAATATAATGACCTGCTTGCACAGTGTAGTGCTACTACCCTAATTCAAGCTAGGGCAACACCAGTTTTGCTCACCCTTGCTTTTACATCATTTAGCATAAATGACAATACAGTAAAAAAAGGTAATAAATACTGTATCCTGTTGTTTTAGTATTATTATGGAAATATTTTTGAACTTGTGGAGCCCCTAAATTCCTTGGATACCTCCAGGGTTCATAGAAGACAATTTGAGAACTGATGACCTAAATACCCATATTAAGAACCTAAAATAAAAAGGAAATTGAGCACAAAGAAATTAACTGCATAACAGGCCTTATGGATTTAATATCAAATTAGAGGTAGGAACAGAAGAGAGAAGAATGAGGATAAAAGCATAAACCAGCAAAATAGAAAAAGCAAATATAGCTGAAAATAAACAGCCTACTGTTGGCTTTTTGAAAAGTCTAACAAAATATATAAATGGGTCCAGTGAGACTGAACCAAGCACGGGCCGGGGGGGGGGGGGGGCAGGAGGGGGCAGAAATATGGGAACCAGGAAGAGTGAGAGAAACAAAAGGCCATCTGTATAAGTATGTAAGACATTAAAAAGATAGTTAAATGGATGATAGTTTGAACAGCTTCCTATCAATACATTTGGAGAATTCAGGTGAAATGGAAAACGCTATTGAAACATACAGAACTGACAAAGTAAAAAATATCAAATCCAAAAAGTTATAGGGATATTAAAGAAATTAAGTCTGTATCTCAGAGAGATGCCACAAGGAAAACTCGATGTCCACGTGACCTGCCTGATGAATTCTTCCAAGCCTTTAAGAAAGAAATCGTGCCAGTCTTACACAAACCTTTTATTAAAAATGTTTATTAATTTATTTTTGAGAGAGAGAGAGAGAGAGAGTGCATGCAAGGAACAGAGGGACAAAGAGAGAAAGAGGGAGACAGAGAATCCAAAGCAGGCTCTGCACGATCAGCACAGAGCCCAACATGGGGCTCAAGCTCACAAGCCATGAGAACAGGACCTGAGCCACAGACGGACACTTAACCGACTGAGCCACCCAATCTCCCCTACACAAATTTTTCAAAGATTAGCAAAAGAGAAACCACTTCCTCACCTTGTTTCTTGAAGCCAATATAATCTTGACATCAAAGTCTGACAAAAGACATTATGAAAAAAAAAAAAACAATTAGAGACCTATCTCTCTCATTAACATAGATGTAAATATACCAAATAAAATATCAGCAAACTAAATCCACTGTGAAAGAAAAAGGCAACTGCATCACATTTCCATGGGGTTTATTTAAACGATGCAAGGTTAGTATTATATTTAAAATCAGTCAGGGCGCCTGGGTGGCTCAGTCGGTTAAGTGTCCGACTTCAGCTCAGGTCATGATCTCATGGTTCGTGGGTTCCAGGCCCATGTCGGGCTCTGTGCTGACAGCTCAGAGCCTGGAGCCTATTTCCAATTCTGTGTCCCTCTCTCACTTGTCCCTCCTCCAGTCATGCTCTCTGTCTCTCTCTCTCTCTCTCAAGAATAAATAAAACATTTAAAAAAATTTTTAAATAAAATAAAATAAAATCAGTCAACATAATTGGCTACATTGACAAAATAAAGGAAAAATAATGCAATCATTATAGCCAACGCAGAAAATGAATTTAATAAAATTAAGCATTCATTCATGATAAAAATATAATGAGTTATAACCAGAAGGGAGCTTATGTAATTTGATAAAAGACGTGTGTGTGTGTGCACACGCACACACACCAGCAAAGATCATAATTGCTGATGAAATATTGAAACATCCCCCTGAATTTGGGAAAAAGACAAAAGTGTTTGCTACTATCACTATCATAGCACTGCCCTAGACATCCTAAGTAGTGTAATAAGGCAAGAAAAATAAAAACATAAGTGTTGGAAAGGAAGAACCAAAACAATTTTTTCGGTGACACGATTATGTACCTGGAAAATCTTACAAATAAATTATTAAGCTTAATAAAGTGAATTTATCAAAGCATCTGGATTCAAGGTCAATGTACAAAAATCAAAATCCCACTTGTATACATTAGAAATAAGCAACTAGAAAATGACTTTTTGCATTGTCACCAGTTATAATAGCATAAAAAAATCATTCACCTAGGGAAAAAAGTGCACTGAAAGATGTAAAACCTCTGCATAGAAAACAGAAAATTACTGAGTAATGTTATAGATTCATATGAATGGAAATACATACCATGTGCATTGATTAGCAGACTCTAGAGTATAATTGTGTCAGTTGTCTAGAGTCATAAAATCTCAGTCTTGAAATCCCAGGATATTTTTTGTAGGTGAAGTTAATGAATTGGTTTTAAAACTTACATGAAAATGCAAATGACACTCTTGAAGTTAAAAATGTATCACACTTTAATGAGATACAGATGTATTTCCTGAGTCAATAACTAAAACATATGATGCAAGAGTAGAATGAATAATCCAGAAACACAAACATGCACAGTTATTTAAGTGGGGCACGCGGGTGGCTCAGTTGGTTGAGTGTCTGACTTCAGCTCAGGTCATGATGTCGCAGTTTACAAGTTCAAGCCCTGCATCAGGCTCTGTGCTGACAGCTCAGAGTCTGGAGTCTACTTCAGATTCTGTGTCTCCCTCTCTCTCTCTGCCCTCCCCTCACCTCTCTCGCACTCTGTCTCTCTCTCGAAAATAAATAAACATTGAAAAAAATTGTAATGGCTAATAAGCATATTAAATAGTACTCAACATATTCAGTCATCAAAGAATTGCTATTTATAACTTTGAAAAAATACCACTACTCAGCCACCACAATGGAGGGGTGAAATACTGCCAATACCAAGTATTGACAAGGTACAGAACAATCAGAACTCTTACCCACTGCTGGAGAGAATATGAATGGAGAATACGAATGGCAAGCTGCTTGGAAACCTGCCTGACAGAGTCTGACAAGGCTGACTGTTCACATAGTCTTTGACCTAGCAATTCAACCCCTAGATAATATATCCATATGTTCACCAAAGAACATGTACAACAATGCTCTTACCTAAATTACAAAGAAGATTGTTTTTGTACTATACATGGCCAGCCCACAAAAATCGGTGTCCTGATACTCCACGTTGGCTCTACCTCCATTACCAGACACAGACTGGTGTCTGAGTGGTTTATCCACCTCCTCCTCTCTTTGTAGTTACGAATGTTCCTCTCCAATATGCAATTTAAGAGGGCGTGCAGTTGACAATGCTGCGGGTTCAATTTTCATGGCAATTAAAACGTGACACACAATTTGTTTTTCTAGCCTCTTACTGACGTGATCCTCAATACTGTTCTGTGTAGCTGAGGACAGCCACAGTGCTCCAGAAATAGGTGAGTGAACAGGTGCGGGTGGAGGGGGTTAGAAGCTATGTTCACAGGTGCTCACACACACATACCTCTGGGTGCCCACGCGGTGCTGAGGGCGGCATTCAGCACAATGGAATCAGCTTCCGCAGCCCAGATTTGCAGTGGGAGAATCCCACTTTCTTTCTTCTTCGTTTTGGATAAAGAGCATCGTGTGTTTCTCTGCTTCCAGAAGAGTCTTAATATTGTAGTGTAATAGAAATGAAATCCACGGCTAAGATGATTAACATCTGAAGGCAAATTCCTCCTGCTCAGAGAAGAGGGGGGAATTTAGACTGTGTTCTCCAACTACTGCTGCTCAGTGCTATTTGCTGAACTTATAGGCGGAAAATATGCATTTCAGACGTAACCCCAAAAGGCCCAATCTACTCTGTATATAACTGTGTTATTTTCCCCATGAATAAAAAATACTTGGAAAGCGGAAAGTTTGATAAAACCTTCAAAAGTTCTCACCCACATCCCTCTCAAACCTGAAGAAAATGAAGGATGGTGATGTCACCAATAAGGAGCCTCTGTTTATGGTCACGTATTCCAGGACAGCAGAGGTGCCTGGGCCGCGAGCGGCCCCAAGAAGAGACACCAAGTACAGATCTACAAGATTCAATGGCACCATCAGATGGGAGCAGTCAGGGTGTCTAACATGCGGTTGAGCATGGGCCACTCGTGTCCGTTAATCTGTACTGGAACAAAGCACCCCCTTGGTTTCTGGGGTGATGGCTAGAACAGAGATCATTAACAGTCATCCTTTTCAAGTGGCAACTGTCCTGTCTTTAAGGAGAGCAAATGGAGAACACTTTGGAGAATTAACACAGCTCTCTCTCGATCCATGAGTCTGTGCGTCCTTGCTTGCTTCTGGATGGAGAGGGAGAGCAAAATTAAAGGGATATTCATATTACTCTCGTTCACACTATCTAAAAAGGGGTTAACCACCGACCCTTAGAGGCCACTCAGTCTCAAACCATCGATTCTCCCATCTCTGCTTCCCAAGTAATAATGTAAGAAGACGACATTCTTGCATGCCGACCACATGGCCATTCTATGCAAGGCCACACACGTGTGCACGTGCACATGTGCATGTGCACACACACACACACACACACACAGAGCACACTGTGTTGAACAATTGCCGCATCCTTTCAGTACCGAGGAAACCCAGGCCAAAGCTTCTCTGTGGCCTCTTGTACTATCACTTGGGAGACTAGATGTCCCCATGCTGCAAACAACAGTTAACAATTCAAGCCCAGACTCCCAAGGCATTTGAGGAAGGGAGAGCTTATGACCGCGGCGAGGGCAGGAGTAAGACCGTGGAGATGCGTTACGATTTGATCGACGACCAGGTCAAACTGCAGCTCTAGGAGCGGCATCTGGGGGCTCTTTTCCTAACACAACCTTGCTGTGGTTTCTAGTCTCCCTGGGCTCATGCAGCCTCTTGTCCCACATCTCTCCCTCCCCAAGGACCCTGTCCCCACAGAGGAATCCCGTCGGGCGGCGGGCTGCAGGCTAGTAAAAAGAGAAGGACATCAGACACCGCTAAAGCGCTGGGCCTGGGAGGGAATGATGGGCTCACAGATAAGCATAATGGGGGCTGCAGAGAAATTTCAGGGACAGGGAAACGACATTGAATGCCTGAAGGGAAAAACCTGTGGCAAGCTTAGGGATATATTGCTGCAGCGGCAAAACTTGGCAGAGCCCCGGCCCTTCTCAATATGGGATACGTGTTAATGGATCCAAAATATTGAAAGCAAATATTGACTCTGACTCCTAAAAAGCCTTTAATTATTTATTTTGAATAATTTGATACTCAAGTAAATTAATGCTAAAGCATTTCTCTGTTTGTGCCAAATCAGTGCCTCGCAGTGGGGACTCAGTCCCTCTTTGCAGGCGAGCGCTCACTCTCAGTAGGTAGTCCATTTCTGCAGAGTGCCATTAAGTTAATTTCAAAAAGAACCAGTAAAGGTATATGGAGCAGGCAGTAATAGCATGGAAAATATCCAAAATTACTAGACCCAGCAACAGAACTTGGATGCCATTTTCATGCACTAATAATTTGTAGTCTACGTATTGAAGGTAACTATAAACTGACTACTTTCCGTGCTAAAGCATTCGGGTAATTAAAAATACGCTGTTAGTTGTCTCTCTTTCAACATTTGGGAACAAGATGCCTTTTTGCTTTTCCTGGATAAATGCAGTTTGCAGACTGCCATCCAAAGCGACGCTGAAGTCCCATGTCAGGAAGATAATTTCGATGTCCTTGTTTTCCTCCTGGCACACAAAGTGGGTTTGCCCAGCAGGCCAGGGGTGAGCCGGGGACGCTCTGGGGAGGCGCCCGGGAAGTCGGCTTCATTTTAGATGAATTACTACCTTAGGAATTTGTTGCTAGGAACAAATTCTGGATAAACTACATGAAATTGGACATCTGACAACAGAAGGGCCCCACCAAAATACATCATGTGCTTTTGTTTGCAGGGGGGATTACAAAACCATGGGCAGGAAACAAGTGTCGAACAACATTTTCAACTTCTAAGACCAGGTAAAGAGAAGCCGAACTATTTGAAGTTTCTATGAACCTCGTATGTCACAGCATTTCCTGCTGTTTCGTGCATCTCCAGGAGGAATGATCTCTTTCCTCTTCTATTTTATCCCCGACAGACGCTGCTTAAGCTGTTTTCATAAGCTACCCATTTCTAGAAGCCCTTGTAGAAAAAGGGTCAATTTAACCAAGGGAGGTTAAAAAAAAAAAAAAAAGCAATCTTTTTACTATTCATGAAGGATATCAATATTATAGCAATCAGACTCGACCAGAGCCATCGTTCCTTTGCAACTCCTAGAGAAGGTGTAATTTTAACAGTAAAAGGCCATTTCACTATTAATTGGGTCTAAGCTATAACTACACAATTAGTCAAGCAATCGCCCTGAAGGACACAGGCTTTGAGCTTCAGGATGAAGAGATGTGAAAACGGCAAAGAAGCAGAGTTCCATCTTGGATTTTCTGTACAACCTAGATTTACCTTAATTGGAAGAAGCCAGTTAGTGCGTTAAGTGTCAGGTTAATATGGTGGCACTGGGGATAGCTAGGGCTTCCAGACTCACAAAGTGCTGCCGTCTGTGGTGGGTCTGTTTAAGGCTGTCTCTAAAATTATCATGTGGATTTGGTAATTCTCTGGGTAGTTTGCCCAAGAGAATTCAATTGCCTCCCAAGGTTTCAACAGCCCCTGGAGAATTTATCTTGGCATTTTAAGGGAGGCAGCACAGAAGCCTTGAAACCAAGGAGTGGGAGATTTGAAGGTGGGTTTCTGGCCTCGCCAGCATCCCCTAGACACAGAGGGGCACCCATGTTTCCATGTCTGATGTCCTGCCATGCTGCCTTTTCTCCTGGTCCATCCATGTCACTGCTTTCTGGTCAACTACAGGGCAGACCTCCACCCACCCAGAGCCAAAAGCATAACAAACACACACCATGTGATATTTCAGACCACAGCGGGAGGGCTTTTTCTAAGGCTGCTTCTGGATTTTCTGTCTTCCGGATCTCCCTGAGGATCAGGCTACATAATAATACCCCACATACATATCAAGTCTATAGTCTGGAATGTGCTTGCCCTGCATTACCCAGTTTACCCCCTGCAACTTCCCGCTGGGGTTGGCGGGATTGTCACTGTTAGATGTGACTGACATTGGAAGACTTCCCCAGGTCTCAAAGCCAGACCCGCTCAGGAGCAGGACTCGAACTCAGGCTCAGATGGCAGCGGAAGCCTTTCCAAACTTTCCACACACAAACCTGGCATCCACAGCGCAAGACATGTGAAGGAAGTGGAGGAAGAAGGGTCCCCTCTTCTCCCTGCCCTGTCGGCAGAAACAGGTGGCCCCATCTATGTCCAAAGGGTTGAAAGACCCCCTTGTCAAAATCTCTTCTTGACTCAAGGCCGGACATGGAACGAGAAATTCCTACCTCTCAGTTTCCTCCTTTAGGCTAAAGTAGCATGTCTGCAATGCTCCAAGAAGTGTTATGTGGGAGGGGAAACCTATTAACTCAGGATCCCCCATTAGCCCACATTTCCAAATTTGCACTCAGCAGGACCCGAAAGGAATGACATTTAGTAGTGGAACATCTGGATCGGGGAGAAGGCAGGGAGGGAGAAGCTGGGAGCCGTCACAGTGAGAAATAGGGCAGAGGGAGACTTCCCCAGGAATTGGGAAGCCCTAGGCCGGTGCAAGGTGCCCAGTCTGGATGGAAGATGAGGAAAGAGAGAAAAATAGACAAAAGGACATGTGTGAAAAGCTGCCAGAGACTCATAGGACCTGGGGACACCTTCTCCAGCGTTTCCCAGGATGCATCATCGATAAACCAACACGATAGGATCCATCCTGTCCAGGATACTCTGTAGGGGCTGCGGTGCAGCATGGTGGTGAGATTAGGTAGGGACCTTTCCAGCACCATCTTCCCTGTCCTGGAATGTGGTACCACCATTGGAAATCAGAGCCGCGTGCCAGCTGGGTCGTGAGGTAAACTGCTTGGGTACGTCTTTCTTCCTAATGCCAAGGACACCATCACAACTGGACAAGGAAGGATAGTGAAAAATCCCTTATAAAACCCCGAAGGTACCATTCCACAACCCCCAGATGTTCCAGAAGGACCTTTGGGGAGGGCTTTTCAAGCAGCACCCACACAAGCCAATCTACCAGATGTCGAAATCTGGGGTAAGAAAGCAAACCCTGCACTTCCCTAGGCATCTGCCCCACCGATGCAGGGGCCTGGCCTCTCCCAGTGGGCATCAGGATTGACTTTCAGTCTGAGCTGTCAGCTTGCTGCTGGAACCTGTGTCCTATGACTGTCAGGTAAAACTTGCAAAATCCTCCTTGCAAAAAAAGGCTCGGTGAGGGCCCCTGGATCAAGCCCAAACTCAGAGGCCAAAAAATCCATTTGCAAATAAAATGAGGTTCCGAGACATCATGCACGTCTAGCACATGAACTCGGAGCCTGGAAACTGAAGCTGAATTGTACAGAGTCCCTTCCAGTGGCATTCCGGGAAATGCGTGCCAGGGTTCATGACATATGAGAGTTTGTAACTTCATTTTCTATAATACATTTCACACAAATTGTACCCCGACTTGCTTTGCACAGTTAAATAATACAGTTACATACCCTATGAGAATTCACCCACAGAGTTAACATACTAGAATATTCTGGTCCCATAATATATGAAGTCAATCCTTGGTTTCTTATAAGATTCAACACACACACGCTCAGTGGAAAGGGTAGATTTTCTTTTATTCAATGCTTTCACTGCATAAAGACTGATCATGGGCTATATTTTATTTAATGCAACAATTTTCAAACATTTTGACCTGCTTTCTCAAACAGCACCAAAAATAACCTGTGTGCTAGGAAAATAGAGTAAACAGAGGTAGAGTATATCCTGCTGAAAATGTACAGAATAGATTTTCGGCCAAAAGATGGGAAGATTAAGGATAGAGGCAGAACTCCTCTCCCCCCCATAGGGATGCCCTGTAGGCAGTGGAAAGAATGTGGTAAGTACAACTAAAATTGGATTTAATCATCGCTACTAATAAAGGGCCAAGGCTATATGGCAATTTACTGTGCTGTCGGCAAAATGAATTGCTTAAGGCACATTAGCCGCGTATTAGATAACGCACACAGTAAGGAAATTATGATTAAAATAACTGTAGAGTAAATACTGAACATGCTTTACCATAATAACTCTTTTCAAAAATCTTTTAAAGATACCTCCCCCAGTGAATCTGTTTATCATCGTCTACAATTTTTATCAAATTCAATAAGCATACTTCTTACTCTATAAAATGTTTTTGAGTGGTCTTTTTATTTTTTTTTTCAGTTGGGAAATGAAAGAGTGATGTCAGATGACAGCATTAAATACTATTAAACAGACCGTAACTAACATTCGCTGTATAAATTATACATAAGCTGACACTTTTATGCACTTTGTGAAGAATTGTTTCATGGGTTATGAAATCTTTTCCAAAGCAAGCACCACAGAATAACATGACTGGTTGTGTTTCATGGCTACAAATTGGGAACTGAATTAGTATTCATTTATGAAGTTTTCACAGGGAACGCTTCTCATTCAAACACTTGTAGATTATAATTTATTTTTATCTGAGGCATAATTTTTCACGTGGCATTTTTGCCAAAGTCAATATAACAGGAGCCAAGCCCTGTTCCCTATTCCCCATTTATACCCTCCTCTTCTTGGCTGCCTCCCTCCATGTGTCTTTTCTAGCTGGGAAGGTAAACAAACCAACCTGCCTCATAACAATCAGCTCTGCCAAAATGCTGAGCTGAATCTTATTTTTTACCAGTTGAGCCCGCCACACTTAGGACTCTATTCACACACTTTTGAAAAACAGCTTTTGCATTCTTAAACAAGCAGTCCGGGCCCTTGCTCTATGGCAGAAAGCCTGCACATTCACTTCGGATTCACGAGGAAAAGCCCATGCCAGAAGTGACGATCACCACCGGATTTCAAGACAGCCCAGATTAGCAAGGAGAACGTGCAGGAGCTTGGAAAACGCCCCTCAGGATCCCGCCAGGCATGCCAGGCTCCCCTGTGGCACACAGACACTTGGACCCCATTCCAAATACACACAAATGGTCACAGGCCGCGTGCGGACAAAGTAAGGTCCAACAGGAAAAATACTGCAGTGTTAATGTGATAGGAAGGTCTAAGGACGGCCAATTTGCTGCTATGCGTTATTGTAACGAACATTTACCAATGGAATGTACCATCGAGAACACCCCAAAACGGGGTTGTTCTGTGGATTTGAATTTTCTGGATAATCCTGATGAGGTTGCAGGGGCTTTAGAGTCTAACAATTTATTTTACATGGTGAAAATGTATTTGCATCTTTAATAATCAAGGATTTTCTTTGGGCTTTCTGAAATCCAGAAAAATGCCTTGTACACAGCAAAATATGTACCAGGAGACGTATGTGTTACTAATACATGTCAAGTGCTCAGTGCATAAGACCTCAACAAATATGTAATTGTTATCAGCGTTATTGGAACGTGAGCTGATATACCCGTTAGGGCAATAGAGGTCAAGTTCTGGGTACTGCTGACTCTGGGTCACGAGATTCGTGTCTACCTCCACAAGAGTGAGAAGAAGACACTCCAACTACCCTCCGCTCTTTGAGCCTATTTCCCTACACATTTCATACTGAGCCAAACTGTTCCAGCGAATTTCGACACCAGCTAGGATTTTGCTTGAACTGAGACATTTGGGATGTGCATAGAATGAAGAAAATCCCCCTCGCTCATCGAGGTGTTACTGCTGCTTGTTAGCCCACACCCAACATGGGTGTCGGGACGCTGTGCCTCCCAGATGACCACCGCCCGCAGGCTTCAGTCTAAAGTGGGCTGGGGGAAGCAGCCGTGCTCCCTGACGGCTGCTCATGGCAGGAGCCACGGGGGAGGCTGACAGATGCCACAGAGCTGGGCGTCAGTGCCGAGGCAGAATGCTGGGGACAGCTTTGTCACGGTTGGTCAATGAGAATTTCAAAATAGGGGAGCAGATTGTGCATAAGAGCAGAAGACAGCTACCAGCTCTGGAAAATATATAAATACACACACATATGTGTGTATGTATACGTGCATCCATATATGTATGAGTGTGTATGCGCACCCACATGTACATTTATATGTACTTATGTATATGTGTATTGTGTATGTGTGTATATGTATATGAGTGCATGTGTGTGTGTGTGTGTGTGTGTGTGTGTGTGTGTAAGATAGCAGATAAAATTATGGCCTTTTTTCCCTGTATTTGCAACTCACGAGTACAGTCCTCTCCACTCTGGCCTTCTCCACCCAAGTGTGGCTGGACATGAGAGACTCCTCTCTCTCTCCCAATGGAAATGGCCCAGAAAAACCACTCTGAGGTTTCAAAGAGGAAGAGAACACAAGCTGGGGAATAAGTGGTATTATGGATTAAATGTCTGTGCCCCCCCAAGATTCAAATGTTGAAGTCCTAGCCCCCAGTGGGACTATATTTGGAGATAGGACCTTTAAAGAGGTGGCTAAGGTGATGGAGGTCATGCGGGCTAGGCCCTGACCCAACATGACTGGTGTTCTTGTGAGAAGAGGAGGGAATCTGACTCTCCATCTGCCTGGTGACAGCAGAGCCAGGAGGCGGTCAGCCACAAGCCATAGAGCGATCCCACCAGACGCCAACGCTGCTGGACCTTAGTCTTGGACTTTGAGCCTCCAGAACTGAGAAAACAAGTCTCTGCTAAGACTGGCAATCTGAGATGCTGTATTGTCAGCCCTCGCCCACAGACACGAGTGATGAGTACGATCAAAGCCCAGGTATGGCCACAATACGCCTCAGGGAGTCTAGAAATAGGCGATGAGTCCAGGCTAAAACTCCCACAAAAACACAAGGCTTGTGGGTGGCTCAGCCGGTTAAGTGTCTGACTCTTAATTTCAGCTCAGGTCATGATCACATGGTTCATGTGAGTGAGTCCTGTGTCAAGCTCTGCACTGGTTGAGATTCTCTCCCTCTCTCTCTGCCCCTCCTCTGCTCATGATTCTGTCTCTCTTTTTCTCAAAACAAATAAATAAACTTAAAAAAAGACGTAATTTAAAAAAATAAAAAAAGCTGGGAAACAGCTGGGTACAGACACGACTGTATTTAATTTCTGTACCCGGGGTCATAAAACATGCCTTCTGTACCTCATCTCTATTTCTATGTTGACACTCCTGAGTCATGTGAACAGGAAATTATCAAGAATGAGGGCCCTTGCACTCCATGATCTTACCTGTCCCTGTGCCTTCAGCCACCATCTTTGCGGGTGTCCTGCACTCCCACAGCTTTGCCTGAACCTCTCTCCAGGGCTCCAGACAGGCACCGAATAACGACCAACACTCCTGAGCACTTAGCATATGCCAAGGGAAGATGCTTCACACAAAAATTAGCTCTTGTAATTCTGACACAAGCTAGGTGGTAGGAGAGGCTTGGGGAGTCAAGTCCAGGCCCAAGACGTCAGTGTGGGCATCTGTCTCTAGATGCCCAACTAGATGCCTCACTGTAGACCCAACACGTGCTATCTCTCCCTGGCACCCCCCCCCCCCAGGTACTTCACACTCAACTGTTCAGACACCTAACCCTTCTCCTCCCTCCAGATCAGATCCACTCCCTTTTAATTTCAAATGGTTTCCCTGGATGCTACAATTCAGGGCTTCCTGCGAATCACCTTGCTTCCCTACACAGAGACAAAGGAAACCACCAGAATGTGCCGCCAGGGTTCGATCATTAACATTGATGATTTTACCAGAGAAGAGTGAGCACCTCCTTTAATGGGGGCTGCAAAGGCAGGCTCTTTTTGGAGTAGCCAGTCAGCTTTCTGCCCCATAATGCTGTTCGACATCAGAGGTGGTTTGTTTGTTTTCTATGGCTGCACAGCTTACAACAGCCTGCATAGCTTAAAACCGCACTCATTATCTCACAGTTTCCTTGGGTCAGGAGTCCCAACATGGCATAGCTGGATCTTCTTCTCTGGGTCCCCTAAGACTACAGTTAGAGTGTTGGTCATACAGTGTTCTCTTGGAGCTCAGGATCTGGTGTTGAGCTTACTCTGGTTTTTGTCAGAATGTAGTCACTTGTGGTTACAATACTGATGTCCTGGGCTCTTGGAAGCAGCTCTCTTCTCTGTAGGCCATTGACAGCTGGCCTACTTCCCTCTTGGAGACCATCAGAAGAGTCTTGCCTGTGTTGAGTCTCTCCTTTCATGGGAGGCCCAGACTCTTCAAGGGCTCACCTGATTAGGTCTGGCCATGCCTGATAATCTCCCTTTTGATGACCTCAAAGTCAAGTGATTAAGACTTCAGTCCTATCTGCAAAATTCCTTCCCCTTTACCATATAACTTAGCATCCTACTTGGGGGCCCTACCTCCCTTAAGGGGAGGAGATTATGTACGGCCTGTGCTCCAGAGGGTGAACATCTCGGGGGCCACCTAAAATTCTGCTTGCCACAGGTCGGAAGCAGAAAGCTTTGGCCTTGGACCTATAAGGGCATGATCATCTTTGTTTAAAAGACTCTTTGAGGTGAACTCTGGCCCCCAACATCCCAGAATGGCCTAGAGCACAAGGATGCCAGCTGTCATGGCCATGGTCGCCATAACGCCATCAGTGACTATTCTGAGCACCAGTTCCTGGCCAGGCACTGAGCCCCATGCCTGGACAGACAATCCCGATGCCTGCCACACCACAGGATGGCTTCCATTGAATGAGGATATTCTTCAAGGAAGGCTGGGGGCAATCCATGCCTCTTCTCTGAGACCTCTGCTCAGCTGGACCTATTAAAAGGCCAGGAAATCATAGAATGCATTTGATAAGGTTCCCTCCACTCAGGAAGGGCAGGTGCAAGCCTCTTCTGTGGATGGTATCATCCTCTTGTCGGCTGGTGTGGGGCTCATTCTGGAGCAAGATGGTCAGGCAGGACAGAGTCATGAGGACCCAGAGCCCAAGAAGAGTGGCTGGTTCAGAGGAGCACCGGCATGTGGAGATACCCTTGCTCGTTGTCAACACCCTCTACCTGACAAAGCACAGGACCTGAGGAGGCCAATGGTGGACATGAGGGGATCACTTCCCATCTTCCCCAAGAACCTCCCTGCTGCCTCTGGCCAAGGATTCCTTGAGCCCAAGGAGTGAGCAGACTTTTTCCGTAAAAGATCAGACAGTAAATATTTTAGACTCTGCAGGTTGTCGTCTCTGTTGCAACTGGTTAGCTCTGGTGTGGTGGGTGGGAAGCAGCCATAGACTGCACACAACCAAATGAACATGGCTGTGTTCCAGTAAAACTCTATTCATAGACACAGGTGGCAGGCTGGGTTTGGCCTTCAGGCTGCAGTTTGCTAAGCCCGGCTCCCGGTCGGCCAACCCAGGGTGAGTGGGGCAAAGTAGAGGGGAACTCCTGGCTTTCTCGTTTGTGGGGACACTACCAGTGTAAAAGTCCTCACATTTCATTCTCAGCCACCAGCTAAGCCCAGTCCTCACCACCTCCTCCAAGGCACGATGGATTGAGTCATGTCCCCCAAAACTCATGTCCTCCTGAAACCTCAGAATGTGACCTCATCTGGAAATAGGGTCTTTGCAGAGATCTATAATAAAGAATCTCAGGGTACAGTCATCCTGGATTTAGAGCGGGCCCCAACTCCCAGGGCGGGTGTCCTTTTCCGAAGAGGAGAGAACACAGACACACAGAGAAGGAGGCCACTTGAAGACAGAGGCAGTGGTGGGAGGGATGCGACCACAAGCCAAAGAGCACCAGCAGCCACCAGAAGCTGCGAGAAGTAGGGATGGATCTTCCCCTAGACCTTGGGGGAGAGCGTGGTCCTGCCGACACCCTGACTTCAGACTTCCCGCCTCCAGAACTGTGGGAGTAGGCCCTCGTTATTTTAAGCAGCTCAGCAGGCGATAATTGTTACAACAGCCACAAGAAACTAAGGCAGCCGGGTTATGTTGTCCGCAGCCTGGCCACAGCGTTGCACGGCATAGGTACCATGGCGTCCCCCATCCTTTCTCAGGCATACAGTGGTCCCGTCACTGCCACGGACTCCTCTCCTGCACCCTTTGAACGTACCACTCCGCACTGCTCCTGTGCCTCGGGGCTCCCCTCCCATACCCGCTCCCCGATTCAGACCCTCAGCCCCTTGGAGCATCTTAAAACCTGCGGTAGCAGCACCCGAGCCTCCCCTCTGGGTTTGGTGTGGGCCACCTTCATGCCCCCACACTCTCCTACTCTCCCCGGGGATCCCACCGGGACAGTGTCTTCTCTGCACACATGTCCTGCACCACACGGCTCATCCCACCTCGAAGTCCCACTGTCTATAGCAGCCTCTTCCAAACTCCTGGCCACCGTGTCCGCCCCCAGGTAAACTTTTATTTTCTGGTATTCTTTTAAGAAACCGAATCATTTTTAATTCACATTTATTGTTTGAAAATAAAAACCTTTTATGTCATCATGATAAATGGGTGATCCAAATTACCTTTAAAAAAAAAAACTTGCTCCTTTTTTTTTAATGTTAATTTATTTTTGAGAGAGAGAGAGAGAGAGAGAGAGAGAGAGTGCAAGCAGGGGAGGGGCAGAGAGAGAGGGAGACAGGGAATCCGAAGCAGGCTCCAGGCTCTGAGCTGTCAGCACAGAGCCTGACGCGGGGCTCAAACTCATGAACCGCGAGATCATGACCTGAGCTGAAGTCAGATGCCCAACCGACTGAGCCACCCAGGTGCCCCCAGATCACCTTTTTAAGATACAACTGTATCTGCAAACAAAAATGAAGTAATGTTATTGGAATTATAGCACTACACACTGGTGAGGACTATTTTCACTTTTAAAAACAGATTAGCCCATCAGAGCTTTTCCTTTTGCGGTCATCAGGATTTAAAGAGGATTGGGGCACCTGGGTGGCTCAGTCGGTTGAGCGTCTGACTTCAACTCAGGTCATGATCTCACACTCATGGGTTCGAGCCCCACGCTGGGCTCTGTGCTGACAGCTCGGAGCCTGGAGCCTGCTTCGGATTCTGTGTCTCCCTCTCTCTCAGCCCCTCCCCAACTCATACTCTTTCTCTCTCTCTCTCAAAATAAATAAACGTAATAATAAAAAAAATTAAAGAGGACCGACGGGGAGATAGCTTTCTTACTACCTGACTTGGTGCCTCTTCACGCCAAGCTGTCTACCCACAGAGGCCCCTCGCCCGAAGGCACGGATGCCCCAGTCACTGACAGACTCTGCTGGAGGGTCTTACACACCTCCCTCTAGCCTCTGGTCTCCTGTGAGGCACCATGCTGATATGTTCTCATGCACTCAGTAAACATTTTATTTTATTTTAATTTTTTTAACATTTATTTATTATTGAAAGAGAGAGACAGAGCATGAGCAGGGGAGGGGCAGAGGGAGAGGGAGACACAGAATCCAAAGCAGGCTCCAGGCTCTGAACTGTCAGCACAGAGCCCGACGCGGGGCTCGAACCCACGAACCGTGAGATCATGACCTGAGCCAAAGTTGGACGCTTTACCGACTGAGCCACTCAGGCGCCCCTCATTGTAAGTGAACGTAAGAAAGGCAGAGAAACACAAATTTCTGGGGCTGATCAGAAAAGAAACATGTCCTATTTTTCAGTTTTTGGAAGAGAGGGGACTCAGCCCAAAAGCACACTGAGATAGTTCATGCCGCGTTCAAGCAGGACCTGAATGAAGACATCTGGACGGGCCCTACTGGTGAGCGGTGGCCGGCTGAACCCACAGCCAAGATTTGTGCAGTAAAGGACCTCGCTCTTCACTTTGTTCTTTACCCCTCCTGTTCCTGTCTGTACAAACAAGGGAAAGGACAGAAAATACCTTATTTTCATATTTAGCTGCTAAGGAAGCCTGAAGTGAAATTGTTCTCTGCCCAAACACTCGCACCAGCCTGTGTTTGATGTTGTGAGATCATCTCGGGGTCACCCAGGCAGAAGGGGCTGGAATCTTTGCGAGGAAAAGCAGGCCTGTGGCAGCTGCTGGCAGAATGCCAAGGCAGTGAAGGGTTTCTGCTAAAACCTCTCTCCTCACCCACTTCAGCGGAGACCCAGCCACTCAGCCCGAAGCCTGCCTTTCGTGCGCGCAGTGGGGAGGGGAGCGAGGAGGTCTACACAAAGGAAAATTATTCTTCTAATGGTGCCATGAGCCTGAAGTGCCTTCCTCTTCACGACCTGGGATGTCTGTAGTCATCCAGAACCTGGGCCGAGCCACACAGAGAAAGGGCCCTTGCGTCCTGTCCCGTTTGACAGGTAGCATTTGATGCTCGCAGGTGTTCTGACTTCCCAGGTGGGGGACGCCAGCTCCACGTACAGGGTGCACACAGCCTGGGACTGACCTTGCAAGTCCCGTCGTGACAACTGTGTTTGCATATTGATCCCTTTGTGGGAAAAAAGTAGACTTTAGAAGGGCATTTGATTTTGTGGGTGCTTTTGTTTAAAAATAACACGAAACAAGAATACGACGTGCTTGACATTGTGGAACGGGAAGGGACGTAGATTTGACTCTGTACTCTTCTGCATGCCTAGAAACTTCTGGACATCACAGCTAATATTGCGAATTTACTATTTCTTCATCTATATATAAAAGATGAACTGGGGAGCCTGGGTGGCTCAGTCAGTTGAGCGTCTGACTCTTGATTTCGGCTCAGGTCATTAATCTCATGGTCTGTGAGATCAAGCCCTGCATGGGACTCTACGCTGACAGTGCAGAGCCTGCTTGGGATTCTCTCTCTCCCTCTCTCTGTCTCTCTTTCTCTCTCAAAGTAAATAAATAAACTTTTTAAAAAAGGATAAACTCTTGAAGGTGAGGGTTTGTGAAAACTCCAAAATTCTATTTCCAGGCTTCCTATCAACCCCAGGAGAAACGTGCAGGTGAATGAGGGTTACCTACAGAATGGGGATGACTACTTACAGGCGCACAAGAGAATCACCTGATAGGAAATAAAACTCCTTACAGTCTTTTCCTGGCAGCTATTTCTTTGTTTCCCTTTACAGAACAGACCCTTTTGCCGTGTTGGAAATGGAGCCTTCAGTGCAAGGAATATTTATTGAGCTCGTACTCTGTTTAACCCCTATTCTAGGTGGTTGTCTGTTCATAAGCGAAATGCAGATGCTTCCCTTAGTGCAGAACAATAAAATTAACAATAAACCGAAGCAATACGTCACATAGTGAGGTAGGTGGTAAGTCCTCGGGAGAAACAGAACAACAGAGCCAGGTAAGGCATATTAACAATGCAGGGGGCTGGGACGGGATGCACTGTAAACAGGCTATCCGTGTGGGTATCGCAAGAATGAGGCTTTGGCCAAGGATCTGATGGGGATGTTGAGTGAGCCACGTGGAGATCTGCCGGAAAAGTATTCCAGGCAGAGCTTATGACCCCTGCCGTGGTCCTCAGGCAGAGCACGTCCAGGGGTGTCTGGAGCAAGGAGGAGACTTAGAAAGACATGTGCGATGGTTAACTTTATGTATCATCTTGGCTGGGCCACAACACCCACACATGTGACCATACGTTATTCTGGATGTTTCTGTGACAGTGTTTTTGGATGAGCGTAACATCTAAGTCTGTGAACTTTGAGTAAAGGAGATTGCCCTCAGTAGTGTGGGCGGGCCCCCTCTAATCACCAGGACATTGGGACAGATCTCCTTTCTCACCCTCTGGACCTCATCACGGGGACTTTCCAGAACCAGGCTCACTGGGGCACCCAGCAAATGCTTGCCCAGGGAAGGAAGAAAATTACTAGCAGATGTGAATTCCACCAGTGTGAGGAGAGAGCACACATCTCCAAGCCTCACTCGAGGACAGCACTGCCCTAGGTCCCTGCCACGGGATCCCAGCTTCTGACAGCAGGCCAGCTCGGGAGGATTCGGTTCAGAGAGGGGATCTGCAGGATGCCTCCAGCCACCCAGGTCCTCCAGAGCGTGAGTCAGGACCCCTGCTCCCTTATCAGGACCCTCACCCCTCCTGTCAGAGACAGTTCAGCCGTGGGCCCCGGGGCTCCCCACTGCATCGCACCTCCACTCCCCGTGGTGGCCAGGATGCACCCGGACTCGTGTTTTCGCTTGACTAGAGTCAGTCACTGCTCAGCATTGGCTTTTGTGTTTTGCAATTATTTCAGCTTCGAGGAATCTGGTGTGCTGGAAGTCTGAGGTGCTAAACTGATTTAGAAAACAAATCTTGTCACCAACTCTCTGCTCCATTCCTGACTTCACCAATACTCAGAGTCTCGCATGGAATAAGCATTGATCCGCTAACCACGTTACAGCATGCAATAGGAACACGAAGTTATGGGAAATAAAAGGAGGAAAATATTTCTCTAATGGCGAGAGGATGTCTCAAAATGAAAACACTGTTCTTCTGTCAGCATGAAATAAAACACCCTCATGGCGCACCAGCAACCCTGTTAAGATGTCTGCCGCGCTCATCATTTTGGTTTTCCAGGCCGGGGCAGTGAATTCACAACTCCCCAAAATTTCAATATGAATTTTAAGAACACGGACAAGGAGAGGGTCAGGAATAGGGAAGTTTCGTACCACAGTTTGTTATTTGTTTTTCTTTTAACTTCTGAAGTCTTCAAACATCCTATCAGTTAAACCGCAGAAAATTTTCTCTCATTCACATGAAATAACAGACCACAGCCTTAAAATTAAAATAACAAAAACACTCAAGTAACTCTTGATGTTGTTAAATGCAAAATAAATATTTGACTGTTACTTTTTCGGCCAACATTTTTTACATAGTTGTGGAAACATCGAGGGAAAACTATGTCCTGTGAAGGAGAAAAATAAGATAGAGGTAGGAGGGTTTTAATTGACAGTCTCTTAACCAAATTACTCCTCATATGCAGTTTTCCCCATGGATAAGCCACAGCATCTTTAGGAGCAAAATGGCCCTGGAACTTGGTAGTGTTCTTTGGCACTTCCCACAACTGCCCACAGATAAAAAGAAGGGGAATTCCTTGGTTAAGATTTACCTCAATGCACACAAGTTCATCTTTGGTAAACAAGCTAACTTCTGTTCCTTTCAGGGCAAAGATTCTTTGGTTCCCTCATGGCCGCCCGTGCAGCCAACATCCCACCAAAGACACAAAGCAGCTCTCCTGTCTGCCTCCTCCAAGGCCTGGACCATCCGAAGATGACTTTAGGAGGAGGGCAGCACTAGTGACATGTCCCCAAGTGACCTATGACCTCAGAAGCAGAACCTGCTGTGTGACCACCATGACTGGCCCATCACAGGGCAAAGCCGATTTGAACCTTTTCCCCACGATAAATTCTAACCTTGGGCACGTGGGAATCTCCACAGGGATACTCTTTCTGGTAAATACACCTCCACCAATGGGAAATTCCACAACACACATAGTTTTCAGAATGCGTCACTGTCGTGCGTTCAGAGATCTGTGGACTCCAAAAAGCCAGCCTAGAGCCTTACCCTGTAGATTCTAAAACAAATTAGCAAAATGAGCAAATGTGTGGTGAGACTTTCCTGTTGAGATACACAAGCTTGGACAGACTAGCATAATAGCAAATCACTTATGGATTTGTTCACCATGTCTAGTTATTTAGAAAGAGAGGGAGTCAGCTCTTTTTAGGTTAATAATTGCTTCTACCCAAAAAGAAATTTAAGTTGACTAGTAATTATTAATCTATCAGAGTAAAAAGACCCTCTGAGGCCATAATTAGGAACAGAAAACAATGTCAACCCCTTTATTAATTGTATTTTTGATGATGAAAACACGGAATTCTGCTGGTTGAGTGGGCTCCATACAGATTCAGCAATAACTGAATGGGTCAAGTCTGCTAAAATGTTGCTAATGTTCTAATAATAAACAGTGGTTAGGGAGAAATACTAACTTTTGGATACCAACTGGTAATACTTTCACCCACTGCTAATATGAGCTTGTGGTGGTTAATTTTTTTAGATGGAAAAGAAAGACACTATATGTCTCAAAAGTACTCTGGTGACTTTGAAGAAGTAATACATCTACCCAAGGACCAGGATTAGAACCAAGGACTAATGAGGGTGATGGAGTGAGTTGAGCCAATTAAAGGCTGGGCAGGAGGGAAACATCAGTGTAGCAGAGAAGCTCTTTGGGACTTCACAATTGTTCTTGGTCACTGAAACTTTTCCAGGTTTCTGACACTGGTGTGATATCCAACCAGTCACCGGATATTCCAGGGGGTTAGCTATTTGTGGGGACAAAACGAATGCTGTCTTATTCTCGCAGACCTGATCAAAGTATGAAACAGGAACCTCTGGATTCTTTCAGGAGCTAATTAGAAAACCTTGTAGGGACAAGACATTGTAGGCTCGCCTGTCACTTGGACAGTTGACTTTCCAAAGTACGTGTACCATTAGACAGACTCATAGAAAGGGCAGCATTTGTATCAAGATACATGGATACAGATTGGACATGGCCAAGGATATGAATGTAGGTGTGGTAGAGGGGATGTGGATATGGAGGAGGACATGATTATGAATGTGATGGGCAAGTGGATGGAAATGTGGGTGTAGAAATGGATGTGGTTATGGGTGGGGAAGATGATGCAGCTGTGGATGGAGAAGAGGTTCAGGATGACAATGAGCAGGAGGATACAGACATGGCTCTGAGTAGATACAGTTGCGGATAGGGATGTAGCTAAAGATATGCCCGTGGGTATAGCTAGGGGGTGTGGGTGAGAATGGGATCATGCCATTTGGGGCCAATGCCTCACCTACAAATGTAAGAGCTACAAAACCTTAGCTCCTCTCCAGACTGGGACCCTGTGTGACTAATCCATCTTTTCTGTCTGACTTTGAGCATTTGCTGTTTTCTTGAGGTGATTGATCTGTGGTTGGAAACCGAGTTTTATTCAGAAATTGTGTCAGTTGCAGTCGTCTGGTGCCCTTTTCCTCACCAGTCAAGCTAGCTTTCCTGAGCCCTGAGATACCATTGGCTAAGAGTTATTGTGCCCTCACGCAGCATCTGTATCTTCAAGAAGTTTACATCCTGAAATAGGTGACAAGACTGACTAATGAAATGAAATTGTGTGGTTGAAAGATTAGGAATGTTAACTATGTCTAGTAAAGTAGCTAGCTAGTATGAGTGGTCTCTGCACTTGAGGCAAAATGTTATAAAAACAAATATTCCAAAAAATATTATGCACATCGTATTCTGCCATTCAAATGCCTGCTCAGAATAAGCTTTTTTTTTTTTTTTTTTTTTTTTTTTTTTTTTAAACACTCAGGCTTATAGTTTACTTGTTTCAGACAATAATCTCTACAGACTTCAGTAAAATATCCCTAACTAGTTACGGCACAGCTGGCCAATCGTCTCCTCACATGCTGTTGGATTCAGTCAACAAGTCAATTATCTATTCAGCAGATGTTTTGACTCTATGGGCCAACAAGAACTTTATAGCCTGCATGCTACAAAAGCCGCACACCCACACACACTCACTCACTCACACTCCTGATTGCACTGTTACTGGAAATTACCTCAAGATTGTGTAAGATTTATAGACAAATATCCCAACCTCACTTTGCCAGAGTCAGGATGGCATTCTCCTGAGATCTTTCGGGCTTCTCTTGTGGCTCTCTTGGGAGCCCCATGGTAATTACACACCACAATTACCATGTGTATCTTCACTGTGGTATGGCTAGAATCTAAATTCCTCCTCTATGCCTGTCAGAGCAAAGAGCCGAGAATCTCTCTGAAGATCGGCACTTAGCTGGTAACCTCAAAGTTCTGAATTTCTTCCACATGACAATACGGGACTCTCTTCCTTTTTATTGAGAGGCCACATGACAGATTTGGTTAGGCAAATGGAGCTCTTCAAAAGAAGTGTCTATGTTTTGTCATTGTGCCAGTGTCTTATGTTAAATATTCTTATAGAATTTCCCATTATTAATATTATCCTTGTGGAGAATATTCAAGGGTCACATAAGAGAGGTTGGTTTTCAAAGGCATTCCATATTCTATAAGAATAACAGCTCTGTTCTCTTAGGAGGCTCCGCCTGTTTGGGGCCGGCTTGGCAGATCTCAAGAGGAAAACTGGGGTCTAACAATTTGAGGGAAGCACCCTTTCAGAAGGTAGCTGGGTGGCGAGAAGTCGAGCTGACTTTGCATGAGAGAAAACACTTTTGGAGCAGAATTTTGACAGGGGAAAGAGCTGGCTACTGCAACTTGGCAGAAGCTTTCACCACTGTGCTGAGTCCAAACGTGGCTGTGACCACCTGGGTCTCTTTGCCCAACCCTGATGTATCAGTCAGGGACGTCCAGAGAACCAGAACCAATAGGAAGTGTGTGTAGAGAGAGAGATTTATTTTAAGCAATTGGCTCATGTAAGTGTGAGAGCTGGCGACTCTGATATCCATAGCTGACAGTCTGGAAACTCAGGCAAGTTTTCTTCTCTCAGAGTCTTGAGGCAAATCTCTCCTTCTTCTCTTGGAAATCTCAGCCTTCTGCTCTTAAGGTTTTTAATGCCTTGGATGAGGCCCAGCCACATGTTCAAGGATAGTCTCCTTTATTTAAATCAATCGATTATCTACAAAATCACTCTACAGCAATACCTAGACTATTGTTTGAGCAGAAAGGGACCATATCTTGGCCAAGCTGACACACAAAATTTAACCACCACACCACACAGGGCTCCAGGTTTCCAAATGCCAGCATTGTTTTCTCTGTCAGCTCTCTTCATGCCTTCAAGGTATGTCCCCAGGCGTCCCTCCAAAACCTGTCAGTGTGCTGTCTTTATCTCTTCCTTGTTAGGCCCTGGGTTCTCCCAGAACTCACGGGTCGCCCAACCTCCATTTTGCTACATCCTCCTGGGCTGGGACAGGGCAGGGTGGTGGTCCACCATGCTGCCTGCCACCCTTTTGCTCCATGATTCCACACCGTCCATCTCACAGCCACTGCCCTGTGCACCCCTCCTCCCCACGCACCCCTCCTCTGTCAAGTGGGACCGTGAGCCAGGGTGCCAGGGTGGCTGCTCATCAGCAAGACTGCTCAGAAATCAGCACGGGCCCAGCAGAGAGGACTGGAGGAGACAACAGCAGAGCAGAGACACAGGAAATGGGAGAACAGCCCCGGGCACCAGGAGGGTGTGGGTAGAAAAGGCAGAAGGGAGGTGGGAGCCTCTGGCAGAATGAAGATGATTACTGGTTTTTCTGAGAGACTCCAAGCATGTAAGATGCTTATCAAGGAGCACCACATCTGCCTGGCCCACCCCCTCCCATTGGGTAGACCACCCAGCACTTTAATCCATTGTCTACACCCAAGAGGATGCCTTCACAGAAGTGAAGGTTTGTACAAGCTTCTCTAAAGCAATGGAGAAATTAAGTGTGGGAAAAAATGGAAAGCATGAATTGACATGGGGTTCCCAAACAGTCTTCCTCCTCAGATGTTATAACGTTGACGTTTAACCTAAGGGGATCACAGAAAGGCTGTGTTCACACACCCGACACTGGACGAGAACAATGGCATCTTCCTGACAGGACCACTTTGCTTGCCTACACTGGGGACCTGGCCCTGCAGCTCGGAGGCACAGACAGTGGTAGTTTTCTGAGCCCCAGGCCAGTAGTTAAGGTCTCCTGAGTTCTGCTGGTTTTCAGGCTACAGCCTAGGAAGAAGCCGAGTGCATGCACACCGGGCAGCAGGGGTTCATGGAGAGTTAGAGATTGAATGTAACACCACCTCATCGTTTCAGACACGGAAGGAGGCCTTTGGCCAGGGCAGAGTGGCGGAATCGGGTCTGGAGACCATCCATTGCATTTCTGAACCTAAAGTCAAGGAGTAAGCTGAGGGATAGATCTTCAGTGTGCAAGAGTTTCCTCTAGTTTCATAACCGTTTTTAATTCACCTGAATTGCAAATAATTCTGTCTTTATACAACTGTGCCCATAAAACTGTGCATATCTGCACAGCTATGTGAAGGGGAACCAGGGGGAAAGTTCTTGCCATCAGCCACCAAGCTGATGAGAAACCAACCCCAGTCTACCTACCTGGCGAAAGACCTGGCATGTACGCCACCCATGGGGAGCAAATGCTCCTTCCATCGGTAAAGGAATTTTTCGCATTCGCAGAGGATTTTCCAGCAGTGAAGTACAATTGTTTTCTTGCAGGATCTCTGTCAACTTGGCTGAAAAGTTGGTTTACTATTTAGCTGATTTGTAGAATACAAGGGGTGGCCTTCCCTTCCGCGTTTCAGAGTGGTATGGTGGTCTCATTTAAATTGGAAAGGGAGAGGAAGTAAGGCCATGCCAAGTTTAAGAAGATATAAAAGGAGGGGCAATAAATTATTACCATGTGTTAGCAGCCAAGCCCAAAGCAGCAAAGTTTATGATAATGATCAAAGCAACCGGGAAAGCTGCACGCATTCATCGCGTTGACTTGCATTTTACGAATCGGGTGGCAGTTCAGGGAAATCATGAAAAGCCAATTAGAGAGGGATTTTTTTCAAATTATTGTTGGGCACTGTAAGAGCCTTTAAAAGGTTATGATGACTCTGCAGCCCTGGGGCTGAGACAGGCTGGCACGCCTTCCCGGGAGGCCGGGGCCAGAGGGAGAGCGGCCCCCGTTCGGTGGGGGGCGGGTAGAGCTGGGCTGACCCCCACCTACTCTGAAGGATTTTTGGAAACACACATCAGGCCTGCATTGTCTGCCAGGATATATTTTGGAGCAATGGTGGTTGGAACCATTTCCTAATGTTTTGGGAAGCAGAATTGGACCGTTTCCCCAGTGTGGGAACAACATCCCTCCTCCATGAGCTGCTGGAAGGAATGGATGCAAAGAGAGCAGGAGTGGAAGGCAGACAGGCAGGAGATGGCTCTGCTGATGTCAGGAGGAGGAGAGGTGAGGAAGACCAGGAAAGGGGGGCTGGCCTGGTTGGAGCCATCCGTAACATCGGAATTGAGAGATAGCGGGAAATCCAAAAGGTTGTAGCATCCAAAAACCACCTCTATTTGGCTATGGAAAGCATCCCGGGATTCCCAGCAGCAGGCTCCGTTCCGAATTGTATTTTTTGTTGTTCATATTTAAACGAACGTTTCTGGAGAATATGCCAGCGATCAGCTCCAGGAGAAGACCCCAGCCCACCAGGGAGCCAGGCCCTTGACCAAGTCAGAGTTCCTAGGGGTTCACCCCCAGATGGAAAGCACAGAGCCCCGGGCAGGGAGCAAGAGAGACCCCTGCCTGGAGGCTCGCACCACAGCCTGGGGCTCAGTCTGTGGCGTGGATCCCCAACACGTCCCTGTGAAAGCTGAGGACCCCAGAGCACTGAGCAGGGACAAGCTCACTCAGGGGTCTGCACCCAAATCCAGGGCTGTCATGGGACCAGGCTGGTGGTGGCTGACAGTAACCATCCCTCTAGGGGGGAATTGTTCGGCATCAAAAGTAGGTGAATGTCTTGCCAAAGGGGGGAGTGAAACTCAATCCTGGGTTTGAAAGAAATGAATGTGGGGACACTGGTATTTTTCTGTGCATCTAGGCCAACATTGGCCAGGGTGGCACTTGGGGACTCTTCCACCTCAACAAAGACATACTGCTACAGGGGGAGGGGGCTACCCAAGCAGCCGGCCTCTCCCCTGCGTCACCCCATTCCATCGTCCACAGACTGAGGCTCATCGTGATGCTCACCTTCACCAAGTGAGTGTCTGCGCCAGCCACAGTGACAACTCTCATGTCCTCAGAGTGGCCCCAAGAGGGACTGGGTGCTACAGACTGGGTTCTCTGGAAGCCAGCACTGGCTGGACTGTGGAGTACAGGGTGTTTATTCCCCAACACCTGTGAAGGAAGCAGGGAAGCAGCAGGTTTGGGCAGAGTGCTAGAAAAAGCTAGATCAGCTCAGCGAGGGGCCCCAGAGCAAGTACCGCCCAACAGAGCTGTCCCATGTCAGCAAGAAATGGCCAGGCCCTTGCACCTGCCTCGCTCGGACACCAGATGCTGCTACCCGCGAAGGGCATGGCCTTGATGGCCTTGGCTCTGCAGGAGCGGAGGTCTGACAGCCGCAGCCCCGCATCTCTAGGCAGCAGGTGTTTCTTCGGAGGGCGGTCTGGAAGATACACACCCACGGCCACTGCCCCTGAATTACCCTTGTCCTCCAGGGGAGGAGACAGGCACAGAAACATTAGCCAATGTTCCCAGCGTCACACAGCTACTTGGTGAGAGTCTTCAGTCCCAGGCATGCAAGCCCACAGCTGGTGTCCCGTCCTCCGTATTATGCTACCTTACGACGATGATGTGTTTAAATGAGATGGTACCTCCTATTCACAATAGCCAATTTATGGAAATAACTGAAGAGTTGGTCAACAGATGACTGGATAAAAAAGGATTGTATACATATAACATATATACATTGTTACATACATTATATATTATATATTACACACATGATATATTATTAT
This sequence comes from Panthera pardus, assembly GCF_024362965.1. Taxonomy (NCBI): domain Eukaryota; kingdom Metazoa; phylum Chordata; class Mammalia; order Carnivora; family Felidae; genus Panthera; species Panthera pardus. Next base: position 83,402,349 of record NW_026526788.1, read on the forward strand.
ATAGTTATATACGTTATATATACTATATATATGATATACATTTATATGTCATTCAGCCATGAGTAAAGACATCCTGCCATTCATGTGTACCTTGAAGGCATGATAAGTGAAAGAAGCCAGGCAGAGAAAGACAAATACTGTATGATCTCACTTATATGTGGAATCTAAAAACCTCTATCCATAGAAACAGAGTAGAATGCTGGTGACCAGGGGTTGGGGATTGGAGGAAATGGGGAGATGTTGGTAAAAGACTAAAAACTTCCACCCCTCAGAACTTGAACAGCATCCCAGCCATCCCTAGCAAGGAAGCTGCTGAAACATTCCACAGCCTGTGGCTGTCAGCACCACCCACTGAAGGCAAGGAGGACACAGAAGGTAGGAGAAATCTCTTTCCCTGCTGTGAGTCTAGATTTGCCTCACCCAGTGTTGGAAAAAAACCTGCTGATGGGATCCCAGAGCTGTTATGGGTGCTCTTTGAGAAATCATGGAGAATAAGAAATGTGCCTGCCTGTTGGGATGAGCACTGGGTGTTGTATGGAAACCAATTTGACAATAAGTTTCATATTAAAAAAATAAAAAAGAAATAAAGAAAAAGAAAAAGAAAAAAAAAAAAAAAGAAATGTGTCTGAAACAGAGGGAAATGTCTCCTTTCCTAAAGAAGAAAGAACCAGTCCTGAAAACTACAGACTGGTAAACTGAATACTGCCATGGCGATAAATTCTTATTGAGTTGATTAAGCATGATTCAGGAGCACATAGTACAGGGAGAGCAGGATTTCCCGGAGCCATCATGGGATCCGTGATTAAGTGCACCAACCACCCAACACCAGCACCTGTCTTCTTGGCGTCTGTTCTGAAAGAGAAAGAACAATGTCGTAAGCCTAAATGATCTTGATTCAGAAAAAAAAAAAAAAAATCTGTCTCTGGAAGATGCCAGAAGGCTTGGGAGGGGGGCTGCAAGTACCAGCTCCCCACCATTCTCCAGGGACCCAGGTGCATCTCACGTCATTCAGGAAGACTAAGGGAGGGGAAGAGAATTAGCTCTTGCTAGCCTCTACGACACACCAGGTGAGATGAGGCTCACCTCTTACCCACGCCCCCCTTCATGCATGCGCCATTTTACCAGACAGATGCTATGTTCTCTGTCTTATAGATTTGAACATCAAGACTCAGAAAGGCTAGGACCTTGACCTTGCAGCCAAAGGTGGTAGAACTGAGAGTATAATGATGACCATGCAGCAGGGATGAGAATCCAAGTTGGGTTAGCAAACAAGAGAAACTGAAGACAAAGTCAACATACCTGATAGCCTGGGAAATGGGACCAAGGCATGCCAAGTCAGGTAAGCAAAGAAGAATTCTGGGAGAACCCTTGAGAGGTGGGCTTTGGCTCAAGGTGGGCATGTGTGTGTTCCCTCTGGCATGCCGATGGGACATTGGGAGGGTTTGGCTTTGCCTACGTGGCCCAGGACAGAGAAAACACGAGGCAACTATTATGCCTATTTAACAGGTAAAGAGACAAAGTCAGAGCATGTGAGTAAGCAGTTCATCCAAATTCAAACTGGTGGAATTCTGAGTGCAAAGCCAAAGTCTTTTGTGCCCTCATTAACAAGACTGGCATTCTTGCCCGTGCTCCCCTTACCTCATGGCATTGGGCTAAGGGATCCAAATGAGACCCTACTGTTGTGTATCTGAATGACACAGAGACATGTGAGCTGGCACACAGCAGAGTAGAGCGGATCGGGAGCTGGTTGGGCAGTGCTGATCAATGAGTTAATATCCGCCTAGGAGAAAGCCCTGATGCGGTGCTGGCTGCAGAGATTTGCACTTGACCTGACCTAAAGCATCATTTCCCAGACACTTGAGATATCAAATTTGTAGGCCAAACAACGTGGGGAGGCAAGCTTTGCTATGGTGCTCCATTCCAGCACAGGGCTCAGAAAGAGCAAGCCAGGTTGAACGACATGAAACCAAATAAAATGCAACAGGGAGTCACTGAAAGTTCTGTATTTAGGTTTTAAAAAATCAATTATACAAGCACAAGATGGGAGGGATGTGGGTTTACAAATGTTTGCACGAAAAAGCAGGAAGGATTAATGACCACAGTGAGACATGGTGGCAAAGAAGCAAACGCATTCTCTGGCTGCATCGAGCTTCCAGATGGAGGGATGGCGACACTGGAGTGGGATGTTCCGTGACGGGCGCTGCATTTTCAGGCAAAAATCAACAGCAGGGACTGCATTCTGAGGCAGGTGACCGAGCCAATGGAGAGCCTAGCACTTCAGTCATTTGAAGAGCAGTTTGGGGCTGGTTCATGTAAAGCCAGGACTTAGGGAAGAAGGTCACTTACGGTTGTCTCCATATGGAGGAAGAGGCAGACGTGTGTGCTGGCCAAACACACCAGAAGGGCCAGTGGACCGAGCTTTCAGAGACGGATGGCATTTTGATGTGAGGAGGACTTTTCGACACGTAGCACTGTCCCAAAAGGCTGAGAAGTCCTGGAACTGGCAACATGTAATGGAAGCAGGGACGTCACCTGCCATGAGCAGTGCAATGCAGGTCCCTGGACGAAGGAGTGCTGGGCCTGAGCTGCAGCTTTATTTTTTTTTTTTAATTTTTTTTAAATGTTTTATTTATTTTTGAGACAGAGAGAGACAGAGCATGAATGGGGGAGGGTCAGAACGAGAGGGAGACACAGAATCTGAAGCAGGCTCCAGGCTCTGAGCTGTCAGCCCAGAGCCTGACACGGGGCTCGAACTCACGGACCCTGAGCTGCAGCTTTAAACAAGATCCATAACAGGCGTCTGAGTGGCTCAGTCAGCTAAGTGTCTGACTTCAGCTCAGGTCGTGATGTCACTGTTCATGAGTTCAAGCCCCACACCAGGCTCTGTGCTGACAGCTCAGAGCCTGGCTCCTGCTTCGGATTCTGTGTCTCCCTCTCTCTCTGCCCCTCCCCTGTTCGTGCTCTGTCTCTCAAAAATAAATAAACATTAAAATTTTTTTAAAAAGTTACATAACATCCATGGCACCCTGGGGGTTCTGCAGCTCTCCTTTTGGGCTGTGGAGGAAGGATCAGTAGCCCAAGGGCAGGGGCTCCGGGCGTCAGGCCCCCCATCTACAAAGGCAGTCCCCCTCTATCCATTTTATGCACTGAGCCCTATCTAAGGTTTCATTCAAACAAACCTTCTCTGGCTAAAAATGAAGTTTAGAAACCATTATTCTCGATGGTCTAAATGCCCACCCTGCCCCCAAGCCCCATCTCCCTGCAGCCTTGTAGCCAGAACATGAACACATGCAGGTGGTTTGGAGCTCGGACCTTTCCACAGAAGAAGAGAAGGAGCAGGAGAAAGGTAAACCACAATGTTTTGGGAAGCCCAGAGTCAAGGCAGTACAAGTATTTATTGCGGTGGCTAGTTACCAACAGTTTGTTTGGTCGGGTGTAATTTGGGGAAATTGCCCAATGACTTGGAAGTTTTGAGGCCAGAGATGCACCTTCATCTTGTGTCTGGTGGCTTTGTTGATTTATCCGTGAAATTGGGCCTCTTGGTCTTTTTTTGTTTCAGCTCATGGACAGTGTGTGCTCTCCACCAGAAATAGCACCATGGTGATGCAGGGGGGAAGGGGATCCTTCAGGGAGTTGACCCTGTGGTTTATGTTTCATGACGGTGTTTGACCTCCAGATGACATCTACAACTCAAGCAAAATGACACCAGGACCCCAACTTAGCAGTGCCCAGAGCAGCGGGAGTAATGGTGTCCCAGAAGGAGCCCTGTGCTTGGCTGAGACTCCTCCACTGCAGGGAGCGGCCCTGGTGTTACCAGCACAGGGCCACCTCTAGATGTTCACACACAAGTCTGGTCACATCCTTCCTTAAGACCATTTGGGCAATGACAGATCCATCTACGAGTTGAGGATTTGCCGGACTCTAGAAATCCCCAGTGAGGCTGGAGTCATGGTCCCAGCCTCAGGAAGGGTGTGGTTCAGCTGACAGAGCAAGAGTCATCACGGGGTAAATGCCAGTCCGGTGCTCATCGTGCAGAAGGGTTGGGGGGGCTGTTTGAGCTGTAGCAGAGGGCTTCTAAGGGGAAGCAGTGCCTGCATCAGAGATGTACTCAAGGTACTGAGAGGAGATAGGTGGGCATCCTGGTTCACCTCCTGGTGAACACTGGGGATCCTGAGGGCAGGGGTCTGGAGAGAACAGAAGATATGCACCGGGGCAATAGGGAGGGGGGCACAGGTACCCCGAGCAATAGGGGAGAATTCCAGGGGCTTGGCCAGAGGCAGCAGGGTTTGGAGGGAAATTGACCTGAAAGCAGCCTATGACCTGGAAAAGTTGCTATGGCCAAAAGGAGGATCCCAGAAGCTCAGCTGAGTTCTCCTGACTTGATATAAGTGCACAGGAACCTGCCAGGTAAGGTATGATGCCTGGTGGCCGAAGTTGTGCCACGGGAGAGAGAATCTCCACATGGGGGATATTTTGCATTGAATTCTGTCCCCCAAAGAGCTGTCAAAATCCTTTGAATGTGACCTTATTTGGAAATAGGGTCTTTGCAGATGTAATCGAGGTAAGATAAGGTCACTAGGGTGGGCCCTTATCCAGGAAGACTGCTGTTCTTGTGAACAGAGGATGCTTAGACACAGGACACAGAAACACCCACAGAAGGAAGGTCGTGTGAACATGAAGGCAGAGATCAGGGTGATGTTTACACAAGCCAATGCACGCAAGGATCCAGAAGCCACCAGAAGGGAGGGGAGAGGTGTGGAATAGACCCTCCCTCAGCACCTCAGAAGGGTCCAGCCCTGCAGACATCTTGATCTCGGGCTTCTAACCCCCACACTGTGAATGGATAAATTCTTTTTGGTCAAGCCACCTGATTTGTGTTCCTCTGTTTGGTCAGCCCTACAAACCAGTACAACCACTCACCGTTTCATCTCCAGTCAAGAGAGGGTGTCCATGCACCTGTCACTGGAACTGCATGGAGTACACACCAGGTGGGCTTTTCAGACTCTGGTCAGAAGACCCACTTAAAGAAGTCAGTCAGCCCCAACTGAGTCTGCCGCTCATCCCGTGCCTCTTTCCTAAAGACCAAAGAAAAGTGTTTGGAGGCAGGAAAGCTCTTTCTTGGTTTACAAATGGGCAAACCGAGGTTCAGAGATGACCCGTGCTGTCCCCCGGAAAAGTTCAGTGGCCAGGGGGGATCAGCTCCAGCCACAGGTCTGGGAATGAGGGATGACAGGGTGGCACATGCTTCAGAGCTCCTGCCCCAGCATTGTTTAGTTACAAATTCTTCAGCTTGTTTAGTAGCCACCACAGAAAAGTGCTTTAAAAAAAATTACATTTTACCTTCTCCTTTTTTTTTTTTTTTTTAATAGGTAACATTTTCATGAATGTTCTTATCACGGTCATGGAATTATGTCTTACATATCACAAAGTTCTCCCAGTCAGGTGGCAAAGGACTATTTTCCACCTCAGTTGTTTCCTACCCACAATGCTGTGTCTTCCCAGATCTCCTCTAGCCCTTGGCCACATAATGGCTCTGAAATCTGAAGGTGACACCAGGAAAGTTCTGGAACATGATCAGCGCAGGTAGAGCTGATGGTATGGCATTGATGCCTTGCACTCTGCTGGTCAGGTGAGCATAGTAGTGATGTTGGTTGCATTTATTATTCAAAAAGAGTGGGGGCCGAGGCATCTGGGTGGCTCAGTCGGTTAAGTGTTCCACTCTTGATTTCGGTTGAGGTCATGATCTCCCGGTTCATGGGATCAAGTCTGGCATCAGGCTCTGCACTAACAGCATGGAGCCTGCTTGGGGTCTCTCTCTCTCTCTCTCTCTCTCTCTCTCTCTCTCTCCCTCTCTCTTCCTTTCTCTCTCCCTCTCTCTAAAAAATAAATAAACTTTTATTAACAAAAAGAGTGGGGGTTAATTTGGAAGCTTTGATTCCATGAAGCTGGGATGTTGTCATAAAACAAGAACGTAAATCACACTGTGCTGGTCTGAACACTGTGGGCCTCCCAGTAACCGGCCCTTGTCATCAGAGCATCTGAAATGAAGGTCTAGCCCCACACAGCAGCAGAACCCTGCATGGCTCAGCTCAGAACCATGGGCACCCCTTAAATGGAAACACAACATCGGCACCATGAAATGAAGTCACTCGCTCTCGGTACCCACTTCTCAAACCTTCCAAAGCCAAAGCATAAACTAACAAAACCAGAATCATCTGCCTTTTGAATGAATGACAGAGTGCGATCAATGGGCAGCATAAACTACTGGAAGAACTCACAGCAAGCAATCAGACAGGACTTTCCCCCAAGAGAACACTTTGCATTGGACACTTGGAAAGATGCTCACCCACAGAACAGAGTCCCAAATCCCTTCCCACATTCCTCGAACCTTCCGTCTACATAGCAGTGTTTCTCAAAGCACCCACTGTGTGAGAGACACTGTTGTGTGCTGGGGATGACACACCGTCACCTATGCTCTGGAAGAGGTTAAGCTAAGCAAACGATGCCAAGCTGAGGACGAGTACAACGTGTAGAAACTGCTGTGCACACACAGCCTGGGAGAGTAACAAGGTAGATTTAGGAAACATTTCTAGGAACAGGTAACAGTTGCACTGGACCTTGGAACAGGGGTAAAGCTACCAGTGTGAGGTAAGAGTAGCCTCTGCAATACTTGCAAAGCTGTGGAGTCAGGACAGGTGTGAGGCACCCACACAAGCTCAGCCAAACACCCAGGGCCCTGGTGGGGCCGGCATAGACTGGGGCCACTGGAGGCAGGAATGGAAGAGAGATTACGTGTGGACTACGGACGTCCTGGTGTGCTATATTTGGGACACTGAGCATAATCCCATTGACCCTAATTTGCAGTAGGATAATGACATGAATCAGGTTCACCTAAGGACCAACAGCGCACAATCAACTACAAAAATGAAGACAGTCTTGCTCACAGAGTTTGCTGTCAGTTCCTCAACCATGTGTCATAGGCATCAGTTGAAAGCTCAAAGTTACCTGAGTATCACAAGGCCCAGGTGCCAGCCACATGCCTGGGACAGCCCTGCTTTCAAAGACTCCCTCCAGGTTGGCGTTCGTAACTCTAACAGTCACACCTGTTCTGTGGGCCTTGTCCGGTTCCCAGGCCTTTTACATGGGGGACAGGTTTTCAATACAATAAAAATTTCTCTTGCTCCTTACAGATTGGACTCGATTAAATATTCCACTGATAAAGGGTAAGCAAATGTCAGCTTCAATATCATAAACAGAGAAATGAGAGCTCATGCAAAAGCAGCAAAGCAAACAATCCATTTTCATACTTTATTAGAAACATTCATTGCCATAATGACTACATTATATTAGGCAAGCAGGTGGAAAGGTGTTTTGAACATGATATCCTCAGATATCTTCATTTTGAACATCTTCTCTGTCTCCTGCACAGACAGATGTTTTATTCCCTGTAATGGAGCTAGGGCATGAGATGTTGTGATCCCAGCTAGTACATAAGCGTTGGAATGTCATGACCTATCACTGTGCGTCCGCCACAGTGGGAATCCATGATTGCCTTTTTCCACTCCGCACAATGGGAGGCATTCTGGATACAAATGGCAGACAGAACTCACTGTGCACTAGCCAGTGTCCTGCCAAAATCCACAGCTCACATTCCAAGTGTGCCTTTCAATTTTTCCAAACCCTCTATCATTTGATAGCCACATAATTCTGACCCAGCGTCTACAGCCAAGAGATAAAGAAAGAACTACTGTATTCCTCTAATATCCACACCACTTTGAAAAGTATTGGCAGATTACCTTGAAGAGGAGATTCTGAAAGCTCTTCTGTTGTCCATTACTAGTTATCTATTGCTGTGGAACAGTGCTACCACAAACTTAGTGGCTTAACAGAACGTACGTTTGTTCTCTCAAGGTTTCCATGAGCAGAGCTTAGCTGGGTCGTCTACAGGGCTGAAGTCAAGGGGGTGGCCAGGTCTAGGGTGTTGTTTGGAGGCTCAGCTGGGAAAGGGTCCACTGTTGACATCTCTTGGTTGCTAGCAGGGTTCATTTTCTTGTGGCTGAAGAACCAAGGACCCCGGTTTCTTGCTGGCTGTTGCCCAGAAACCGCTCTCAGCTCCTTGCCGTGTGGCCCTCTCCAGATGGCCCTCACAATATGCCAACTCACTTCTTCAAAGCCAGCAAGGAAAAGAGTCTCTCAGCAAGGCAGATGTTACAGCCGTGTGGAATGAATCCACATGCACGTGATCACGTTTTGCTGTATTCTTCTGGGTAGAAGCACACACAGGTCCCACTTACACTCCGAGGGAGAGGATCTGACAAGGGGGTGGACACCAGGAGGCAGATGACTGTTGCCCCCACCTTCCTTGAACTGTTAATGTTCGGTCGAGCAGCTGGAGTAGGTGGGACCAAATTTAACCACAATTTCTTATGACAGAATTGAATTCCTTCCAAATTTAACAAAATGGAGGGGGGAAAAAAAGAATCCGTGTAGATTAATTAGCCATTTCTTCCTTCAATGTCATAAATTCAGATTCTCATTCCGGCATAACTTTCCGTGTGTATCAAAATCCCCAGTCTGCATAATTCGGAAATTTTCAGTTTCTGCTTTTCTTTGGCAAACAAAGCTAAATATATCAGAGATGCTGATTAGGAGACAAAGTAGAATGTTTGGACTCAGCCAAACAGCAAATATTTATTGAGCGGTTGCCAAAACCTCTGTGAAGGCGCCCTGGAAATGAGAAGAGAGGGCTCAAATAAGGCGTCTGCCTCAAGAGCCTGAAAACTTCAGTGGAACAGGAAAGGTTTTCCAAATTTCCAAGTATATGAAGAGAATGGGTCATTCTTCTCCTCTCTTAGGTTCTTTCTCTTATTTTTTTAAGTGTATTTATTTATTTTGAGAGAGACAGAGACAGCATGCATAGGGGAGGGGCAGGGGGAGAGAAAGAGAGAGAGGGAGAGGGAGAGAGAGAGAGAGAGAGAGAGAGAGAGAGAATCCCAAGCAGGGCTCTGCTCCATACAGTCTGATGTAGGGCTCGAACTCACGAAACCGGAAGATCATGACCTGAGCCCAAACTGAGAGTTGGATGCTTAATCGACTGAGCCACCTAGGCACCCCTGCTCCTCTCATAGTTTCTAAGGAAATAATCAGAGGGGTACTTCTCAGATGTGCAAAAATCCACATCACACACACAGTAAGCAAATCGATATCAGGTTAGAGCAGAAGTGAGCACACGATGGGACCACAAGTCTTCCGTGTTAGGCAGGAAGGCAGACTAGTCACACAGAAGAGCCCATCTCTCAAAACAGCTCTGTCCTCCATCAAATGTAATTGCAAACGGATTGCAAGGCTCACAGAAAGTGAAGAAAGTGGACGATGTTCCCAAATGTGAGCTGAAGTCAGAGCAGGGAGAACCAGAGGTGGGAAGCAGGTAGGAGATGTGCTAGTGGGGGCTGGTGCAGGGGCCCGGAAGGCTAATGTCAGCATTGAAACTTCAGGAGCAAACTTTGATCCACGGGCAGCAAGGAGGGCTGAAATTGGCACACCCAGCTTCAGGCTGAGACTCCAGAATCAGACTAAAAGTGGCCCATGTCAGTGGTGACTCCTGGCTCCCCAAAACAAGCAAAACCAAATGAAAATCTTCTAAGGAGAAAACTGTACTCAAATAGGCTTTCAGGATTTTCAGTGAATAACAATCTATCGAATATGAATTCACTGTCAAAGACGTTCCAGACATATAAGGAAATGAGGCACCATGTGGAAGAGGCAACATAAGACAGGCACAAGGTCTGAACAAAGAGAAGTTCTTCGAGAAAGAGGAGGCACAAGCAAATTGCCCACAAAGGGACAGCTATCGGGCCAATGGCAGACTTTTCAGAAGCCACAGGGAAAGCCATGGGCCCAGGGATTAGTATCTTGAAAGTGCTAAGTGAGCCGGAAGTATGTAACCACAAAAGCTCCCTTTTAAAAATGAGACTAAGAAAGAGGCACCTGGGTGACTCAGTGGGTTAAGCGTCTGAATTCAGCTCAGGTCATGATCTTGCAGTTCATGAGTTCGAGCCCGTGTCCGGCTCTGTGCTGACAGCTCAGAGCCTGGAGCCTGCTTCGGATTCTGTGTCTCCCCCACTCTCTGTCCCTCCCCTGCTCATGCTCTGTCTTTCTCTGTCTCTCAATAATAAATAAACATTAAAAAAAACTTTTTAAGTGAGAATAAAATAAACATACGTTCAGTTTAAAACGCATAGTAGGAAGGAAAAATATTCTAGAAGGAAGTGTGAGATGCAAAAAAGAACGAAAAGCTAACAGAAGGAAAATCTAAACAAGTATTACACGAAGTAATAATCATTATGATGTCTAATTTCTGGGGATGAACAAGGACAGAATTAAAACAATTTAAGCGGATAAAATGTAAGTCCAAAGGGGTCATTAAAGGTTGTTCTCAGATACTTGTATTTTCCAGAAGAGAGTTGAAAACTTATCTAGATTTTCTTAAGTTTCATGTGCATATTATATTTTGAAGTGTAACCATTAATGAGAAAAAATTAAAGTGTATAACTTCAAAGCCAGCAGAGGTGCAGAAATAAGAAAACAGAAGGAAAAGTAAAATAGGAAGAAATTAAATTAATTTTTCAGTAGCCAGCAAGAAAAAGGCAGCATTAAAGTGAGACAAATAGAAAACACATGTGCAGTGATGCCAACAACTCATGCATACTAGTAACAATAATAAATGTTCTTTGGCTAAATTCCCAATTGAAATGCAGAGATTATTAGAGTAAATTTTTAAAATATCTAGATATTGATATCGTTGCAAGAGATATATGTAAGACATAAGCATATGGATAGGTTCAAAAGCCAATGATGAAAAACAGAACTAAGAAATAAAATCTCCTATAAATATTATTAGGGAGAGAAAAGAGAGATAACACTGTATACTGAAGGAAGAGAAAAATATTCTAAAATTCTATGAGCAATGTAAAGGAACCTCACAAGATTCAACAAAAATTATTGACAGGTCTACTTGTAGAAATGTACAAGCCATCCCCATAGGGAGAGATCTAACATTCTTCTAGGTTAAATAGCCAAAACATTAGTAAAGATTAAGCAGGTTGAATATCTCAGTTAACAAATTGATTGTTGTCATCTATGGAACCCTCCACCTGGAAATTAGATCTCCTCAAACACAAGTAAAATGTTTACAAAACTTGTCCATGTACTGGGTCATAAATCGAATTTCAGCAAACCTTAAAAATTGGTTTCAGACAAATGATTGTACAAATCATACAAATGCCCATCACAAAGCATTGAAATTATAAGCCAAAAACCAAAAAAAGACTAAAAACCTTATGTTTTAAACATTTAAAAATACATACAAATGACTCATTGATCAAAGAAAAAATCAAAATAGAAATGCTTAATATTACAATGAAATGATCATGTCAATATTACACATAAAAGCCTGTGTGATGCACAAAACCCAATGAGTACAGGAAAGCCTACAGACCTGCATTCTCACTTTGCCAAGTAAACAAAACAGGTAAATCTCTGACAATATTTTTCAAGAAAAAATATGCAACTAATGTTAGAAATAAAATGGAACCAAACTGTAGACCCAGAAAATGTTTAAAAGATACTTTTTAAATGCCATGAACAACTCTATGTCAAAAAAAAACTAAAAAGTAAAGTGAAAATATTTCCAGAAAAAAGTTCCTAACCAAAGCTGATCCAAGAATAGATAACGTTCTTTGACTTCTAAAGATTAAATCAATGTGTTAAAATATTCCAGAGAAAGAAAACACCAGACCCAGGTGGTTTTCTAGCAAATTTTACCAAACTGCCAAGGAAGAGATCATTCTGACCTTATACAAACTATTCTACAGAATACAGTGAGTTAAAGCTCCTTGACTCATGCCTGCCTCGACGAGGACAACACAAAAAAGAAAATCACAACCCAATCTCGGTCATGAAGATAGGTAAACAAACTCAAACAAAACATTAGTCCATCAAATCCATTAAAAGAGAAATTATATCATGACTAAGTTAAGTGAGTCCAAAAAAATAGGGATAATATAATTTTTAGAATCTATTAATATCTTTCATCACATAGGTAGATTATAAGACTAAAATCATATGGTCATATCCATTGAGGTATACAAGACTGACAAAAATTCAACACAGATTCACTATTTAAAAACATGTGGTTGAAGGTTGTGCAAAGCCAAAGCAAACATCATTCTTTTATCATATTTATCATGCATATTTCCAAACACAACTAGAGAAATATGCATGATAAACTCCCATATGCCTGATTCTCAAATAGATTGTAGGAGTAATCATAAAGGACAAAACAATGAAGCATCTAGAAGATAGCACAAGAGAATTTCTCAATGCATTTGGCTTAGAGAAAGACTTTTTAAACAGGATATAGAAAGAGAGCTCTCCACCCAAACAAAAAGATCAATGAATTCGAATTAATTACAATGACGGATTTTCGTGCATCGAAACAGCGTTAAGAGAGAGCAGAAAAGCAAGCCACAGAGCCCTGCAACACTCAGAACTGGCAAAGGTTTTCTATCTGGAGTACATAAATAATTCCTAGGAATCAGAAAGAGGAAGAGAAAAAAATGAGCAAGAAACTTAAAGGGGCATTTTCTTAAAAAGCATATGCAGGGGCGCCTGGGGGGCTCAGTCGGTTGAGCGGCCGACTTCAGCTCGGGTCACGATCTCGCGGTCCGTGAGTTCGAGCCCCGCGTCGGGCTCTGGGCTGATGGCTCGGAGCCTGGAGCCTGCTTCCGATTCTGTTTCTCCCTCTCTCTCTGCTCCTCCCCCGTTCATGCTCTGTCTCTCTCTGTCTCAAAAATAAATAAAAAACGTTAAAAAAAAATTTAAAAAAAAAAGCGTATGCAAGCATAGACAATAAATATAGAAGGTCCTCATTCTCATCAGAGATCGTGGAGGTGCAAACGGAACCCCTACAAATGGCCTGCATGCCCATTGAAATGCCCAAAATGTAGAAGACCAACACCACCACATATTGGCCAGAATGCAACCAGAACTCTGACACATCGGCATTAAGAGGGTGCACTGATTGAGTCGTTCTGAAAAACTATTTGACATCACCTAAGCATACGCAACTAAGCATATGCATATGCTATGACCCAACCATTTCATTCTGGTATGTTCCCAAGAGAAATGTTTGCTCATGTGCCCCCAAAACCACGTGCACAAATGTTCAGAGAAGCATCGTTGGTGAGAACCAAAGAGGAGGCATAAATAAACTGAGGTGTGATCACACTTGGGACTCTCCAGCTTTGAAAAACAAATCATAGCTAGGTTCATACAAATAACACTGTACAACACTGAGAAATGAGAAAAATCTAACTAGCAGAAGACGTGAAGAGATACTTTGCAGAAATATGAATGACACAAAAATGTATGTAAAGTGGCTTTGTCTCATTAGTACTGGCCGTAGTTAAGATTACAAGGAGACACATTTTACCACTACATAACACCAAGTTTGGAGAAAGATGTGTGTGAATGAAAGACATTAAATATTACTAGTACGAGCATAAGTCTGCACAACCCCTTTGGAAAAAAAAAATGGCAGTGTCTGGCAAATTTACACATTTTTATGTGCTACAGCCCAGGAGTTGTAGTGTTGGGTACACACCCTAGTGAAATCCTTGCACATTTTTACGAGAGTGCTCACAACAGTTTGGTGTGGGTTTTTTTTTTCATCATAAAAAAAAAGAAAAAAAAAAATAACCTGAAACAACCCGAAAGTCCACTGCCAGGATATGAATAGATAAATGTGGAGAGAAGCACTCAAAGGATTATTACATACAACACTGAAAATGAATGATCTATTCTAGAGCTACATCAAACAACATGGATAAAAATCATAATTTGAGTGAAAAAACACTCGTCACTGAAGATTGCAGGCCGCCCCTGAGGTGGGAGCGTGGGTAATCTCCCTGGCAACGCAGCTCTCGTTAGCTAAGAGCAGGTCTCTGGAGAAGGGGCAGCTGTGAGCTGTTAGCAGCCAACCCCACCGCAGCTGGAGAGTGAGCTCCCAGCCCCAGAAAGGGGTCTTGGGTGGGTACCAAGGCATCTACCACACCACCCACACACGATTGTAGAGCTGTTAGGGTGTCAGAGTTCTCTCCCACTTACTTTTCCCTTGTGTTATGTAACAAGATATGTACCACCAAATGTGTGTCTGTGTCAAGACCCATACCTTAAGTAGCTTTGAACAAGCCCAGTTGGGTTTTTCTTGTTTAAATTATTTTTAATTGTGGCAACACACACGTCACATAAAATATACCATTTTAACAATTTTTAGGTGTACATTCATATGGCTGTGCAATCACCACCATCCAGCTCCAGAACTCTTTTATTTTTCTTGCAAAATGAAAATTGTCCCCATTAAACAACTACTCCCCATTACCCCCCTCCACCTAAGCCTCTGAAAACCACCATTCTGCTTTTGTCTCTATGGATTTGACTACTGTGGGAACCTCATATGAATGGAATCCTACGGTTTATACTGTCTTTTGTAACTGGCGTATTTCACTTTTCAAAATGTCCTCATTCATCAGCATTGCAGCATGAACTTTCTTTTTTCTTTCTGTTTTAAGGTGAAATAATACTCCATTATTTGTACATAGCACATTCTATTTATCTACTCATCTTCCAATGGACACTGGATTGCTTCCACGTTTTGGTTATTACAAATAATGCTGCTATGAACCCGGTATACAAATATCTGTTCAAGACCCTGCTTTCAATTCTTTAGGCTATGTAACCAGAGTGGAACTGCCAGATCATATGGCAATCCTGTATTTAATGTTTTGAGGAGACCTCATACTGTTTTCCACAGAGGCAGCACCATTTGGGGATTTTCTTTTAATATGGAGTTAAAACTTTTCTCAAAGCTCCACCACCACCACCACCATAACAGAAAAAAAAAAAAAAAAAGGAATTGACACTATTTCAAGTTACCCTTTTCTTGACTTCATCCTTATCCACTTTAGTTGGCTGTATATAAAATGTTCATCATTTTTTAGGAAGGCAGAAATTAGGTCAAATTTCTTTGGCTATGCTCCATCATTAGTTATCTTCAAATGAGTTGTTTGAAGTCAACATTAAGGGAAATGAACATTTCTGAAATAAAAATACAGTGCAGTTGAACAAAAATTTCCCCCTGCTTGCCTATCCCCTCTGAAAGCACAGTCAGATGTGAAAAGCTTTATGAAGAATTCGTGATTACCAAGTAAAAATGGTCCTTTGATTACTAAGTTCAGTCATTTCTGGATATATGTACAGTATCATTCCTGCTGCCCAAAAAGGTACAGACAAATATGTTCAATACAGATGAAATTATAGAAAGAAAGGAACAGGATATATTGGGGGAGAGGGAAATCTTACCAATTTATCATATTTGTGAAAAGATTAAAAATTAGAAGGATATAAACATTTTTAAAAAATTTTAAGGGGCGCCTGGGTGGCTCGGTTGGTTAAGCGTCCGACTTTGGCTCAGGTCATGATCTCATGGTTCGTGAGTTCAAGCGCCGCATGGGGCTCTGTGCTGACAGCTCGGAACCTGGAGCCTGTTTCCGATTCTGTGTCTCCCTCTCTCTCTGACCCTCCCCCATTCATGCTCTGTCTCTCTCTGTCTCAAAAATAAATAAACGTTTAAAAAAAATTTTTTTTAAATTTTTTATAGGAGGGGGGACGCCTGGGTGCCTCAGTTGGTTAAGCATCTGACTTTGGCTCAGGTCACGATCTCACTGTTTGTGGGTTCAAGACCCACGTTGGGCTTTGTGCTGACAGCTCAGATCCTGGAGCCTGCTTCAGATTCTGTGTCTCCCTCTCTCTCCCTGCCCCTCCTCCACTCATACTCTGGCTCTGTCTCTCAAAAATGAGTAAACATTAAAAGAATATTTTTATAAAGAACTAGAAATCATAAAATCATTTCCTTTTCATTCATAGATCTCTGCCCTCATTGGAAATGACAATTTCAGGGTATTGACTTGGACTCGATCCTGACTTCCAGTGGATCTAAGCCTCATCAATACAGGTGCACAGAGGTAGGGGATTGAAGAAACCAATAGATTCTTCATTCATCGCATAAAGATGTGTTCTTCACCTTTCAGAGCCCTTGTGGGAGCTTTACATTCATTTTCTCTAATCCTCACAATAGCCTTGCAAATGAAGTTATTGTTACCCCCATTTCACAGTTGAGAAAACCAAGGTTCCCAGAGGTTAAATAGCCTGCAGTAAAGGTCACGTTCCATTAAACACGGAGTCAATAATCAAGCATAGTGTGATTAGTCTTGCTCTTTTTCTGGAGTCTACTCTCTATTCCTCCAGAGGGAGTCTACACAGAGTACACTTCCTGGGTCCCTATAGGGTGAAATAACTGTATTTTGCTCTATTGGATGCTAGTTTGGCTGGGTATACAATTCTGGAGTCAAATTTGTTTTCCCTGAGAACTTTGCAGTGTTTTCTGCTTGTGTTGCTCATGAAAAGATTGCAAGTCCCTATGATCCTTGATTCTTCAGAAGTAGCTGTGCTTTTTCCCTTTCTTGGAAATCCCTTAATAATTTTATTTTTACAGTAATAAGGTTAGACTTCCATCTTTTTATACCCACTCTCCTCAACACTCAGTCTTTCAATCTGAGAACTCAAGCATTTCTTCAACTCTGGGAGACATTTTCCATTATGTCTTCATCCAGTGACTTTCCCCTCTGTCCCTCTTCTGAGCTTGGGATATGGGTCTCAGCATCCCTCCTGGAAATTCACACCTTTCCAGCTCTAATCTCCCCCCTTTGGCTCAATCTTGGGCAGACGCAGATGCTGCCCAGTGCCAAGCTCTGGGTGGGCAGGACTTCCAGCAAGCCAGGCTTCTGAAAACTCTTCTGGGCAAGAGTTACTCTGGGGGACACCACCGAGTCCCCAAGTTCCATTGTCTCCTATCTCAGAGGTGCCCAGCAAGTGCTTTCCTAAGGTGCTCCTCATCTGGCTTCTCATCCGTTTCTCAGAGCTTCCTACAAAGCTACTTACAAAGTGCCTTCCAGTACTTTAGTGGGTTGAATGTTTTAAAAAGTCTTTTGTGTCATTTTATGGCATCTATGCCCCTCCTCAGTCCACCTTGTGGCTCCTAAATTCTGTCTGTTCTTTAACTATTAATGGAACACGCAGAGCAAAGTACCAGTTTTTAGTGAATTACAGCTGAGATCAATTCTTAAATGACTCTGTTGAAAACCTATTGAAAGCCCAGAGTATTCCTATTATATAACTCCATGTCAATTAGTTCAGGCTTTTATGTTATGTTAAATTGGCAGCAAGATTTTCTCGGACAATTCAGAATTATAGTCGAGTTTTGATCCTCTTTCCTGTTCTTCTCGTGGCATATCTCAACAGCACAGGGATAACCTGACCATTCTCATGCCATTTCCAACAGCTGGAATGTGCAAAATGGAGCTACATCTATCAGAATTGAGTTTTTACTTTTAGCACATTTTCCTTTTGGCTTCTTTTTTCTTGCCATGCTTCATACAATTTCTGCCACCAAACAAGTAGGTTCAAAGGTAAAAATTGAAGCCATTTAACCTCATTTGTGATTCCATGGGAGCATTTGTATGTGTGTGTGTGTGTGTGTGTGTGTGTGTGTGTGTGTATTTCATAAGGTGAATCCCATAAATAAGTTTTATCATTACTTACTGTTTTATTTAGTATTGAGTCTAATCAGCTTGTCAAAAATTTTAAAAATATAAATGATGTACATACAAGTATCAGTAAGTAAACAGTAAGTAATTGATATACTTACTGTATCAGTAAGCCCAAAATATAAGGTTGGGTAACAAAGAGAACATTTGTTACAAACACTCCAACATCCCATTCAGCAGAATGGAAAAGCTTCATCCCAGGAAGTTTGAAAGGGAGTTTAGTAGAAAGAATATGTTCATCAGAAATGTGTGAGCTTCATATAATTTCAGTGGCTTTCCCAGACCCCTTTGGTTGAAATTCTCATGAGAAATTTCATTTAGCCCGTGGTGGGAAGCCTAGAAACCAGGAAGTACATTATTTAAAAGTGGAGAAGGGCTTAGAATTTAATGGGAAACTTAGTGACCTCCCCCCACAGTGTTTCTCTAGGGCTGTGTGAGGCTTCTGTGAGTAGATTGTACTTGGGACAACATGGTCCCCCTACCTTGCGGCTCATGTACTCAAAGAGGGCAGAACTTGGCTGCAAAGCACATAAAATGCTGTTCAGGGCACACACTCCAGCAGCTCAGGGCTGTTCTCTTTCTTTGCAATGCTCCACCTCTGCATCCAAGGGGCAGGATATAGTTACGATGGGGTTTTAAGCAATTTCCCCTGCTCCAGGGTCATGACCAGGGTTATTCTCCAGCCTCTCTTGCTTCCTGTTTCACAACGCCTGCTGATCCCGCAGACCACTAAGGAATGATGTGTAAATTTCACACAGCTTCCACGTTTGGGTTGGAAGAGCATCTAAAAACTTGGTTTCTTACCCAGAATTTATCCAAATATCATTAGTTGGACAATCTCACGTGATCAGCCTTTCTCATGAGACCTTCCTGGGTTTTAGCCCAGCCAGAAATACTAAATGGGCAGCCAATCAGTGACTACAAAGGCACACACATTTTTTAAATATAAAGACTGAAAAAACAGTTCTTTTGAACCTCAGAAAAGATTTGCATTGGCTTGTGCCTTCCTCAGAGACCAGAGTCAGCTCTCCATCTTCCTGACACACCACATGGGTTTTCTTAGAGTCCAAAGAGGATCATTAAACAGGGCAGAACCACTGGAGCTGAGAACGAACAACTCAGAGTTCCCAGGAGGGACTCATCCTTGGCTAAGGTATTAGTTGTCTGTTGCTGCTGTAACAAAGCACCATAAACTGTCACCTAGAGCAACAAAGTTATTCTCTTCCAGTTGTGAGGTCAGAAGTCTAAAATCAAATCTAAGCAGGGCCATGCCCCTTCCAAGGGCTTCATGGAGAATCTGTTGTCTGCCTTTTCCAGCTTTCAGAGGTGCCTGCATTCCTGGGCTCACACCCCTCCCTTTGAAGCACCCCAACTTCTTGCCTGTCTTGTTACTCCTCTTCATACTAACTCTGTCCCTCCTGCTCCCCTCCTCGATGGACCCTTATGATCACAGCAGACCCATACAGAGAATCCAGGACAGTCTCCCCATCTCACAATCCTTACCCAAGTAAGGACTTCACGGTTCCTTTTGCCGTGTCAGGTAACATTCACAGGTTCCAAGTATTGGGACATGGACATAAATGATAAACCAATTCTTTAGCCAACCATGGTCAGTTTCCCATTAACCAAGAAAATCTGGACTCAAAAGCCAAAATGAGTGTACTCATGGGTATTTATCCAAAGGGGTTGGAAACTATGGAGTGTGGGAACCTGCACATGGGTATTTATAGCAATTTACCCATAATTACTGAAACTTGGAGACAATGGAGGCGCCCTGCAGTAGGCAAGTGGATAAAAGAACTGTGCAACAGCACGAGCGCACCCTAATGTAGACTCCGGGCTTTGGGTGACTATGATGTATCAGTATATGCTAATCTCTTATAACAGACGTACCTCCTGGTGTGGCACGTGGATGGTGGGTGAGTCCCTGTGTGGTACGGATGGTGGGCCAGGTTCTGCCTGTGCAGGAAAATCTCAGTGCTTTCCCTTCAATTTTGCTGTGAATCCAAAAAAAGTAAAGTCTTCATTTTAAAAAACGAGAGTTGGCTATTACTGGAAACACTCTGTATTTGCCCACATTGATAATTTTGACCATAGCTTATGGTAAATTGCATTTGCTTTCTTTGAAAATGTCAGTATATAAATAAATGCGTTTTCTTGTCCAAATAAGGGCAATATGAAACATCAAAAACGCATATAAAAAGGAAGGAAGGAGGTGGAAGGAAGGAAGGAAGGAAGGAAAGAAGGAAGGAAGGAAGGAAAGAAGGAAGGAAGGAAGGAAAGAAGGAAGGAAGGAAGGAAAGGGAGGGAAGGGAAGGAGGGAGGAAGAGAAAGGAAGGGGAAGGCAGGAAGAAGAAAAAGTTTAAGCCTACCCCTCCCCCCCCCCCAACAACTTCCTCCTTCTGGCAGCAGGAGGAGCTGAAATCAGAGTCCTGGTTGGAATGAGCAGCACAGAAGAAACGCTCTCTGCTCTGAGCCCATTCACCAGGCTTGGGTGTGGTGGGGAAGCAGGGCCCAAGAAGGCTCCACGGGGCCCTGGGTGTAGGCGCTGTTACCCAAGGTTCGTGTCACCCCACGTGAGGCTGTCAGGTTTCAGGACAAGATGAGCTCTTACGGCTCAAGTAACTCCTGGCTCCCTCTGGACAGCGTGCTTTGTTTTCCTTTGCTCTAGAGTGACCCACACCACCTCCCTGGGCCTCAGTTTCCCCAGACAGTGCTGTCTGTGGTGTCATGAGGCAACGATGAGGTGTGCTTGCCGTGCAAAGTGCAGTGTCATATTTATGATCAAATGATTCCCCCAAGGAGTCATTTTTCTTCCCCTCTGGTGGCATACATCACGGAAGCAGGGAGTGAAGGGTTCCTGTGGTGACTACCAAAATAGATTATGCAGACAGCCACTGACCATATCTGTCATCTCACCAAGGGAAGGCCACTCGGTGTTCTGAAGAATGAATGGGTGCATGGTCTTTATCACAGAAAGAAGATTCAAGAAAGACAAGGCCAGAGCTTTCCATCTCACGACTGTGAAAGTGAGTGAGGGGAATCGGGCCCCCTGGGCCATTTGAACCACACACTGTTGGGGTCGCCCATCGACATCACCACCACTGTTATTTTCAAGAGGAACAGCCCCATACCCCAGGCCCCATCAGCAGTGGGAGGAAAAGTTAGCTTCAAATATGAGTTAACCTATTTTTCTGTATTTTCTTTATTTTTGCAAGTAAACTGGTGCCTTTGTATGAACGTATGCTGTACCTGGTGTACCTGGATTGGTGTGATGCGGTGTGTTTAAGCTCCTCAAACACCCCAATATGTGTGAGTGACTGAGATTTCAGGAATTAACAGATGATTGTGTGAATAAAGTTTTGGGGGGTGGGGTGGGTAAGGCTCCCTCTTTGACTCTGCTATGCCTTTCTTCCAATACATCTTTAGAAAGGTTATGTTAAAAAATTAAAAATAAACACAGAAACAGAGAAATGAACTTTCCCCAAAGCCTCCCCACCCCCACCCAGTCAAGTAACTCATCAACAAGATGGCGGGCAGGGTCCTGTGACATCACAGGTCCTGGGACAAGCCCTCTCCCGGGGGGCTTACTGCTGCATTTCCCACAGCCCCAGTGCTGTGGTGGTGACAATGGCTGCAGCAGACACTGTGTGGGGGGAGGGGTGTGTTGAGCTGGTTGTGGCCCCCAACTTGCCTTCCCATGGTTTGACCTCTGTTGCTGGGCTGGAGACACAACAGGCACAGAGGGCCGTTGGGCTCCCACGGCAGAGACCTGGAGGGTGGGAGGGTGGGCCCTGCTGAGCTCACCCGCTCCCTCTCTCCCTCCCCCACATCACACTGAAATGAAACATTAAAAAGACACCCCCGGCGAGGTGGCCTGTGGCGTCGATGTCTTGGCCAGATAGGGAGCTGGAACATTTCTCTGAATCCCGAGCCTGGGTGTCCCAGTAACTCCGCCACCACTGTGCCTTCTATTGCTTTGCCCAAGTCCTAACGCAACTCGGGGGGTTGGATTACAAAATGATTTGTGATAATGGGCGAGAAGGAGAGGGTTATTTGACTTCAGGAAACAGCACTGCAAGTTGGGAATGATATATGAAATGAAACAGTCGATGCACGAGGTACAACAGGCTGTCCCCCCTGTGCCGAGCTGCTGCCTTGTAACCAGACACACAGACGTTTGGCTCAACCAGCAGCAACCCTCCCAGAAAACCGTAGCAAGCCCCTAAGTCGCAGATAAAATATAGCCAGCTAACAGGCGTGCTGTTAATTAGCCAGAGTGAAGGACAGAGCATGAAGAAAGATGGGTTTCCACACGCATCAAACATCTCCTCCCTCCCAACTCACAGGACCCATTTTGCCTTCAAAAAGGCCAAAAATAAACATAGTCATCTTTTTTTTAACGAATGTCGGTCATGACATTTGGAAAGGTGAGGGCTCCTGGGCTGAAAAACAGAGGTGAGCTATTTTTTTAATTCTTTAATTCCGGCTGTGAAATAAAAGAGAGATTATTATTGAGAGTTTCTTCAACAGGAAAACAAAATGGTGCAAAGATTTTCCTTTAACTCTTTAAATAGGAGTTCCATACCAGGTTCTTCCAGATGCAGGCAGACAGCGTCCACAAAACCACTGGCCTCGTCCTAGCTGCAGCTCCCAAGGCGAAGATTTTATGTTTTTGCCGAAGAAGCCAGGACATGCACAGAGCCACAGGCCAGTTTCCCACACGGTGAAGGTAGTCTCATCACACAATACATCATAATCGTTTAAAATATCAAAATGGTGCCAAATAATTAGCAGACGAAACTCACAATTCCAGTAGTATGACTCTGAGATTAAATTAGCCATTTATGGGTTTCAGAAAGAGAGACTAACCCGTTTTACGGTGCAGTTTTAAAAAGCCACTGAATGATTCCCTCGCGTTGAACATTTCCTCGTGTCAGAAACAGGGCGAATGACACAGAAATCATAAACCCAACTGATAAGTGTTAAAAACCACTTTCGTCTGCCATCTTAGTGAGTTGAACTTCTCTATCTACCCTGGTGGGACCGTTCCCCGCAGGCTTCCCTGAAGGGCATGTGTCCCTCCGTAAACCACATTTGATTCTTTAACAATTGGATGCTTTTCACAAGCTTGCTGTATGTAAGACCCAATTTATCATAGATGCCACTGGCGTGCCCACTTCTCTACACGCGCACCTTGGACATGAGCCTCCAATGTATGCGCCGAACCATTTGAATTTTAAAAACCGCCCCCCAAAACTGGGGCTCTGTGTTTCTCGTGCTTTTTCCGATCACGGTCACACAGTGCTTGGTCTGTGCTCCTGACGTGTGACTCCGCCGTCACTTCCTAAACGGCAAGCAATGGTGCTGTGCTCATAAAAGCCCGGGCCTGATTTTTAAAACCAGTCGGCCAAGCGATAGACCCGAAGACACTCCCTGGTCATGGGTTCATCACGCGCCTGGAACACAAGGGTTTGTGTTTGTTCATTGAAGGAAAAGGAGTAAAAATGTGCTCCAGGTATCTGTCAGCTTTTTAAATAAGGAGCGCGGATGTGAAACTGAGCCCGACTTTAAACCTGGGTCTCCCAGGTGAGCCGCGAGGATCTGTGTGTAAGTGGAGGTGGAGGGGCGCTGACAGAAACAACATCGGCCCCGTGATCGTTGGCCCCGGCCCTCCCTCGGCAGAGGGGAGACGGGGGCCTCTCCCTGCGCCCAGGAGCCTCACCAGCCTTCTCCATCACAAACTTGCTTCCCGCTCTGGGAAGACGTGTGCAAACGCAGGCTGACAGGCAGGACGTGCCCGTTATGGTCATCCAGGTACCAACGCCTGCTGACGTTTCCAGGGACAGCAAACAGGTTCACTACTGCCTCCTGTGTTTGCAAACATCTTTTCCTCTCTTGTCCTATTCAATGGGCCAAATTAAGCCTTTTTTTTTTTTTTTAATCAGCCCCGAGAATTTTGGAGGGGAAGGGGACAAAACCCAGGGCCGCAGTCCCCAGTCCTCTGTCTGGGCTCCTCAAATGGCTGAGTGCCTCCCGGCCGGCAGCACAGCCACTGTCCCTGGGGCCAAGCTGGAGAGGGGAGCCGTGCATGCATTTACTCGCCGGGACAAACACCTTTCCAGCAGGTCCTCCAGAATCACTAAACAAAACTGGGGAGAAGGTATTTTTGATGTAAATTCCGAGCAGCTGGGACCCTGTATTTTCTTGCGGAAATAACACCATTTCCGAAAGACGTCTAGCACTGGGATCTCGGCAGCCTCACAATTTCCTTTCTTGTTTACTAAAAAGCCCCTGTTTGGGCGCTCCTGTCACACCTACGCATATTGGCTGGATGGCGTCCTATTTATTCCCAGCTCTGGGGCGGCACAGCTGTGCTCTCCCAGGGTCGTACCTGAGCTGTGCTGTGAAGAAAGCCATTTTCCGTGCCCGGGATCCGCACGCGGGGGCCACTTGGCCTGGCCCAGCCCGGGGAACTTTGTGTGGCCGCCGCGGAGTGGGTGAAAATGAATCCGATATGAAAATGTCTGAAGCAATAAATTAACACGCAGCAGGGGGGCTGGTGGCTCAATCCTGTCTGGTCCAGACTCTACCTGACACCCATTACTGTTCCAGGAGGTGGGACCCGGGGACGGTACTGGGGCGAAAATGAACATTCCCCAAAGGCTTGAAGCTGTGCCGTAGGTATGTGATGTGATTCTGCGAAAGAGCCCGGCCGGCTGACAGCAGCACTAGTGTGTCGGATTCCAGGTAACCTGTCGGCCGACTTCTCCTCCCATCTCGCGTTCATTTAACGCAAAAGGAATGTCTTTGACATTTGGAAAAACTATTGAAAATGGGGCTCCTCGATAAAGCTTATCAGTGTCTTTCTCCACACCGAACAAACAACTCTGCAGGTCTGCCTGATGCTTTCTAAAGGTGCGAAACAACAGGCTTGACAATAGCAGTTAAAACAAAAGCTGAAAGCCTCTAAACATTTCGCCCCGTACGCTTGCGCCAGGTACCCGAGACTAACAGTATTTCCCTGTTCTAGGAAGTCCTTAATTTCTGTGCATTCTCTGAAACACCACTGACCCACGTCTGAGTTATTCTCCTGGAACAAACATTAGTGACAGGGATGGACGGCTCCCCCAAGAATGAATCTGGGCACGAATTCACATTCAAATTGCTCGCAGTAAAATTTCTCTTCTTGATATTTTGTTTGGAATATTTCATGCTCAAGGTCTTCAGAGGTAAGATTCTAAAGTGCACATTACTATTATTTTAAATCAATAAATTGCTGCTAGAGTCACACGGTGCACGAGCTTAGTTTTCCAACACTTTTAAAGGAAAAGCAAATTTGAAGAAGAACATTCGTTTCTCCCCCTAAGGTTGAAAACAATACATTTTTTATAGACACTCCGTTTTTATTGTTTGTGAGGAATTTCCAGGCTAAATAATGAATCTTGTATTCTGATTTTCCTTTTGAAATATAGATCAGCCCTCAAATGAATATTGTACAGTTTTAACTATAAAACCAGTATGTGTCATCACTAGTGGGAGAAGGTTATACTGTCTCATACTTCAACTTTCTGTTTCTAAAAACCACATAAACATACTCATATTAAGTATGCTACTTCTGGGAAAGTTGGTGGATTAAACGGAGTCACAAGATGCTAATAATTTATGTCAGCTCTCATTGTAACCATCCCAGAAAAGGAATACTTATTGTGAGGGTCTTATTTTTATCTTTTTTTTTTTTAATTTGCTCAAATAGTTTTCTTATCAGCAATTTGAAAAACACTCAGTGCTTTTGCCCAAAATATTTTCAATGCTCATTGTAGCAATTATACCTCAGCTAGTTAAAAGTCAGATAATTAAACACAAAAAGACCACCTTTTTTTTTTTTTTTTTTTTTTTTTTTTTTTGCATTTATCCTTTGGAGACTAGAATTTTCGCACAGCCAAAGCTATGCAGATTGGATGTGGTTGTCTGCAGATTTCTTGCTGCATATTAAGAGCACTTGCTCTCAATTCACCCCTGCGGAGGGGAACAGCAGCATTTCTTGAAGAATAGAATCGTATATTGAAGCATGATACCCAAAACAACTTCTGCCCCAGGAAGGCTTAGCAACAGTCAAGAAAAAAGTGCTGAGGGCAGGAAGGAGAATGTATTTAAAATAAGCACATAACTCATAATGGAGCTGGATTAGTCAGAGAGGTGATAAAAATCTCCCTGCTGCGGATATGGAGCGCACAACAACATGTATTTCAGCAAAGCAAAAGAAATAAATACTGCTGCTTCCCCAGTAATAGAGCTTTTCAAGAGGTTTTACTACTTAAAAGTTTTTAACATTTCATGGGCTGCAATTTCTTTCATCCGAGACAGTGTCGCAAGATCATGTGTTTACTGACCACCAATTTTTTGTTTTCTAATGTTTTGAATTAACGAAGCCAGGAACAGCGTTGTTACTGGGGCTCCTGGATTATCTCGAAAGAAGAGAACAGAGGGACCATTTGTGTCTCATGGGCCTCCTCCTGGCCCTCCAGCGAGGTACCAGGGGCTGTGCTATAGAAACTCTACTCAAGGTAGAGCTGACCATGGGGAGGGGGACAGTGTGGGGGCGTGAGTGCACGTATGCGTCACTGCCCCTCACAGACTTTCCTTCTGTTCCCCAGTCTCTGTCCTTGCTCCCCAGAGGCATTTTTGGTCCCAAACAAGGCATCATTCATCACTGTCACCGGTCCCCTTCATTCCTCACTCCCGTCAGCAAATATGCTGTGTGCTGCTTCTTTGAAGGAAGCTTGATATAAAAATAAGTGAGGTTTCCTTCTGATTGGATAAAAGCTTTATACACACACACACACACACACACACACACAATCTTAACCGACCTGCGGTCAAAAGTAGACCCAGACACCTCACTAGTGTAGGTCGATATGGACCTACATTGACCTCCCCAACCCAATTTTGCACAATACCCAAGGCCTTTTACATGGACATGCGTGGCCTCCGATTTCTCTTCCTTTCCGGACATTTTGTAGCCTTGTCCAACCACCTCGAGGTTTCCGTCAGACCCAGCATCTCTTGAGAATCTCCTACCATCCCGAGCCTCGAGCCTCGTGTGAGAAGGGACCTCCCTGAGCCCTGCCCCCCACCAAGAGCGGTGCTATTCACAGAATGCTCCAAGAGAAATTTGGATGTGTCACCCTGAAACCTCATTTCCAGTGATTGAAATGAGCTCCGTGCCCACGTGGGAAATGCGTGGCTGTCGATCTTTCTGAATACATTTCACGACATTGATTTTAAATACTCCACCACTGTTTTCCTTTGGATTGTATGATTATCACGCTCATTTAGAGGCCCCAGAACTCACATTGTAAAAATCAACTGACTGTTTCTGACTTGCTGATTTTCCATGAAAAACAGGGAAAACTCCAATGTGCTAGGGAGAGAATGTTTGGATGTGATGTGAGCTAAAACGTGCCACTTCAGTGGGCTGTGAAAAGTCTCCACTTATGTGTGTTTAGAGTCCAATTCTGCCCCTAACTTAGGCTCAAAATCCCGCCCGATGATGTGACATCCCAAACAAGTCCAATTCCATGATTTTCTAAGGTGTGTCATGTGTCCTGAAGAAATAGAATCAAAGTGCACTTTGCAACATCCCGTGCAAAAGGGCTTACCACCTGGAGGAAATGCTGCACGGCTCAAAAAAAAAAAAAAAAAAAAAAAAAAAAAAAAAAAAAAGAGGGTCCTTCACTTTTCATGATTAATTTGTTTAGACCTATCCATCTTTGAAAATCTCCCCCATAAAATTTGGTCTCGTCAGTAGCCGTGAATGTTGTGGATTAGCCTGGCCCCAAAGTGGCCCACACTGAAAATAACAACCCAGCCAGTTAATAAGGCCCCGTGTTCCCACTTTTGTGCTTCTGCTTTATGTGCATGTAACTCACTCTAAAGACAATAGATTCTCAGAACGCGGTGCAAGAGGCCTGGAGGAGCTGGTCTGCATTCAACCTCAACACACTGGACACAGGTCCTGGTTCGTGTCCCTTCCCGAATATTCTGGGAGACGCGCCCCCGTCAAGAGGCATGCCTGAATTTGTGTTTCTGAAATCAAAGTCCATTCTTCCTGAGTATTTGGTCAGAAAACTCCTAAGAGGAAGCGTGAAGGGGAAAATGGAAACGAGGGTAGGGGGGCGGCGAGCGAGGGAGCCTCGGAAACCCAGTGCAGGGCCTGGTGTCTCCAGTCTCTCCGAGTTCCGGTCTCATTTCCCTTAACATTTTAACTACCGTCTGCGTGCTCTGTGCTCTGTACCAGAAACACCAGCTTGCCGATGCGGACGTGCTCGGTGTCTAAGGCTGTGAAGTTGGTAACTAGCTGTTCACAGGCTGCGGGGAGGAGGGGATTCTCTGCAGGCGGCTCACAGACTACAACATTCCTTATATAGTGCTTGCTCTCCAAATTTCCTTTACACTTTGTTTACTATATATTCCAATAGTGTAATATTAAACAAAAACAGTGTGTCCTACGCCAGGATGATTGATTACCGCACCGTCACAAGGTCACCTCCTAGGGACAGGCTGGGTGCAGGAGGGGGCTGGCTGACTGGTACAGTTAACACTATATCCGCATTGTATGAATGTCACCAGCAATCCAGTGATTTATTGCTTGGAAGGCTCTGTTCAATTTTTTCTGCCTGACCAAATTGCACATTTTCTAGAAAAAGAAGCAAAAATATTTCAGCACATGGATTACCTCACTCCTCATTTTCCCCACTAGGATCCGCGTGCATTTGTAGCGATCCTGATGATCAAAACCTCCCCGTCGCCCTCCCCTTTTCCCCCTTCTTCAAGATATTTGGCAAAAATGATTATTACACTAATGAAAAGGTGCAGCAGGAGATTAAGGGCTTTTTAATCAGATTTTGGTAACATCTGTGGGCCAGCAGTAAGGGCAGCTGTACGTTCTGTTTCTTAATTTTAGCTAGATTTACCTTGGATATAAAATTGGTAGCCTCGGGGAAAACTGAGTCGGGGTTGGGAGGGGGATGTGGTCTTAGAGAAAACTCCATGACCGAAACTGTTTCGAAACACAGCAAGATAAACCTCTTTTGCTCCAGAGGGTTTTTATCCGCACCCCCCCCCCGCCCCCCTTCTTTTCCTAGAAAAGATGTACAATGAAACTAAGGCAGCATTTGTATAAGAAACTGGTCGGCCAAATTGAACACAGATATCTCTGCATGGGGGGGGGGGGGGGGTGTGCACCATCCAGGCTGGGGTCTGCTAAGGCTCTCATTCACAATTTATCTGGGGTTTCTGAGGGTTATTTCTCCCCGTAAGCCACCACTTAACGTAACTTACATGAGCCTTCAGGGTTCTGCTCACCCTCTATGTAAATATAGATGAAACAGAGAGAATATATAGTCTAGTGCAGTTGCCAGTACATCTTTAAATCAATTTGCTTTTTAGTTTTGATTGTGCGTTTGTCCTTAACGGTGGGAGCCATGTGGGCTTCAAACACTTAGCATGGCCATCAGGGTGAGACATCTCTCAGAGCGTGGGTGGCTTTCATGGGTTGCGTATTGGGGATTTTTACCGCTAGCGCTGGATGTTCTGAATACTCTGGATCCGGAAAAATAGATCGGACAAGATGTAAACGTTTCATGACGTTTTTCTCCAACTGAACAGACGGCTGAGAAGTCTCCATGAGGCTGGGTCATTGGCATGCCAGTTCTTGGCTCTGTTTAATTTTATAAAGGGGTGAGGGGGAAGGGTGCCAGAGGAAGAAAAATAAGAAAATGTGGAAGAGAGTAAAGTTTTCAGGGGTAGAGGAAAATTCTTACCAGAAACCCCCTTTGAAAAGTCCTAAATGGGGGCGCCTGGGTGGCGCAGTCGGTTAAGCGTCCGACTTCAGCCAGGTCACGATCTCACGGTCCGTGAGTTCGAGCCCCGCGTCAGGCTCTGGGCTGATGGCTCAGAGCCTGGAGCCTGTTTCCGATTCTGTGTCTCCCTCTCTCTCTGTCCCTCCCCCGTTCATGCTCTGTCTCTCTCTGTCCCAAAAATAAATAAACGTTGAAAAAAAAAAATTAAAAAAAAAAAAAAAAAAAAAAAAAGAAAAGTCCTAAATGGAGCCTGCTTTTCATGGAAACAGAAGATTCTAGAGTACTGCTGCCATTCATTGCTTCTTATTGGCCAACAAGTTTTTAAGACTCGCAAAGTGACTAGTCCAGAACAATTTCACAAAATATTCCCCAGCCAGCTCATACTGGGGTGTTAAAATTAATATTCTGTCATCTTTCACAGGTATTTCCTCTCCCTGGGCAGGAAGTGTTATTTGTTACAATGACAACTCTAGTTAAGAAGACTCCACAGTTGCCTGTACCTACAAACTGCCCAAGAGGCTACGACAGAAAATGGGCTAAAAATCTTGTGGGGACTGACCTTATCTCCGTGTATTTGTGCAGAAGACAGGCCTTTGTCTCTCGATAACGTTCAGAAAATGTTTACTAGATCTGCATTTTGGTCAGAAGGTCCAAGCTTTTTTTCTCCCATAAAGATTCCTTAAGGGACAGAACCGATCACTGCTGGAAAGGCACTTGAATCAAAGGCATGTTTGGCACGTTCTTGAAAACCGAGGGGCACTGGTCACTCAAAACCTCTTGAATATGTGTTTAGGTGACAGAATATGCTCCTCATTTCCTTTCCTGGGACTTGGGTTTATGATGCTTCCCTCAAGGAGACTGAATCCTCCCAAAAGACAGGCAGAGAAAAAAAACAAACAACAAACAACAACAAACAGTTTTCAAATGGGGAAGTCTTTCAGTTGTAAAAAAAAAATAAGATAAATTTGGGGCACCTGGTGGCTCACTCAGTTAAGCGTCCAACTTCCGCTCAAGTCATGATCTCACGGTTTGTGAGTTTGAGCCCCAAGTTGGGCTCTGTGCTGACAGCTCAGAGCCTGGAGCCTGTTTGGGCTCTGTGTCTCCCTCTCTCTCTGCCCCTCCCTCACTTGTATTTTGTCTCTCTCTCTCAAAAATAAACAAGCATTTAAAAAATAAATAAAATAAAACAAAATTAAATTAAATTAAATTAAAAAGGACCATATTAGAAAATGCTCGAACCTGAAAGTGACAAGTTTACACAAAGTTCTTGAGACCACTTACCCAACTCAATTGTGAAAAATTACTAGTTATTATCAACAAGATTGTTACAGAATGTGGTATTTTGGTGCTAGTGTCTATTCAAGGTATTTCCTGTGAAATCACAATTCAGACTGGGGTTTGAACTCAATAGGAGGAAATCAGAGCAATATGTCTTCCTAGGACTTTGGTGTCTAAATGTCAGTAACCATCGTCACCGGCTGGCTCAGGTTGTGTCCGTGATCCGTTGCTTTGGGGGACTTTTCCTCACCTCTTGTGAGCTTTGACACTTCATTCAGATGCTTTAGATTCAAACAGTACAAGATTTTCTTTATTTATACCTACTATACAAAAACAAACAAGGGGCGCCTTGGTGGCTCAGTCAGTTAAGCGTCCAACTTGGGCTCAGGTCATGATCTTGCAGTTCATGGGTTCAAGCCCCGCATCGGGCTCTGTGATGACAACTCAGAGACTGGAGCCTGCTTCGGATTCTCTGTCTCCTCTCTCTGCCCCTCCCCTGTTCACACTCTCGCTCTCTCTCTCTCAAAAATACATAAACATTAAAAAAAATTAAAAATAAATAAAATAAAAACAAACAAAAGACAACTTTTATTTTTGAGGTTTACCACAAGCCCCACAGTCTTGAGACTTTTCATTTCAAAATGAAATTGCAAAACATTGTATGAACTGCCTGCTGTATATTAATATTCAATGTTATTTTTCCCTGATTAGTAGGGTTCAATAAAAAAACTTTTTTCAGGGCACCTGGATGGCTCAGTTGGTTAAGCATCCAACTGTTGATTTTGGCTCAGGTCAATCTTATGATTCATGAGTTCGAGCCCTGCATCAGGCTCTGCACAGACAGTGCAAAGCCTGCTTAGAATTCTCTCTCTCCCTCTCTCTCTACCCCTCCCCTATTGGTTCTCTCTCTCTCTCTCTCTCTTTCACACACACACACACACACACACACACACACTAAATAAAAAAAATAAACTTTAAAAAAACGCCTTTGAGAAAGGATCCATGGATTCATCACCAAACATCTCAAAGAAATAGAAGGGAATTCTAAAATCAGCATCTGTGCAGATAGGAAAGAAGGCAACAGATCTGACCTTTCCTGCCCTTTTTCTTCCTGCCCCTTGGTAGATGATACTGCTTTTGTTCTTTTACTTTTTGTAAAAGAGAAAGTCACAGACCTCCCCCAGTGTAGCTCTCATCCATTTTCCAAGGATCTACCTCCACTGGCAATTAAGTGATGCGCCAGCTACAGGGACAGAAATCATGACTTTCCAATTTGTTCTTACTTCCCTTTCAACTCACAGCCCAGCTAGGTGGCATTTAGCGGCAATCAGGGGACACAATAAAGAGATGCAGAGAAGTGGACAGGCACAGGAACAGGTTTGCACTGAGGATTTCACCGCATGCTAGAGACAATGGCATCACAACCATGCAGGGTGAATGTTACAGATCTCTCTGAGCTTTCTTCTACAGATAAACATATACATCTGTTGTTTTTTTTTTTTCTTTTTGAAAGCCCCAGGCCACATGTACTGACAATTCGGATTGTGTTAAGGAAAAAAAAATCCTTCTCACTGCACACACACACACACACACACAAATACAAACCAAGAAAGCCAACAACATCCAAAGATTGCTACAAGAACACAAAAGGTCTAGATTTCTCCTCACCGAGAAACACCCTCCTGTTCCCCAAAGATGGGGACTTGGGATGTTTTTCAGACCCACAAACAAGGGTCATTCCCTTTGACAGGCAGCGTTTCTGAGTCTGCACAATACTTTCAAATGTTCCCAGGAGCTCTCTGCACTTGTGAATGGCTAGCTGGCATTGTCGGCTGCCTCTTTCATTCCCCTCTGCTTTGAACACAGAAGGTAATGGATTTTTTTCAATGTTTCCCAGAAGTAGTAGTCCCTACCCAAGTGTATACGGTGGCACCGGATCGTAGGTGGATAGCGATTGGTCGTTGCTGGGACACCATTCCTAGAAGTCCCAGGCAGTGTGTCTAAGAATAATGTCAGTACATTGCAGACCCTACGGGTGCCCGTGGGCAAGATGGGTATTTTGGGATCTCGGATGGCATGGGTAATTCTGGGGCTTCTTGCAGGAGACAGGTAACTGCTATGATGATGCTGTTTTCCACCCTTTATTATGACACGCCGGAGAAGCACTGCTAATTAAACAAACGGGGGACAGAAGAGGCAACGATAATAAATCGTGAGCCAGTTTAAAACAATCGAAAACACCCAGAAGGAATTAGTCGCAATGCAGAAACGTGAAACCACGTTTCAATGATTTCGGAGTTTCTTCCAGAAGTCAGGTGCTAAGTAATCACAATAACTCCTCATTTCCATTGAGTTCCTTAAGCTTCCTCATTGGGAAAGGAAAAAATAAAATAAAACAAAACACCACAGCTTAAATAATTTAAATGAAAACATGTCTAAGGATGCGATGTGGCAGAATGTCTGTAGCTCCAGCCCAGACACATCTTGAAGGAAAATATCAATATTTGTCAAAAATTATCTGGGCACTCTAGAAAACGTTAACGCTTTTTTAATTACAAGGTTTATGTCACTTGGTGAAATTTTAATGTAATGAAACATTCAGCTGGACCTTGTGCTGGATGTAAGAGAAAATTATTCATTGAAAATCAGACCATAGGCCACCTACTGTTTTTTTTAACAAATGGTTGAACTATCACGGGGTTACAGAACTTAACATGTAAATTGCAGTAGAACTTATAATTTCTGATTCAAATCCCCGAAGACTGCCATTTAAGTCAAATATATGAGTGAAATTTTGCTTCTGTGCCATAATAATACAGTGAAATGGTCAAAAATCTGAACACATCTACAGTAATTATTAACCCAATAATAATGTATTTTTAGTTATTTAATCAAAGGTATAAAATTATTAATGTCAAATTCTTCTTATAAAAATGAAGTTTTAAACACCAGCATTTAATTTCAAGGGTGACAATGCTAAATCTAACCCATTAGGGGATTTTCTTGCAAAGCCAAGTAGCATAAGCAAGAGAGAAAGATTGCTGTTCATATTTCAGGTCATTACCAGGAAATAGCAGAAAAGGACTATTTTTCTCCAAAATGGTCTTGAACTAATTTTTAACGTTAACTGAAATTGACCAATCTCCCATAAGCTCAACTTGATCTATGGGCTAAGACAAAAACCACGAGGCAAATCCCGTGGAAATCCCATGCTTCCCAGGTAAACACTGCAGGAAGTATATGGCACCAAGCATTTCTATCCCACACTGGCCGCGCCCTCTCACTTTCTATTTTGTGCAGCAGGGAAATCCGAAAGGTGACTTTATGTCACCTGCTAACAGGAACGGATTTTTTCCCCCTTTGGCTCTCATCCCCTGAATGTTAAAAACCTATTGGTAATACGGAAATTGGAATTTCCGTATCACCTGTGCTAAGGAGGTTTGGTTGCCCACGAGCTCCTGCATTTATGTGCTTCTAGCTGTGCTCTCCATCCTTGCGTGTGTCCCTGAGACAAAGTTCTCATGTCTCCATTGATAATACAGAAATCTGGTTGTCTCTTGACACCGGCTGCCTATACCCCAAGGTACCAGGAAGTAATATTTCATTTTTGCAGTCGTGAGGTGTAAATGTATTCTGCCTCATTCTGTCCCTCCTACTTTTTGGTGGTCAACGGGACCAGCAGGAGCCTAACTCTGGCGTCGGGGGGAAAATGAAATCCGTTGTATAGCGACCCGAAGAACAGAGACCGTTGAACAGGAGGGAGGGTCCCCAAAGTCTCCATCCACCGAAAGACTCAGCCTCCTCCCACGTCCAGCTGATCCACAGACCTCCCCCAGAATGATGAGATTGAGATGTCTTTTTGTGTTTTCACTTGCTTTCTGGAAAAAATGTGCAGTTGAAAAGAAGAAACAGGGAGAAAAAAGACCATCGCCCAGCCCAGACGCAAAGGAAGAAAGGGAGGTCTATAAAAAGAGCCACAGTTATCAAGGCATCCTGCAGGCATCCTTCTTTAAAGACACAGTGGGCTGATCTGCCCAGTCCCGCCTGCAAACGTGAGCTGCCCAGCGCTTCCTCAGCTGTGCCCTCCCTTGGGTCCGCTCCTTGCCACGGCCACTCCGGGAATCCCATCGCTGGGTGTGCTCCTCACCAGGAACTGGGGGTGACGGAGGACCGGGATCTCTCCCCACCCTCCAAGCCAGTCCCCACCGGTGTGAATCCCCTGAGGTCCTGGAATCTGTGCCCTGTCCCTGCTTTTTCGTCCCTACCTGAGGTGACCGGTCAGCTTCGTGCCACAACCTTCCTTTTCGATCCACTGTCAGTCCTGCACTGCTTCCGTTTACACAGAGTCTCATTAACAGCTCTCTTTCCTCTGGCTACCTGCCACCACGATTTAAGGAGACTGTGTTCCTAAACACACACAAGGAAAAAAAAAAAAAAAACTATGTTAAAGTACAGTTGTGGGTCCGTCCGGCTTTCAGCTCACAAATACTGAGCAATTTGGAGCAACTTCGAGGTGAAGCATTTCAATTTAGACAGATTCATGCCTGCTACCTGGACACAGAATTCTCAGTGAATTGCCACAGACGATGAATCTTAAAATATGTTCCTATAATGACCAGTATTTATGAATTTTCTAATCTACCAGAGGGACCTCAGTCTAGAACAGGGAAACTACTCTCAGATATAATAAATGGCGACTGAGGACATATCAGGTCTGTTACAGAGAACGATGTATCGTCCTGTGTAGGGCCTGACGCAGACTGACGGACGCACGGGGTGCTGCTGTGCGTCCCAAGCCCTGGCTCCCTTGTCAAGGACCACACTGGGCTTCCACAGACCATTATTTTTACCAGGTGCCAAATGCCTTTTGGAAAACCCGTCCAGAGGGGGCGCCACGCCTGAGTGCACTCTCTGGATGTGGCATCTGCCCACCACACGGCGGACACCCTCCTTCCCCAGGTACAACCAGCGGGAACCGAGAGGTACACATTTCTGACAGTCACCGGAAGTCATCTTCTGATCAAGTCCTAAAGTAGCAATATTCTCACCATGATCTCGTGCACCTAACAGCACAAGCCTCCACACTTCTTGGGCTGTTCGTTTTCTACTTATCTGGGAACCAAGATTGAGTCTGTCTTGGCTTTTCTGTGCTGTCCTCATGCCCATGCCTCTGTGAGGGAAGAAGGAATCTGTCCAGCAGAATAAGGGCTATGAAACACTGCCATAGCCTTGGGCGCGTCCTCACAGCAGGATAGGCTGGGGCACATTCAGCTTCAATGTGGCAGACTGGGCATGAGGCCGGGTGCCATTTGTACTGAATGTACTGGAAGCCTTGACCGGTGGGGCCAGCCACTCATTAGATGAATCCACATGGCTTGGCTAAGCCTCCCGTGTGCCCAGCCAGTGACAACCAGTTAGCTGCCCAACAAAGGGATGATCGTGGCCCCTTGTTTTCCAGGCCCCCTTGCACCTGTGGATCTGTGCTCTACACCAACCACACTCCCCCAGAGTCCCCATTTGGTTTTTCTTTCTTTGTCACTAGAATGTGAGCCACCTGCCAGCCACACTATAGCCTCAGAGCCCGCCACAGAGTGAATCCTTCTTTTGAGGGACCCACCACCGGTTTGGAGGGACATATTCACATAGATAAGGCACAAATACCACATTAGCGGGTGAATTGGATACGTGGTATGGGCTAGAAGAGTCAGGGAGCCACAGAAAGGAGACTGGTGTGGGCCTGAGGAGCTCACTGCAGGAGCTTGGTGACACCTTTGTGGGCCCCATGGAGGGACCCTGGGCCCCCAGCAGCTGGTGGCAGAAAGCCACTTTCAAACGTGGTCCACAATAAGGCCATATTGCATACAATATGGCCTCGCGGGCTCCTTCTCCCCAGCTAATCAGAGCAGATCACATGTCTCAATGTGGAAATTCTTAAAAAGCTCCCAGAGTGAAAAGCTCTGTGAAGGAAATTTTACATCTTTGTGATGACTTTCCAGAAATTTCTTCAGTAAAGTAGGATATTTTCGTGGGGCCCACCTGTATTACTCAACATGGAGATGACAGCAAACACTGGGAGTGTTAGGAATACGGACCGGTGGGGAAAGAGTGCACCTTGGCCAATCACCTTGATCTCCGCCCGCTGTAGGACCAGCCCCAGGCTGTGGCGGGCCGGGCCAGCTGTGTTGGCATGGGCCACGTTCAGGGAGCATCTGGTACACAACCTGACGGTGTGTCCCCAGTGTTCAGAAAGCGTGAGGGCTCGGGGTGACACCGTTCCCTGGGGCAATCCCCGATCCATGCCTCAGCTCCCAGGACAAGGGGCCCTTGGCATTTTGAGTGAATGGTTTTTGCCTTTGGTTTTTCTGTAACTACATGAAAACTAATTCACTCTGGATCTCCTGTCACTTGCCCTGAGCAAATTAGAACATACGTATTAGAGAAAAATACTTTTTAAAACACGACTGTTACAGACAGAATGTTTGTGTCCCTGCCCCTCCCACCACCAAATTCCTAAGTTGAAGCTCTAACCCCTATGTGATGATATGAGGAGGTGCAGCCTTTGGGGGGTGATGAGGCTTAGACAGGTCATGAGAGTGGGGCTCTCGTGGTAGGGTCCCTGCCCTTAAAGAAGAGACCAGAGAGGGCTCGCTGTCATTCTCTCTCCTCGCGGTATCAGGACACTGTGAGAGGCAGCTGCCTAGGAGTCAGGAG
Organism: Panthera pardus; assembly: GCF_024362965.1. Taxonomy (NCBI): domain Eukaryota; kingdom Metazoa; phylum Chordata; class Mammalia; order Carnivora; family Felidae; genus Panthera; species Panthera pardus. The sequence goes on from NW_026526788.1 coordinate 83,439,925, forward strand.
GAGGGCTGTCCCCGGCCCCCGACTGTGCTGACACCCCCATCTGGGACCCACCCCCAAGCTGGGGCGCTGGGAGAAATAGACACCTGTGGTGAAGCTGCCCAGCCTGCGGGACTTTGTTAAGGTTCCGGGGCTGCCTGATACGAGGACTCCATATGAGGATGCTCTCGTTTTTAACTCAGGGGAACCCAAGAGCAGAAACACCAATCTTTGTGCTTGAAATTATAAAAAGCAAAACTGGCCTGGGGAGTCTGGGTGGCTCAGTCCATTAAGCGTCCGACTTCGGCTCAGGTCATGATCTCACGGTTTGTGGGTTCAAGCCCCGTGTCGGGCCCTGTGCTGACAGCTCGGAGCCTGGAGCCTGCCTCGGATTCTGTCTCCCTCTCTCTCTGCCCCTCCCCTTCTCGTGTTCTGTCTCTCTCTGTCTCTCAAAAATAAATAAACATAAAAAACATTTTTTAATAAAAAAATAAATTTTAAAAAATTTTAAAAAAGCAAAACTGGCCTCGTGAAAGAGAATGAGAGAAGAGTGGAAGAAGAAAGATGATGAAACAAAAAAGCAAAGAAACTCTACAAAACAATTGATACTGAGGCAGAGGTTGAGAGGCCGAATGCCAGCCTTCGATTCACACTGATGCTTCGAGCCAGCTTATCCGCTCCTAAAATATTTCCATGCAATTGAAGCATTTTCACAAAGTGCCTGTGTGAATGGCATGGCTATAATAAGCATCTTTTCTGGGCTAGATTACACCATCGTACCAAGTTAGAGTCCTAATTATCAGGTCTTCTTGGGAGCACCTGGCTGAGTGAACTTGTACTAAAATATATTTAATTTGGTTTTATATAGCACCTTTTAGTACACACTGTGCCTTATTTCAAACTGCTTTAATGAGTAATGAATCAGATGCCGGCAGAGCAGTGACTCCTCCAATGAGTAGAAGAGATATTACAGGCACAGCAATAGCTCAAATTGGAAAACCAGGGCTCCTGTGGCAGCTCATCTCTTGTTCTCTGCAGGAAAGGTCACGCTGTCACGCCTTCCCATGTGGCTGAGGGCAGGGGGGCCCGGAGGAACCAGCACGTGGACATCAGCACGCCCACGGTGCAGCAGGTACTTGGAAGCGGGCCCCACCCGCTGGTGATGGGACCATGAGCAGCCTGGCAGGCAGAAGGAGGCTGGAGAGGACAGAGCGGCCACAGATGTATCCCGGCAAGCAAGGAGAACTGGGGTCCAGCCATCCATCTACGTGTGTCCCCAAGAATGGGTTGAATGTGACATCTGGTAATTTGATGACAGGTGATGTGAGGAAAATCAGGCAGGCAGGGACTGAAACTCAGAGCCCCACCTCCAAGCCAAGATTATAATACAGTCCCTGAGAGACCCAAAGAGACTGAATTTGCATATGGGTAGGGTGACCATGGTGCTGGCTTGCCCAGGACCATGGGGTGCCAAGCTGGAATGTCCTAGGCAGATAGGGGCAAGTTGGTCACTCAGGTCTAGGGCAGCACTTCTCAAAGCTCAGACCACTTGCCCATTAAAAGCCAAGCTGCCGGTGCCCTGACAGATGTAGGATTCAACAGCTTGCATTTAACCAGGGCTGTTTTTGCTTCATATTTGCAAACAGCCTCTGAGATCCATTTTCCCAGAGAAACTAAAAGCAGCAGCAAACGTTGTATCAACAAGGAGAACTTCATGGCGAAATCTTCCCTGAAGAGAGGCAGGTCCTCAGGCCAGACAGAGTTGGGTCCATTCGATGGGAACGAGTAGCCTCAAAAGTGGGGAGAAGAGACTGGAGGGGCGCCTATGAGGCCGAAGCAGGCCGAATGTCACGTAGTGTCCCCCACAAGGCTAGATAGAGCAAAGTCGCCCAAAAGCAAAGCCACAGGCTTTTCCTCTATTGCTAGCATCCACCAAAGCCCTCAGAAAGTGAAAGTGAGCTTCATCAAGGAAGGGTAGGAGCCCAGCTGGGCACCTGGTGCTACACCCTGCCCAAACGACCTCGCAGGGAAAGGAGGTTCCCTGGCGGGGGGGGGGGGGGGTGACCTCTTAGAAAGAATAGAACCGTCTCTTGTGAACTTCTGACGTGGGCCAGAAACTGTCTTATGATCACATTCAAAACACACATTACCATTACTGCCACCTACTTAGGTACATAATACTGCCTCCATTACTGAAGAAAGACAGCCAAATCCAGCAGAAGCGACTTGCTCTAGGTCACAACGCAAATAACGAAGAAAGCCAGGCATGTCAGACTCCAAAGCCCAGGTTCTTCCCAGTTTACCCACCCGCCACCCAAATGTAGCACCCTTTATTCAGATGGTCTTTTTTGCAAATACTCCCAGGACAGATGCTATTTGAAGACTTACCCCAGCAGCCATCCAACTTGTCACAGTTCCCACTGCTACAGAGGTATGGATCCATCCTGTCCCCATCCTGCCATCACAGCACCTGGCTATGCATTGTAGCACCCCCCCTTCCCACCTGTATGCCCTTGAGAAAATTCGGTGGGCTTTGCTTTCCTGTTTGTTCATCAAGAACAGTAATAGCAACTTCTTATAGAGTTAAAATTAGATAACATACCCTACCGCAGAGTAAATGCTCAATAAATATCATCCATCAGTCTATCTTTGTTGCACAACAAAATATACACGTGAAATGGTCCCTGGGCTTGCAGGAGTACAGTATGGACCCGGACAGCCATGAGCCCCAAAAGAGAGCAGAACTCACCTGTTTTGTTTTCTGTCTGAGGTTCGTGTCCAGCTGCGATGATCATGAGATGATACTCAATGGCTTGAGGCATTCACCACACGGGAGGGTCTGGCTGAGGACACAACAAAACTTAATCTCTAGCCTCCAAAAACACTCACAAGTGGGAGCAGTAGCTGTTGAGTATTGATAGCGACCGGAGAGCGAAAGCCTGCCGTGTGACAAGTACCTTGCATCAATTACCGGTTTCACAGCTTACAATCATCTTACAGATTCACTCATGCATTCATCCACCAAATATTTGCCCAGGGCCCATTATGTGCCAGGCACAGGGGCTGGGGATACAGGAATGAAGAAGCCATCCCTTGCCCTTACAGAGCTTACCAGCTAACTGCAGAAGACAGGTGTGGTGCTATCCAGTGGGTAATCTTAACCCTCTCTGATAAACGGAGCTGAGGCTCAGTGACAGTAAATAACACCCAAGTGACAGGGCCAGCGTGTGATGGCACCTGAAATGAAACTCAGATCAGCCCGTTTCTAAAGTTTGTCCGCCATCCCCCATAACACACTGTTTCTAGCCTACTGAACAGAAGGAAAAGTCAAACGGCAGAAAGCAAAGCAGATGAGAACAAGGAAGCTACTTTTGAACGCACAGAGAAGGGATCTCAATCGCCTAGAAGACTTTTAGAGATGGTAACTTTTAATTTGGACTTTAAAATAACTCTGTTTCCACAGGCAGGCCAGAGAGTGTTCCCAGCAGGAGGAACAGCATCTGCAAAGTGATGACTCTCGGAAAGGGGGTGCAGGTCTTAGGGCTGCAGGAGGTCCGCGGGGACTGCAGTGTCCTTGTGGGGGAGGGGACAGACAAAATGAGAGCCCGAGACGAGCTGGAGAATGGAGCCACGGCCGTGGACACCACCATACAGAATTTGGATATGGTTGTTGGGACAATGGGGAGCCTTGGGGGGTTGAGGACAGACGTGGTGGTGGCAGCAGATGGCATGAGGTGATGAGCACGTCACCCTTCCTACTTCCCTTGCCTTCTCCGAGAGTCCTTCCTGTGTCCCCCTGGCCTAGAGCCCTGCGAGAAGCTCCTGCCCCATACCCTCCCCAGCTGCTCCCCTCTGCACAGGAGACTCACTTGTACCCTCGCGTATATTCCCGCCAGTCTCTCCCGCCCTTGCTGAGGGGTACCCATTTAGGAAGGATTTGCTTCCCTCACGACCTTTCACAAGCTTCCGTCTCTGACTATCAAACACCCCCATGTACCACATCAGAGAAGCACGGAGAAACCCGGATCTTTCCCGGTGAGGTACAGCATAGAGGACGGAAGACTGGAGCCGAGGCATCACACAGGCTGGACAGTGTGGCCCTGCCACCGACCGGCCACGGGGCCCGAATGAGCCGTCTCACCCCCAAGAACACACTTCTAGCTCTAAACGAGATGGTGTGAACGCCTGACCCGCGGCCACAGCTCCAGTGACCGAGAGCGGACACCACCACTTCCTCCTCCTCTCACGTCTGTCCAGCGGCTCAGCCACTTGTGCCCCCTAGGCATCCCCAGGAGGAACGATGCTGGGGAATCCTGTTCATTCTGCTCCCTCCTGGAGATGGGCGCCCCACGTCATCTGCTGGATGGCAGGAGAACCTCTGCAGTAACAGAAGCTGTTTAGCTCCGTACAAGCCAGAGTCTCTACACCTTCTCTGGCCATGAAAATTTTATTTTGTCCGACAGCGAGACACAGAGCTCCCAGACCAAGGCCTTTGAGGTCATCTGGACCAGCCTCTTTCTCTCACACCCATCAGCGAATCCGGTTGTGCCTGCATTCAAAATATATGCAGAATCGGGTCCCTTCTCAACCTCCCTCTGCTGCCACCAGGGTCCACATCACCACGGTCCATGCCACCAGGGTCCACGCCACCAGGGTCCACACCACCACAGTCCACGCCACCAGGGTCCATGCCACCATGGTCCACACCACCAGGGTCCAAGCCACCAGGGTCCACACCACCAGGGTCCAAGCCACCAGGGTCCACGCCACCAGGGTCCACGCCATCAGGGTCCACGCCACCACAGTCCACGCCACCAGGGTCCAAGCCACCAGCGTTCACACCACCAGGGTCCAAGCCACCAGGGTCTACGCCACCATGGTCCACGCCACCAGGGTCCACGCCACCAGGGTCCAAGCCACCAGGGTCCACGCCACCAGGGTCCAAGCCACCAACGTCCAAGCTACCAACGTCCACTCCACCAGGGTCCAAGCCACCAGGGTCCACGCCACCACAGTCCAAGCCACCAGCGTTCACACCACCAGGGTCCAAGCCACCAGGGTCCACGCCACCAGGGTCCACGTCTCCACGGTCCACGCCACCAGGGTCCAAGCCACCAGCATCCACGCCACCAGGGTCCAAGCCACCAGCATCCATGCCACCAGGGTCCATGCCACAAGGGTCCAAGCCACCAGGGTCCACGCCACCAGGGTCCACGCCACCATGGTCCACGCCACCAGGGTCCACACCACCAGGGTCCACACCACCACAGTCCATGCCACCAGGGTCCAAGCCACCAGCGTCCATGCCACCAGGGTCCATGCCACAAGGGTCCAAGCCACCAGGGTCCATGCCACCAGGGTCCACGCCACCATGGTTCACGCCACCAGGGTCCATGCCACCAGGGTCCATGCCACAAGGGTCCAAGCCACCAGGGTCCATGCCACCAGGGTCCACGCCACCAGGGTCCACGCCACCATCTGTCATGTGGATTGCTTCTCCACTTCCACTCTTTCACCTTTGCTGTGAATCAGCCTTGGCAACATAATGAACATAGTACTTGCCCAACATTTCGAATTACTCAAGACCCTGTGGGTCACCCTATAGCCAGGGACAACTTGGCAGACCTCTGTGCTCAGCTGGGGCTCAGCTTAAGCTGCATGGAAATTTTCAGGCTTGGTGGTCGAGAGACAGGGGCCTGAGTCAGCATGGTTCTCCTCTGCCCCATGGGTCACTCAGCACTCAGTGTCCAGTACTCAGCACTCAGTGTCCAGTAGGCCACCCAGCCTCAGGGTATCAAATGGCGACAAGCCAGGGCAAGCCCCATACCCATGCACTCTGTGCTACTGTCTCTTTGGTCACGTGGCCAACCCCAAGGCAGCGTGGGAGGGACCACCCGAAGACATGAATGCAGACAGGGCAATACTGAAGTTAGTCTGCAAACAGTCTAGCATGGCTGTGCTTCCCACCACACTTAACAAGAGGGAGCTCTGACCCTGGCCAGAGAAGACCCCATGATTGGATCCCGGGTGATCCCTAGTGCCAAGATCCTACCTTTTTGCCTCCTCATTTAGTGCACTCCCCTATATCAACATCCTTGGCAATCCTCAAACCTGCTTTATTAGTCACCGTTCTCCAGGGAAGCACAACTGATTGGCTGTGTATATATACAGAGAGATTGAATTTAAAGGAATTGGTTCATATGATCTGAGAGGTAGGCAAGTCCACAATCCGCAACATAGGTTGGCAGCTAAAAACTCAGGAAATATATGATGTTTTAGTTCAAGTCCAAAGATAGAATTCCTGCTTCCCAGAGGGATGGCAGACTTTTTCTCTCAGGGCCTTCAACTAATTGAATGCGGCCCACCCACATGCTGGAGAGTATCTGCTTTGCTCAACATCTACTGACTGAAATGTCAACCTCATCTACAACATGTCTTCCCAGGGCCACCTAGACTGGTGTTTGACCAAATATCTGGGTATTATGACCTAGCCTAGTTGACATGGAACGTTAACCATCACACCTGTCAATCATACCCTCCTCTCCTAGTCCTTGTATACGCTGTTCCCTCTGCCCCAAACACCATTCTCCTAGCCGCCCCTTCAATTGTACACACCTCTCCTCCACGTTTATCTCAGGGCAGAAAATCTAAAATATAAGTTCTTTCAGGGCACCTGGGTGGCTCAGTCGGGTAAGCGTCCAACTTCGGCTCAGGACATGATCCCACGGTTTGTGGTTTCGAGCCCCACATAGGGCCGTGTGCTGACAGCTCAGAGCCTGGAGCCTGCTTTGGATTCTGTGTCTCCCTCTCTCTCTGCCCCACTCCTGCTCACTCACTCTCTCTCTCTCTTTCTGTCTGTCTCAAACATAAATAAACATTAAAAAAATTTTAAATAGGGACACCTGGGTGGTTCAGTCGGTTAAGCACCGACTTCAGCTCAGGTCATGATCTCGCGGTTCATGAGTTCAAGCCCCACATCGGGCTCTGTGCTGACAGCTCAGAGCCTGGAGACTGTTTCGGATTCTGTGTCTCCCTCTCTCTCTGTTCCTCCCCTGCTTGATCTCTCTCTCTCTCTCTCTCTCTCTCAAAACTAAATAAACAGTTTTTTAAAAAAATTTTTATATACAAGTTCTTGCACTCTCTTCACTTCTTTGTATAATTTTTAGTGTCCCTTACTACCTGACATATTATATTACATATATATTTATTTCTTTGATTTATTTACGGAAAGTAAGCTCATGATGGTTGGGTTTTGTCCCCTTTGTCCCCACAGAAAGCAATGTCTAGTTGAGTACATGCTGAAGTGTTTATTGAAAGAATAAATGAATCAATGAATTCATTTTATGAAATGGAGCAGACTTTCAACAGTGCTTTCCTAAGCTGCACAAATACTACATTAAACTGATAAAAATCATACCTTTGGAAACTTTACAAATTTATTAGGCATTTGCCAAGTAACACAACGTAGCTTTTTTAATTCCTCATCCATTACCTTGCAATCCGAATTAAGTTGTCCTTCTTACCTCCAGGTTTGAAACACTAGTGTTAAGAGAAACTGCTTCCTTGCTCACTGAGAAATCACCCCTAGATGACAAGAACGAGGAGTAAAGCACTGCAAGCTCCATTATATTAAAACCAGAGCTCACCTAAAAAAAAATTTTAAAAAATTTAAAAAAATTAAAAAAAAAAAAAAAACCAGAGCTCACCTGTAACCACACACCGGCACATATGAAGGACCCCTTGGCCCAGTGGGAGGCAGAGCAGGGGTGCAGCAAGACCACCAGGGGGGCACATCTGGCTGTGGCTACAGAATTCAAGTAAAACTTCCAGGTCACAAGTCTTTCTAGAAGGCAACATACCCAAAAGGGGCAAATTCCAAGATGTATGATTTGGAAGCAAAACAAGCAAACAAACAAACAACAAAAAAACAAAACAAAACCCAAAAGTGTACCAGGGGTAGAGAATTCCTCCTGCCCCAGATTCTGTTTGGCACCATGGAGAAGCAAGAGAAATGTGTCAGAATGAGGGAACGCATAGTAGGGACATATTTGCAGGAAGTTGTCTGGGAGAGAATGACTTAGAGGTAGTCTCACGGTTGACCTCTTTGGTGGGGGACAGGCACCTGCCAAAGGAGCATTTTGCCTTAAGAACCTCCCTGCTAATCAAGAACACTGGCCTGGCCCTTGCCAACATTAAGCTTCTAAAGCTTGGCTCATGAATAATTCATCTCATTCCAGGATGAATAATAATTTTTAAAAAATGAATAAGCACAGAATATATTTAAAATACTACTGGAAAGGGAGAAAATGGACAGGAAAATAAATGGTAAATAAAGAACACTCACTAGAAACAGGTTTCCACAGAGCAGATGAAAATTGTTACCAAACAAGCCCCATGAATTTTTAAAAACTTAATGAAATAATTACTTCTTTAATACAAAATCTCAGAGCAGAGCTACAGGAGTTCAGAAAATGTATAGTGCAGCAACCGCAGAAGAAAGAAGAAAAAAAAGAAGTAGAAGAAAAACAGTAATCATCACAGGAATGAAGGGTACTTTGGCCATAGCACAGTAACAAGATCCATTGCTGGGGCGCCTAGGTGGCTCAGTCGCTTGAGCAACCGACTTCGGCTTGGGTCATGATCTCGCAGTCTGTGGGTTCGAGCCCCACGTCAGGCTCTGTGCTGATACCTCGGAGCCTGGAGCCTGCTTCTCATTCTGTGTCTCCCTCTCTCTCTGCGCCTTCCCCCACTCATGCTCTGTCTCTGTCTCAGAAATAAATTAGCATTAAAAAAAATTGAAAAAAAAAAAAACCAACAAGATCCATTGCTGACAACGTGGAAAGGAGCATGGAAGGCAGGACTGAGAAAATGAGCAAATAAAATGGAAATGATTAAAGATGTCCGAAGTCAGAGCAGGGGGAAATAGCATACAGATAAGATACCAAACAGGTAAATGGTATCCCTGGAGCAGAAAGCTGAAAAACTGCAACAGAAAAGGAAAAAAAAAATTTTTTTGAGATATAATTTAAGAAAAGTTTTCAGAAATAAAATATAACTTGAGCCTGCAGATTGAAAGAGTACAATGCAGACTCTGAAACAAACAATGTCTCATGGTGTGGTTGCGGCACTCGGTGATGATCCACAATCCCTCCACGTGTTAGGTATTTCCACGGAAAGCTGAGTAATAGACTCCAGGCTGTCATTCAACCGCCACCCCCCCCCCATGTCCTCTTGAAGGAGGTCTTGCCTTTGGACCTCATTCCTCACAAGAAGAAAACGTTGGAGGCCCACAAGGGTACACAGGTAAGAAACTGCAGAACCAGAACTTGAACTTTGGACCCACGGGTTCCCAAGTCTGTGCTCTCAACCTCTCACACCAGAACGTCTCTCACCCTAGTCTTTGTCTGGTGAAATGTTTCTGTTTAAGGCTCAACTCGCACATCGCCCTCCTTCTGCACCCCAGTAATTACCAACACTGCCTTGTCTGTGCCCCACAGCTCAGTACTCACCGACAAGGGCACGGTCCCTCGGTCAGCTAAGACAGGTAATCACTGGAAGGACTCATACCGCGTCTTGTCCAAATGAACGGAATCAACGATTGAGGAATCATATTAAATTCTGACACTAGCTTTGCCATTTGGCTCTTTTATCTCTTTTCTTTTCTTTCTTTCTTTTTTTTTTTTTTTTTTTGACCACTTTATCTTAACGTAGACCTTTGCATTAGCCGAAGCAAAAGTCAGGGCACGTCACTTTGTGAAGAGCCCTTAGCATGGGAGTCAACAGAAGCACAGCACGACTTTGTCCCTAAGCTCATTTCGGGAGTGAGTGGGGAAGGTGGGCGGGGGCAGAAGGGAACCGTGGAAAATAAACAGTGCCTCAGATGATTGCAGAAACACACACCAATTCAGTCCATGCTGCCTTGGGAGTGTTAGAAATCTAAAAGCAACTTTTGGTTGCCCCGTTTGTGGAACACTCTGGTCTCTGATTTTCCTCTCTCCTGTGCATCTGTCAGTGGATGGGTAACCGGGTCCAAAATGTCATGTCTCCCTTTCCACAGCTAACCGCCCACCTCCCACACAAATCTAGGCTCTCATCTGCTGACTCTTCAGCATTCTCTGTTTTGAGGTTTGGTCCAGAAAGGTTCTGGGGGGAGAGCTACAAGGAAGTTTAGGAGATGTCTGTCTCAAATTCCTTTCATCCTTCTAAACCATCTCCTAGATTACAGCTCCTCTATCTTGAATGGAATCCAATATGGTTTATCAGAATGAAGGAGACTTCTCTTTCCCTTTATGCTTTTTTAAGTTTATTTATTTTGAGAGAGAGAGCGGGGGAAGGGCAGAGAGAGGGAAGAGGACGAGAGAGAAAACCCCAAGCAGGTCCCACGCTGACAGTGCAAAGCCTGATTCGGAGCTCGAACCCATGAACCGTGAGGTCATGAGCTGAGCCGAAGTCGGATGCCTAACCAGCTGAGCCACCAGGAGGGCCCCTCCCTTTAAATGGCATATCCTATCCCTGTCCTTTTGCTAGTTTTCTTTCAATTAAAAAGCACAATCCTCTCCCAGAAAAGATAAGGGCTTTTCTCAGTGGTTCCTTGGTTTCCCATTAACCAGATCCTGGATTGAATGGAAAGAAAGTATCTTTGTCAACTCAGGAATATTCACAGAGAAGATCTTACCTACCAGATCCCATCCTTTGTCACTATGGAAATTGGGAATGTAGCCTGTTGGGAAACGTTTGAGAAAGGGAGATAAATGAATAAAATACATGGAAGATGTGCAGAAGTAGACAAGTTTAGACGGGCCGATGCTTTTCTGTTGCTTCTGTGGATCACAGAAGGCCTCCAGGCAAAGCCTGGGCTTGAAGCACTGCCCCGTTCACCTGAAGAAGCACCCACGTCGTGGGGTTTATGGGACTTCTCCTCTGCCTCTTTCCCCTTTGCCTTTAATTGTCTCCATAGGGTGGTTCCCCCAAGCTTGGAAGGAGGGTCCCCCATTAGTGGAAAGAGTGCTAATTCCAGGCGATTTCATTATCTATTCTCTGGTACCATTAATTAACCAGTGGGCCAAGGGCTTACCGTGTGCCACACAGCTGTCACATCAGATGTCTTCCCCGCCACAATTGCGAACCGTAATGTCACCAGGGCTAAGAGCAGACAGGGAAACACCAAGTGATGGTGAGGATAATTCATCACCGGGCCCGGCTTAAGACCGTTAGGAGGGAGATACCTCATAGTTATAAAGCTGTTCATCTTGCACATGACAGGAGAGTAGCTGGTCCGCAGAGCAGAGGCTTGATGAAATATTATAAAATCAAACACCCCAAAAGAATGGCCAAACAAAAGGCTTTTTCAAAGGCATCTTTATACCGGACTCTTTCTCCCGCTTAGAAGCCTGGTAATGTCAGAAGGGCCAAGATGATCTGAAACGGGACAAATTTAAAGCAAAAGTGGCCATTTAGAGAAAATGACTTCTTCTTTGGGACAGCAGAAAATGTCTGAACGTGTGAGTAATGTGTCTTCTGGCAAACAGCATAAAACAAATGTTGCCAGACCCCCTTCTTCATGTGCTACGTTGTACTTTTATGCATGTACGCTGTGTGAACAAGCGGGTTAAAAGTTAAACAGTCGCCTAGGGCTAAGAGCAGGAGTGCGGCACAGGTAGGAAATGGGATCCCTGACTTCCAAACTATTACTCTATGTCTTTAGCAGGAGCTAACAGGCACCGGTGTGCACAAATGTCTTTCCTGAAGGTGCCAGGCATTATGAAACGGGGCTGTTTTAATGTCTGAAATAGCCGTCTGACCTTTAATCCGAAGCCATAAATTTATCATTGTCTGAAATTGGTGGACTATCATTCTTATTAAGGCCAGTTTTTAGGATTTAGCATTTACAGAATTCTTAGTCTCCAGTGCATGGGAAGAGACTTAAAAGTCGCTGGGGTATGCTGGAAAATGGTAGAATAAAAAGGAGTTAGCAATTTGCAAACAGGACATGGTCACACTGCTGAACAGAGTAACAAAGGCAAGAAGAAAACAATGGCTGCTGAGATCAAGTTAGTCTATATTTCATAAAATGATAAATACCTAGAAGTCATGTTTATGTATAATGAATTACAATCCCTTCCACATTTACCTTAGTAACATTTTACAGGGGTTGTATTTTACTCCCAACTACCAATTATGTCATCATTCTGGCATTTACCTGGACATAATGATACACAGCCAACCCATTCTTGTAACATAATTCATTGCTTGAAAGTGTTTGTAAAGTCACACGGCGTTCTACATACACATAATCACTCTGATATTGCTATTAAATTTTACAGATTAAAGTTTAGTAAACCTTAAAAACCTGATGCTGGTTTCTGGGTACCTTATTAACCCTAAAGGAAAAGATGTTCAGCTATTTAACTGTCAATAAATATGTAACCCTGTAAAAAGCAGACAATGTATAATCCATTATACAATGCCTCACCTACCATTTTAATGGAAAAGAGACTTGCTTTCTTAACTGTGAAAGGCAGGCCATTTATACTCTCACTCCTGCCACAATATTATGCCATCTATTAAAATATGAAAATACACACATAAAACACATGCATACACGCTTTCACACTTTACCAACCCCCCCCCCCCCCAATACTCTGGTGTTTTCCTTTCCCTGACTGATTAAACTCCGTAAAGAAATCACAACTGTACCCCTGGTCTGCATTTATTCATTTTAATTTAGGTTTGGGGGGGGGGGGCAGGGGAAAAACACACACAAGAATCCAGATCTTTTTATAAGCTTGTGAGGTCACCAAATTTAAATTAAGCGTCTGCCTGTAAAGCACATTAATAAAAGTACTATACAGAGGGAAATTTAATATGAATGGTTAAAATGCATGGAATTCAGATTTTACTGTCAAACAGCTCAATTAAACAAATTGAATTTTTAAGCAACAAAGGGGAATTGAATCAAATTAGGAACAGAGTGGGATCTGAAATGGGGGAGAGGGTGACCCTCCCGCACTGAGTTTTCTTTATTTGTTGCCTCGGCAATTGCAGGAGGTTCGAGGGCTGCAGTACAAAAGGATAAAAATGTTCGCCGTTGAAACACAGTTTTTGGCTCCCAATAAATCATCTGTCACTTCATCACAGCCCAGTAGATAATGAGCAATAAAGTTTTCACACTCAGGGAATGAGGGCACAGACACAAGAAATACAGCTGAAGCTATAAGTCTGGCTTTTCTGAAAATGGAAGGTGCTTTGTATAAGCAATGACCCTACAATTTCCTCAAAGAAGAACGCAGCATCGGTACAATAAACAATTTACTGCATTAAAAATTAAACCCCATTTATTAGCAACTTTAATGACAACAGTATGTTGGGGTCGATACATTAAATAAAGCATGATGTTGATCCAGAAATAGCTCTGTGCTCGAAATCAGCCGACGCTGGCACAGGGTGGTCTATACAATGAGTCACTATAATTTTTACTGGCATTATTTGAAATGTTTATGTGCATACAGTATTCCCCATTTGGCATTTAAATATTGCTAACATATCTGTGACTCAAAAATAATTTTTATTCAGATGGGTTTCTGGATACTTGCCTCCCCTACACACACACACACACACACACACAAAAATCAATTCAAAAGAAAAGAAATTCGAACTATCGATTCCAAAATCATATGCTAGTATATTCCACAAATGCATCCCTGGCATCCACAGATGTTCTACAAAGCTCTCACCACAATTACTCTGAATTGTTTCTGACTTTTATTCACCCATCTCTGCAACCTGCACGTGGGTGGGCTACATCATAACCAAAACCAACTGGACAGAGAATAAACCAGAAAATACAGGGAAGAAAGGCAAAAGAAAAAAGGAAAGAAAGAAACAAAGAAACAAAGAAAGAAAGAAAGAAAGAAGAAAAGAAAAGAAAAGCCAACCCATATCACACCAGTTGCCCCGAATAAAATGTTTCATAAAAAGTGCACATGGAAACTAGCACCGTTGAATCCGGGTCAGCAAGATGAGCCCTCACAGCCTATCTTCCCAGTGCTGGTCATCAGGTGGGCAGTGCGGGCACAGCGGGTCCCTGCCTCTGCTGGGCGGGGACTGGGCTTGGCCGGGAGGGAGCTCTGCCCTTGCTCTCATAGCTGAAATGTGTGCGTGGGGACAGAGTTCACCTTACAGTTCTCTGGTGGGTTCCCAGGGCAGCGGGTCTGGAGGGCAGATAATGTGACTCAGTAGGACGCCCCTGCAGTTCAAAGCATGTGCCCCAGGATTTCTTGCCTGAGTCCTGTCTCAGAGCCCCTGAGACTCAGCTCCTCCTTGGAGGGCGTCCTTGTCTCCCAAACAGCCGGGAGGGGTCCAAGCGGGGTCTAATCCCGGGATGCCGCGTGAGCACTGCGTCTCAACTTCTGCTTTTCAGAGTCTGACTCCCTAGGACAGGTCACATCACAAACCTTGTGGGAGAAGGGGAAATAAATCATAAATGATACATTAAAATCTGAGAGCAGGATCTTCCTTGGTCCCCTGGCTGGCTGTCAGTGGTAGCTGTGGATGGACCCAGAGGAGCAAAATAACACTGCTGTAAACTCAAGAGATGACTAAAATCCAAAAGGTTTCGCCCCTGCTTTGCATCCTGCAGGGTTGGGTTCCGTGGGGTGGTCGTGCTCCGCCATATGGGTGGGAGGGCAGGGGATCCAGAGGCGGAGGGGTGCTTGGTGGAAATGGAGGGAACACCCCCGTCCCCTTTGAGCCGGTCCCGGGGCCCAGCACTTGGCGATGGTTGGCACGGGGACGCCTGGAGATGCCATGGGTGCCAAGAACTTCAGGACACCCCCCAACACGAAATCTGTAAATCTCTTACCTGATTTCACAGCTATTCTGTAGAAGTCCCTCAATCGAACAGAACCTATGCATTTTAATTAATGTTGCTTGATCTCATTAACGTGTGTAAAAATATAATCAAACAAATTGTAGCAATTTGCAATTGAAAGATATTAACTAGTACTAGGTGCAGCAGCAAAAAAAAAAAAAAATTACGCTGATATGTAAATAAATGCAAATACAGATCTCCTTGCTGTATTTTGTGCCTAGTTTCTGAGAAAGGCAAGTCACTTAAAATCCTTATTTCTCAGTTGTATTCGTTAAAATAATGCATGTTAATTATATTCCGACATTCATCTGACAAATAACTGATAAGTTACACAATGTAACTACTAATAATCCTTGCAGCCCATTTTATTATCTTATGAAATTAGAGATTGAACATTGATTATGACTAATAGGGGATTTCATCCAATAAAGACAGCACATGAGGAGAAGTATATAAAAACATGGGGAGCTGGCTTTTGAATAGCTAAAAGGAGCTATGTTAAGTCATTAATTAGCAAAGACAAATACTCTGGGCGACAACTGTAATAGTTGGACTTTTTTAGACCACAGATGAATTATTTGTTTCAACCCCAGCTATACCGTAGAGTACAAGTAGAGTTTGTTTAGCAACAAATAGTAGAAATAGATTTGCTACAGGGCCAGCCTGGTAACACTGCTTGTTAAGGCATGCTATTTGTAAGCAAATTTATAGGAAAAGTACGCAATGTCTAATCCTAAACTACTCCAGCCTCAGACTGAAGGGTGATTTTACAAACGTCCTGCAGTACTCCATCATCCCTTCATTTTAATGCCTTTATTTTATGATTTTGTTGATGAAATACTACGTACCCAGTGCTCAAAATTCCTTTTAGGCTGCAGGCACTGGCTAGGTGACATACAAGCTATATTTTACGGCCATATATTTCAGCTCTCTCTGTCCAAGTTGGAGGACACAGTAGCCAAGATGGTTTTTCATCGTAGAAATATATTTTCATATTTATTTATTGATTTGACTAATGTATCTATTTTTCAATTCACATGCTTATGTTTCAATCCATTAAAGTGATTCATGGTCAAATAATATGTTATTGCAAGTACAAAGAGGAGATAAAAACCGCTGCACATTTGCTGTAACACAAGAACAAAAATAATAAAAACACATTGCATGATTAAATATAGTTTTAATCCCCAAAAGATCAAAACGAAAATGATGTTTTTAATTATTTCACGAAAAAGCATAAAATAAAAGTTTTTTTAGAAAAAAGTACAATGCAATTACCTATGAAATAAGTTTCCCGGTAATAAATATTTTGTGGATGTTTCTTAACAAGATTAAGTACTCAATATGGACTTAGCATAAGGCATGAAATTAACAACAAAATAAAAACCAAAATGGGTCTCGATGACTCAGCAGGAGACTAGGTGGTGAGGCTGACCAGCTCAGAGATTTAAGAACTCCATCCTTGCCTAGAGCAACCCAGTGAGGCTAAAATTCTGTTGAGATCCCAGATTTGGGGGACGAAGGTAGCCCGATGCACCGGCTTTGCTAATGGGCAGCCATGGTGACCAGCCACCCAAGTGCTAGGTGGGCCTTGAGACATCCCATTCGGTTTGGCCCCAAAGGGACCTTCCAGTGGAGGAGACTGGGGAGAGACCATGGCAAGATTGCTTCTTGGTACCTCGCAGACTTACAACAAATTTTATTCTCCTTGAATATTTGTTTTATGAACACTTGGAGACGCGAAAAAATTTAAACACCTGTGTGTGTTCATGTATGTGCGTTTGTGCGTGTGTGTGTGTGTGTGTGCGCGCGCAGGTATGCATTTGGAAATAGAGTATATTATTTCAGGACACACCATCTTGCTACGTAATCATGCTTCAGTAAGAAGGTGGATGGGACACAGGTGCCTGGAGAAATACAAAGCCTAAAGCAGCTCACACACGAGAAGTCACTCAGACTCTGGGACAACAGTGTTTGCTCCAGGAATGATCTAGCACAGCGGGCAATAATCCAGGATGGAAACAGAACACTGACAATAAAATGGGATGAAAAGGGAAGCAGTTTACATCACAGGGGACCGACATGTGGAGGTTGGTCTTAAAGAGGAAATAGGACTTTACAGAGGAGAGAGAGAAAGTCCCTGCAGGCACGGAGTCTGGGGCTGTGAGGATCCTGGCTCTCTACAGAGGGTGTGACATTTACCGTGGCTGGGACGGGAGGAGCCTGGCCCAGGGAGGACAGGGTACAGCGGACAAAGTGAAGGCCAAGTTGGTAAACTCCTTTGCTCCACATTCAAAGGTGTCTACTGAACATCTGCCATATGCCAGGCTTGTGCGAAGGGGATGTTATTAGCCTCCTGTCTTTTCCAGACCTTAGCTGCCTTTCAACAAAATCAGGAAATAAGGAAATTATTACCGGTGCTGTGGGGAATGGCTGTGTCTCATCACTCCCCTCTCATGGGTTTGGCCCTCATCTTGTACCTGATCTTTTCCCAGCCTAACCCAGGGGAGAGATTACGAGCCCAGAAGCGTGGAACTCACAGTTGCCAGCGTGGCCCAGCCTTCGTGTGCACCTTACCCCAAGAGCCCAGAGCAGGGGGAGAGGACACCCGTGGGAGCTAATGCTTTCCTGCAGAGCAGGCTGGACGTAGAGGGAGAGAACCCACGCAGGCAGGATGCCGACCCTCAGGGTTGCATTTGACGGAATCAGGGGACATTCAGAGAGGAACTCTGGAGACACTGGAATATGCTTCCCAGCTAAGCACCTGCCATTCTCTGGTCTTCTGCAGAAGCCGGGAGGTATCTTTCTGCTCCCTGGTCTTTCCACGTGTGTCTCCTTGCCCGACTGTGAGTCCTCGGCAGAAGGAGCCACGTAGTGCCCTGCACATAGCGGACGTTCAAGTTATTTTTGGGAAGTTAATGAATGAGGTGCCCCATTCTCTAGACCTACTTCGTTGGAGAATCCAGATGGCGGGGATTTAAGGGTGAGCAAAGAGAAGAAAAATAAAAGTCACTCACAGTGCCAAAATCAAGAAATATCCATTTCAACATTTTGGCGTATTTTTTTCCTACCTTTTGCCATAAGAATTCACCCTTTTTATTTTTTATTATTATTTTAATAGGAAACTTTTTTCTTAATTTCAGTGTGTGAGGGAGAGAGCACACACAAACTGGGGAGAGGGGCAGAGGGAGAGAAAGAGGATCTTAGGCAAGCTCCACACCAAGTGCAGAGTCTGACACGGGGCTCAATCCCATGACCCTGGGATCATGACCTGAGCAAAAATCAAGGGTCCGGTGCCCAACTGACTGAGCCACCCAGGTGCCCCAAGAATTCACACTTTTTAAATTAAACTTTGGGTCAAACCATTCAGACTGTTTTATTGCCCACCTTTTATGCTAAATATTTTATACTAAATAGTATTCCACAACTTTTTTTCCAGAACGATTTTGAATGGTTGCCTAGCATTTCATGGTATGAATTTACCACGAATATACAGTTGATTACACTCTGTTTTTCTGTCACCAAAGATACTGCAATAAAAAAATCTCTGAAGCCAAGTCTTTATTAACATCCATAATTATTTCTATAAAAACAAAATGAAACTTATAATGGAACTTAAAATATTAGAAAATCTTTAACCAGATAGGCCAGATCATATACCTTTAGCTATACCCATTTTCCTATACTTTTCCAGCATCAGATAGTATCACACATTTTATAAGTAAAAACCTATATACATAATTTTGTAAGTAAGAGAGCATTTCATTTTTATTTGTATCTCATTACTAGTCAAGTTTAGAGATTTTATGCTTATTGGCCATTTATATTTCTTCCCTTTTATTTAATTACCCTTTTAAATCTTCTGTGTATTTTTCTTTCTATAGTTTTATTTTTAACTTAATATTTATTGGTTGTTGTTAGTTTTTTAACCACAAGGAAGCATGAAGAAGGAAACTCAACTTGCTCATAATCTCTCCCCAGTAATGCCTGTTGACATTTCTTTTTTTTAAGTGCCCGTGCACGATTAGAAAATTCAACGGTGTGTCCCCCTTTCTACTTCATGGCACATGCCAGTTACTTTTCTCAAATACGGTCCCTGAAAGCAGTGTTGATTCCTACCATACGTACTGCACACACACGTGCACACACGCATTCACACACAAGTGCTTTGCCTTGTTTTCATATTTTATAGCACAGATGGGAGATTTTCCCATATAATCATAAACCATATCCTTTCTCCTGACTGCATAAGATACCCAGTCCCTCCGTGCTGGATGCATTGATTGTCTTTATCTGGGTTTTGTTATTTTAACAGCACAGGAATGAAAGTGCATGCATGTTGGTGCTTATGTGTGTGCATGTGTGCCTGTGTGTATCCATGCATGTATGTGTGTGCTGTGCGTGTGCATGTGCATTTGTGTTGTGTTGTGCACGTGTGTGCATGTATGTATGTGTGCATGTAGAAAGAGACAGAGACAAAGAAAGCACGTCATGACTATGCAGGTAAATGCCTAAAGGTGAAGATTTCTGGCTAATAGTTTTCTTAGCGATTTGAAAAATGCTCACCATACTGAAGATGTTAGCACTTGAACTGTAGAACAAGTTGCAAACATTTTTTATAATTTGTGAGTATTCTAACTTTTTAACTTGCAACTATATTTTTATAGATTCAAACCCATCGACTTTTCTTTCTTGGTTTCTACATTTGATGCCACACTCACAGAAGCCTTCCTTAGCTTACAGAAAGATTAAATCAACTTTTACATAGATTTTTTTTTCTGGTATTAAAATAAATCCATTCCTAAACTTAAAATACTGTTCTTTTTGGTGCTCATTTTAAGTCTAATTGTGAAGTGTGGATCTCTCTGTTCTTTTTCCAAATGCGTAACCAGTTGCCCCAAACTATTTACTGAATAACCCTTTCTTTTCTTACCACCCTAAAACTTCAGCTTTGATATATCTAAATCATGTCTCTCCCTGAATTTTTTTTCTGTGCCATTGATCCATTTATCCTGCGCCAAAAGCACATTGTTCTAGTCACTCAGTGTTCTAAAATCTGGTAGGTCAAGTCCTCTCATTCTTCTTATTTTTCAAAATTTCCTTGGCTCTTCTCAACCATTTATTTTTCCAGATGAACTTTAACAACATTCTGTTAAAGTTCCACCCTGAAACCCGCTGGGACCAGAATTGGATATTCATTGAATTTGTGGATGAATTAAGCAAAAGTTGACATCTGAACTACTAAATCTTCTCATACGGGAACATTATTCTTTATATTTGTTTAAGTTTTTTTTCCCTGTCCTTTGGCAAAGTTTTATAATTTTTAATGCTTTTCCAGGACACTTTATAATTTTGTTCAGACTTATTTTATATTTCTGTTGCTGTTATTACAGATGCTTTTACCTGGAATGTGTGTTCTATGCTGTTGGTTGTTTTGTGTTAAATAAAAATCTACTAATGTATGCACATTAGTTATAAATTAAGTTTTAGTTGACATAGCTAAATATCAGCTAAAAAGCCACTAAAATTGCCTCAGTAATTCTAATGTGTTTTCAGTTGATTTCTTTATGTTTCACAAATACTTACATCAACTGGAAACCATCCTAAACTTACCTATTCCCTTCTGGTAATTGTGTGTCTTTTTTCTAAAACTTAAAAAGAGCCTATTTAAATAGGAATCATCATGATCATCTTGTTCCTAACTGTAAAAGATGTGACACTAATGAGGCCAGGAAGGCAGAGAGCCTGTGATCTTATAAAGTATTATTTCCATGCTTAGGACACATCCCCTTTTGTCCTTGCTGCTACTATCAAGAAGAAATGTTCAATTTTATCAAATAATTGGTTTGCATCAAACAAGATAATCTCATGTGTTTTTTACCTGTCCCCTACAAATGGGATCAAGTCTCTCAGATTTCTTCGTGGGGACTCACTCCTGCTTACAAAGAACCCTTTGAAGTCACAGTGAGATGTTCTCAAAAGTTTAGAATCCTGACTCAGAAAAATCTAGGTTTGAATCTCATCTCTACTAACTTCTCAGTTACGTGATAATGAACATCTTACTTGACCTCTTCAAGCCATCTAATGCTCATCTTCTTGAACACGTCGCCA
The DNA here is from genome assembly GCF_024362965.1 of Panthera pardus. Lineage (NCBI taxonomy): Eukaryota > Metazoa > Chordata > Mammalia > Carnivora > Felidae > Panthera > Panthera pardus. Next base: position 83,460,881 of record NW_026526788.1, read on the forward strand.
AGGATTTAAGTGAGATTTGTGTATACAAAGTCAGGCTCAACACAAGGACAGGCTCAACAAATGTTAGAGTTCATCATTGTTTCTGAGTACCCTGTTCCTTTCAGTGTGGTAATGTTTTATTTAGGACTTTTTCATAGGTGACATTGATTTATGGCTTTCTTTCTATACCCTTGATATCAAGAATCTTCTATTTTATAAAATGAATTGAAAAGATTTCCTTTCCTGTGCTGAGAAACAGTTTATATAGAGTAGAAAGTAATTGCAGACAGAAAGATGCAAAACCATGGAAATCACCATTGAAACCATTGATGGTTGTTGCATTTTGGGGTAGTAGAGGGTAAGTGGTTTGTTTTGATTTTCATTTCACATAGTGACATGGCCCAAACAGGGGTTCTACCTCATATTCCAAGTCAATTTTAATCATACATATTCCTATACACCCACTGTGTCATCAAGATTATCAATGATATTCAGATATATTTTGTATCATCTCTGGTCTTATGTGAATGGTCCCTCCACTCAACCTTCCGCACTCAGAAGGTGAATTTTTTAAATTTTGTTTTGGTCATACAAAATAAGCTTTTTAAAATTCTTTTCAAAGAATCAGCACTTGATTTTACTCCTCAATCATATTGTTTAACATTTTTGTAATATTCTAAGAGCTGATTTCATCCTTACCAATTCCTTTCTCCTACTATTCTATTCTCGGGTAAATTTATGCTGTTTTTTGTTTTTTGTTTTTTGTATTCTTGGATAGAATGGTTTGTTCTCATATTTATTGTTGTTAATAATAAAAACGTTAACAGCTATCAATTTGCATATTGGTACAGCTGTAGCCATATCCCAGGAGGCTTCCCATGTACCATTCTCATATTATTTATTTCAATAATTAAAGTTTGTTTGTCCTTCACCTGTTTTTAGTTACCTGCCTTTTGCATTCTCAGGAAAAGAGTTTTAATTTTCCTGTTTTGGTGCCATAGTTTTTCAAATTATTATTTCTTTCATGAAACTTCTCTAGTCTCATTACATTGCCATAAGAGAGACTATGTCACAATAAAATATTCCTTTGTGGAATATATTGGGATTTTCTTTTGGAATAAGTGACACATTTTTTTAAATGTTCTATGGATGTTTAAAAATAGTGTATATTTTTATGGGGTATTCCATATATTAGCTAGATTATTAATGTTTTATATACTAATTATATTACTGAAATTTCCTACATAGTATATTTTACTAGGAATTAAGAGAAAGTATGTTAAATCCCCCCACTGATATTGTCATTTTGTTATTTATGGATGTCTAACAATATTCTCTTTATATATTTTCATCATCACTAATTAAAATCTAATATGTTGGGCTGTTATAACTTATGTCCAGTGAATTAAACAAGAAGGTCAGCCCATGTGAGATCAAAAGACAATTTTCCTGCCTCTCCACCCACCCCCTCCCACCTGCCACTGCTCACACCCAGCACTGAGTCTGGAGGGAGGGTGCTGGGCCCCATCTCTACTCTGACAGCTCCTCCTGTCCCCTGGCCCCTGCCACCCGCCCCCTCCCAGGGTTGAAGTGAGGGAAGAGTCAGAGGAGAGGATGGTGGGACAAGTGGAATCACATGTTCAACAAAGAACTCTGGGTCTCTTGGTCCCTTTCCTTCCTCTTCCTCCTCTTCCTGTTTCTGTTTTCAATGGCCATCTTCTGACAAAACTGGTCATTAGGGGCCCACCCTACTCCAGTATGACCTGTTTTCAATGATTTACATCTGTAATGACCTCTTCCCGAATAAAGTCATATTCAGAGAAACTGGGGTTATGACTCCAACATATATTTGGGGGCTGTTATGGTTGGAATCTTTTAATTCAACCTGTAAATCTGCCATATTGGTATCTAGTAAGCACTCAAAAGCTACATGTGAGTGACTAGTTTTGGAAAGAGGACAAAGAATTCACTTCTATGCTCCAATCCACCTCTGGACTATGATTGGATTCTTCTCCCTTCCAGGCTCCTGGCTGTGGCACACAGGTGGGTGGGCATTAATGACATATGAACAAATGAGTTACTCAGAGTCTGTCAAGCCCATGGGCTGTGGACCCAGCTGTCACCGACATGAGGAGCTTCAAAGTCTCTGCATCTGCCTGGTGGATGGAGCAGCTCCAGGGGTGGGGTGGGTCGTGCCGCCTCGTTGAGACTTCCAAACACCTCTTACCCACAAAGTGCTGGGCTGCCAATTGGAGGGTCTCTGGACCCCCGGATGCCCTCCACGCCTCCCTCCCTGCTGCCTCCTTTTGCAGCTCCTCCTCCCTAGAAAGTTCACATTTCGGCTTCAGTGAGCAACCTTTCCAGGAAGTGGAAAAACTCAGTTACACAAATGGAGTCAATCCTGCCTGGTTCTCTGGCACATGTGTGTTTAGATTTAAAATGGACTCCTCCCAAGATGTGTTCCAAATTCTGACCCACGCCTTACCCCTTTTCACCATTTCTCCTTTTTTTTTTTGTTTTTTTTTTTTGTTTTTTTTTTTGTTAGAAATGTCAAAGATCTGGGACACCTGGGTGGCTCCGTCAGTTAAGTGTCAGACTCCTGATTTTGGCTCAGGTCACAATCTCTCAATTCATGAGTTTGAGCCCCACATGGGGCTCTGTGCTGATAGCACAGAGCCTGCTTGGGGTTCTCTCTCCCCCTCTCTGTGACCCTCCATCACTCATTCTCTCTGTCTCTCTCTCAAAATAAAGAAGCTTAAAAGAAATCAAAGATCTTATGAGGAATGAAAACACTAATTTTCTTTTTTGTTTAATTTGTTTTAATGTTTATTTATTTTTGAGATACAGAAACAGAGCATGAGAAGGGGAGGGGCAGAGAGAGAGGGAGACACAGAATTTGAAGCAGGATCCAGGCTCTGAGCTGTCAGCACAGCTATTTAGATAGAAGATGTACATAAGCCCTCTAAAAGCGATACCTCTGTGTTGATGAAAGAACGCACACAACGAACACTAACACAGGAAAGGACTCACAGCTTTTTCCGGGAAATACAAGTGTCTAGAGGAAGAGACAGAGGCTCCAGAAAGAAGCAAAGCTGAGGAGCTGCAAGGAGGAAAAAAGTTCAGGGCCACTGGCAGTGGTTTTAGGTGAGCCTGGGATCAATTTCACAGGCAACCTAATTCAAGCAAACCACAGGGAAAAGTATTTATTACTTTAGCTATAAATCCACTAAAAGCACTCTGGGAATTCACAGCCCATCCAGTGGCTCTTCCAACAGCACTCGATGCTGTCTATGCAACCACACAGAAATTCTTGGAGAAGTGTCTAGGGTTTAGGACAACTGCCTCCCGCCTTTCTTTTACCTGGTGCAAACCCATGGGTGTGCTCTGAAGTTCCGAAGGCACGAGAGCAAACTGGCAGATTTCACGGCTGTGAGAGTCTGTGTAGGAGTACGGTTTCGAGACACGGGCATCCTCCCATGTGGTCAGTAGAGCAAGCTCCACTGTGAGGGAGGCAGGAGACCTTGGCTGAGCTGGTGGGACCCCACCCTTCCCACTCAAGGTGACCAGCCAAGAAGTGGTGTGTGCCCAGGGGCGGCGATGGGCCCCTGAGACAGGTGGGGAGTGGGAAGTTTGATTCTTCATCACCTGTTTCTCGGCTTCCTGATATTTCTCTGCTCCTTTCATCAGAAGATGTTCAACAAAGCCTTCAAACATGGAGTCTGGCAGCCGAGCATGAGAAGGCGCCCAGGTCCTGGATCTCACCGGTACACAGAGTGGACAGACACGTGATGGCTCTCACCCACCTGCAGAGTCCTAGCTGCTTGGCTCCAGAGTGAGAAGTGGGGACCGACACGCTCACAGAGGCAGGAACTCACTTGGCTCAGGGTGAGGATCATGAAGACCCCGCATGGCCTTGTGCTCTGCTCCGCGAAGACGGCAGTGCCTCCTTCAGGACAGGTGTCGCGGTTTCAGCCACGACACGGCGGGGGCGCGAGTGGATGCCCGATTGTGGATCGACAGTCGGGGTCCACGGGAAGCGGGAACGTGGCTCTAAAGCCACATCGTTTTCTCATCACCCCATTTGCTTGCATTTCCCATAAAGAGTAGCAGCAAATAAATTCATTAAACTGCCAACTACACTGAAAATGTACTTACCTTTTTTTTTTTTTTTAAGTAAACCTTACCTGTTTTAATTGCTTGCTCAGTGTGGGACTTCCTTTACAAATGCATTCAAATGATGCTACACCAAAGGATGTGAACTAGTGACACTTCATATGTGGTGACTTGCTGCCTCAACTCCCATTTAAAAGGTGTGTATTTGTGTCCTAGAGCTGCCGTCACGAGGTGCCACACGGTGGGAAGAAAACAATGGAAGCTTATGCTCTCACACTTGTAACACCCAGATCTGAGACTGAGGTGTGGGCAGGGCTGGGTGCTCCCCAGGCTGGCAGAGAATCAGTCCTGCGCCTCCCCCAGCCTCTGGGGCTCACCAGCAGCCCTTGGCGTTCCCTGCCTCGTAGATGAATCACCCCAATGTCTGTCTTCATCATGGCATGGCCTTTGTCCCTCGGAGCCCCCTGTGTGCCTGATACCAGTCCTCTTGGTATGGGGCCCGCTCTACTCCGTTACCATCTCATCCTAACTGATGACATCAGAAATGACACGATTTCCAAATAAGGGCACATCCTGAGGTTCTGGGAAGGGTACGATATGTGGGAAGGGGGACGGTATCCAACCCAGGACAGTAGGGTTTTGACCTTGATTCTTAATATGCTACTCTCAATGCACCTCGCCCAGCACCCTAAGCAAAGTGAACATGTTAGAGCCGTAGTGTTGGTGATTGATTTCACCCGGACCCTGTCTTATCCCTGCTCAGAGCTGGGGACGTCAGTCTACCCGGCTCGGAAGATGAGGGCGTGTGGCTACTTGATGAATTTTAACAGATAGTGACCATGTAAGTTACCAGAAGTCACACGTAAAAGAGAGCAAATGATGGAGGCTGTTGCAAGAGAGCCTCGTATCAAAGTACACCTCGGAAAGAGTTAAGCTCAGAAAGCAAAGGCTACAGAGTCAGTGAAGCCCCAAACGCAGAGGGAACCGCGTGGCGTTCAGCCCTAGCAGGATCCCTTCTGAGCACATTGCGGGCAAATGCTGGCATGGAAAAGACCCCCAAATGAGCCAGAAACTCTTCCTCTCCATCATGAAGAATTGTTCTCTGGAGTGGGTACCAGTGGGGACGTGTTTGAAACACTTACCATATGTGCCTGAGAAGGGCCTAATTTGTCCATCTTGAAATTTTGCCTTTCTTTTGAAAGGATAGTTAATTTAAAGTAATTTGTTTCACAGGTGAAGCCTTTTTCCGAGTGTTTAATATATCACCCTTGGTTGCCTAAACAATTAGAAATTGTCAGCAAAGAAAAATGTCGCAGTTCATGTAAATAAGTGTTTACCTAAAGGACTGGGGACCCGCCAGTCAGCACACTTTAATGAGGCATGACAATGGAGAGAGAGCCAGGGCTCAGCTGCATCTGCTAAAGCTGACATTGCTTATGGTAAAAATTGGCCAAAACAACTATTATTTGTTTTTTTCTTGTCAGAAATAATGTAGCTTGAAAATTTTCAACAGGCAACATGAGTCCGGACCATTTGTTACTTCTAATGGCCTAATTGTTCTCCTGGCAGATATAAAAAATTGGGGCACTTATGTCATTTACCTAAATTTCTAATTAATGCAATGACAAAAAAGAAATTGGAGCAGTGGAAAAAAAAGAAAAGAAAGGAAGGAAAAGGAAAAAAGAAGAAAGAAAAGTTGAAAACTGTCTCTGTTAGTCTAGTTCTGTGTCTGTTAACTTTCCAACTCTTTCTCCTGCATCATGCGTTCGTGATCACCAAGTACCGTTTGTCCCAACAGGAGGAAGGAAAGATCTAGATCGTTTGGGTGAATCCTCAGGAAACAGGGCACTGCTTTCTTAACAACCATCAAAGAATCCCACTGAAGTGAAAGGTGCGTTAATCAAGTCGGCATTTCCTGGAGAATCTGTACTTGTCCCATCACTAAGCAGGGGTGCTTGGCCCCTGCCTCCTCAACCTCTCCACGACCCCAGTCTATGCACCTGAAGTTAGGTCCCCGAATCCAAGCCTCGGGCGCACAAGGAATCACCTGACATTTGAGATTCCCTGGAATTGCGCAGGCTTTCTGGGTGAAGTCTCAACATGGTGTCTTCTAGGCTCTTGGTGAGGTTTCCCTACATGTCAAAGTGATTCCTCCTCAAACAGAGGAAAAGACACATCCCAGGTTTATAACTAATGGCTGACGTTAACAATTGTGCAAAACGACATTTCCCCTTCTGTGTTCCTAAGAATGGTAATTCCAGGAGATGTTTGCTGGAATAAAAATCAAATCATCAGGAAAAGTATACTGTCTCTCCTTCTTGGACTCAATGTCCGTTAGAACGTTAAAAGTTCTGGGAATTCTGTAGTACAGAAACCTCTTTCAAGACATTTACCTCCGGGCACTTGGGTGGCTCAGTCGGTTGAGCATCTGACTCTTGATTTCGGCTCAGGTCATGATCCTGGGGTCATGGGATCGAGCCCCCCATCTAGCTCCATGCTGAGTGTGGTGACTACTTAAGATTCTCTCTGTCCTTCTGCACCTCTCCCCCACTTGCTCTCTTTCTGTATAAAAATAAAATAAAATAAAATAAAATAAAATAAAATAAAATATTTTTAAAGACATTTAGTTCATCATTTTCCAAATGTATCGGACCTTACAATACGTATTTTTACTTGAAAAAAAAAATACATCATATCTTACAGGAAAAAAAAAATCTAAGGAGTCTACCCCTGCTAGTGAGGTCCTTAACTGGTTTTCAAAGCTCTCCAGTCTAATGATAATTGGCAGGGATGCTGGAACATAGTAAGTGCCAAAGAAATGCTAGTCGGTTGGTGCAGGAGGAAGAGGGAGAAATTCTTCCTGTGGAAGTGAGCAAATGTCTTCTGAATCTTTCCTCCACAGTTTGTCGAATCAGAAGCCTTGACCCTGGACTTCTGGCCTCCAGAACCGTGAGATGATACCCTCCTGTAGTTCTAAGCCTCCCGGTTTGTGGTAGTTTATGACGGCAGCCCCGGGAAGCTGACTCCGGCGTGATGACAGGGGCGAGGATCTGAGAACACCGGTCAACTCCCCTCCTTCAGCCACCAGTCCCCCAGACGACACACCCTGAGTGCTAGAGCAGCTCCGTACAGGAAGGCTCCCTGTCTTTCCAAAGCAGTCAACCGCCTCTGTGTCCATTCTGGCTTCTCAGACATGGATTTCCACACTCAACGGAGCCAGTACAGTGGGAAGAGGTTTTTGCTCTCCAGATGCAAATATTTCATAGTCTCAGAGCTGGTGCTACATGAATCGCGATCAATCAGCTTCTCAAAACAGCCTTTATGGGAAGCACAGTGGCATCAGGTAGCCTTCACCCTGCTTTCTCTTCTCTTCTCCAGTGGATGGTGTCCACTCCCATGATTTTATTTATTTTGTTTTTAAATTTATTTATTTTTGAGAGAGAGACAGACAGACAGACAGACAGATGGAGAGAACACAAGTATGAAAGCAGAGAAAGGGAGACAGAGAAGCCCAAGCAGCCTCCACGCTCAGCTCAGAGCCTGGCACAGGGCTCGATCCCATAAACCACAAGATCATGACCTGAGCGGAAATCAAGAGCTGAACGCTTAACCGACTGAGCCACCCAGGCGCCCCGACTCCCGTGATTTTAAATACCACCATTGTGCTAAGGACTCCCACATTTCACTGCCAGTCTGTCCACATCTTTTACTTGACATCTGTATGTGGAGATCTCAACTTAAATTTGGTATGTGCGGAATGGACCTTCTGAGTCTCCATCCAACCACCCCGACTTTGCTTCCAGCCCAGTGGTCTCCACACCAGGAGTAACAGTATCCGTCTAGTTTCTCATTCTGAAAACCAAGGAATCTTCCTCCACAGCATGTGCTGAGCATCCCCCCACCAACATGCATGCTGAGGGGACCCAGTTCTCCTGTGTCCCCTGCCCACACCCCAGTCTGGCCACCACTAAGTCTCCCCTGAGCTCCTACGGTGGCCCCCACTTGCTCTCTCTGTCTGCCTCCTGACTCCCTCCTCTCCATTGTCCTAAGAGCAAGCAGGGATGCTCACTGTAAGAGTGAGTGGATATTAGTGTTTTCTTGCATGAAATTCTTCCAAGGAATCACAGTAAAGTGATAACAAAACCCCAACTCCTGAAAGTGGTCTTGGTGATCCTGAGTCACCCATTACTGTCCTGTCTGCCCACACAGTGGGTCCCTGTTTCAGTCCTTTGCTATGACGTATCCCTCATGGTCATCTTATAGAGGAATCAGAATCTTCCCTTTGAATGATCACTTTTAAGATTCTTGATACATATTGACAAACCGCTCTCTGGGAAGGAGAAATCATCGCCTACTCTGGGCCGTAGGGAATCTGTGCACATTATCAGTTTGCTGGGGCTGCCGTTACAAAGGACCACAAAGTTCTAGAGTGGCCTAGGACAACACGACTGACTGTCTCACCGTTCTGGAGGCCAGAAATCTGAACTCAAGGCATTGCCAGCACCACCCTGTCTCTGACAGCTCTAACGGAGAATCCTTTTCACCTTCCTGCTGCTCATCCTTGGCGTATAGCTGCTCAGCTCCTGTCACGTGGCTGTCTTCTCCCTGTGTGTTCTCACATCATCTCCCCTCCATATCCATCTGTCTCTGTGTCCAAATTTCCCCTTTTCGTATATTGGATTAGAGACCTCCCTAATGACCTCATATTAACTTGATTGCCTCTGTGAAGACCCTACTTCCAAATAAGGTTGAATTCTGACTTATGGAGAGTTGAGAAAGGCACAATTCAAACACAAAAGCTGCTTTGGCCAATACCCTGCATTATCGCATCTACAAAATGTCATCAATCCGATCATTTCTCGTGGTCTTAATTTCCCTTTGTATCATCAGGGTGTATTAGTCTACCCGTTCGTGTTAGTTCATCCCTGGAACTTCTCTTGTGAATCTCCAGGGCACGTCTTCACCACATTCGGTCCTGAGAGGACTTCTTCTGGGCATTTTGTTCTCCTTTCTGCACCCCCCATCCACTGGAGGAGATTTCATGCCCAATTCCCATGAGGAATTACAAAGCAGGACATCCCTTCCTTTGGTCATTGATGGAGAACACGCTTTAGAAGCTTCTCAGCAGGAAGACAAAGTCTGTCATCAACTAAGATTGACAATAGCTAAAATCCCGTTACTGAACACCCAGCAAAAATTCTATAAAAGAATATTTCTCATTTGTTAAGTGAAAACTATGCAAACACGCTTCTTCTGTGTGACTCATTTCTACCTATAATAGCCTCAATTATCTCAAACTACCCTAGCAGTACCTATTTTTAAAAGCCTTTTTATTCATTCCCACTAAACATTCCAAGTGCTATTATTATGTGAAGTGTGAATTTTTTTAAAATCATTGAACTGTATTATATTAAAGCAATAAAAGTGATTATGTAGTCCAAACCCCTCCAATTTACCAACGAGGAAAGGAGATGTAGGGAGTTCAGCCTATGATTACCCGGACACGAGGGGAAAGAGGCCTGATGAGAACACCACGTGCCCAGCTCTCAGCTATGGCCTTCCAGACCATGTCTTTTGCCACGATTGATGTTAAAAAACATCTCAGGTGATTACGGTTCTCGTTCAAGATGACAACGGTGACTGACTGACATTTGCGAGTGAATGACTGCTCGGTGTTAGCGCTTTGCTGGTATGACTCGTGATGCTGGGAGCAGCTGTCTGCTATAGACGTCCTTCAACTTTTAGAGTGTGACCTAGAGCTCGCGGGCTCATGGGACACTGCCACATTCACAGGCGGTGAGTGCAGTAAGGCAGTGAGTGAGCTGAGTTCAGTGAGTGCAGTGAGGCTATGAGTAGAGTGGGCAGTGAGACAAGGAGTGTGGTGAGTGCAGTGAGTTCACAGGCAGCGAGGGCAATGAGCACAGTGAGGACACTGAGTTCACGGGGGGTGAGTGCAGTGAGGGCAGTGAGTTCAGTGAGTGCAGTGAGTATAGTGAGACAGTGAGTTCACAGGAAGTGAGGCAGTGAGTTCAGTGGCCAGTATTTAGTTCTGGTTTCTCGGATGAGTTAGTCTTTCCACTATGCCTCTGGAATCCTGACTTCCTCCAAGACATTTCTTCATATAGACATTTCTAGGATGTAAAGCTCCTTGCAATGAAAGACTTATTAAAATAGTTATTGAAAAGTAACATGTGTAATTCTGGAGTCTTAATCCTGAAACAATGCCCTCCATTTCCTCACTGCTAAACACAAGCATTCTTTTCTTTCCCCCACAAACTAAAAAACTGGCATTTCTGAGCCTGAACCATATGGTTAAATTTCAGTGAACATTTATGACATGTTTACAAGGAAGGTGCTTTTTATCTTTCGGAGACAGGTAGCAGTTCCTATTCAAGGTGAAGCTGTATCTTGGCAGAGGCATCGGTGTTTTTACCTTCATTGTTATATGTGCAGCCTTATTGATTCTGTTCATAGTTTTACTGTTAATAATTAAGTCATGAGCCTTATTTCTTAATCCCATTTTATCCTCACTGCTCATCCTAATCATTCTTTACATTAAAGGATTAGTGCTCAGGGTGCAACCGGACAAGTAGTAATCCACCTTGGAAAAGATACTCTTCCAAAAAGGGAACAGGAGTAATTTCCCATTATACGTAGACTTAGTAAAGACGGCCAATGGCTTTGAATATATTGGAAAAGTGGGACAGTGTCCTTGTGTGACAATTTCTCCTCAGTATAAGGTGGGTAGTCTTCCCCAGTGAGCAGCATCTCGTCACATTTTACATAAAGATGACCCGGATGTCCCCTGATGCAGGTGAGTAATTCTATCATCATGGAACACTGTGACATCCCTTCCACCGGAAAAATTGAACATCCTGTCATGTGATTCCTACTCTTCAGCCACCTCAAGATCTGATGAGAGATGAGACACACCAGACCCTAGAGATTTCTGTTGGCTGTTCAACATCAGTGAACCTGTACTGTCCACAACGAGGTGGCTGAGAATTTTGAGGTTCTATTTCGGCCATCTCTGGTGTATGTTTCCCACTGAGGAGGGTCAGAGTGCAGCCTGATTCACTCTGCCGCTGAGCTGCTTCATGAGGAAAGAGCCACTCTCCATTTTTCTAAAAAAGGAGAAAAAAGAATCTTCTCTGTTGGAGAGAAATTACTTTAACCATTGAAGAGTAACATCATTCATCCAGGTGAAACGTGGAGTCAAAACCATAACACCTTATTACTGACAGATTCCAAACCAGCCAGAGATGCAGCAGAATAAACACAGATGTCCACAGCCTGGAGAGATTGTCAGAAGAAGCAGTGGGACCTCTCCTCACCCTTCCTGGTCGAATACCACCAAAACCAAATACACACAGGCATTGCCATTGCACGTCGCCTTGGATTTGCAGGAACACTTACTCAACATAAGGAAGTATGGTGGTCAATGCTGTACAGAAGATTGGCAAGACTCTCTACCCTCAGAATCGAATGGCTGCATAGGAGAATGTCACCCAAGGAAAGCTCATGGCTTTAAGGGCACAGCCGATCCAGAGGTGACCTCTTGCTCTATGCCCAGTCTAGGCCACCCTTAAGCCACTTACCTAAACTCGTGGAGTCTTAGTATTTTCATTGGCAAAATCGGGATAAATATATCTGTTATTCAAGGGCTGGAAGCATTAAATGAGATAACAGATATAGAGGTACAGGTGAATATCTAGGATAGTGGCAGACACCCATTAAATAGCTACCACGATCACTGCTAAAATGAGACTCTGTTATCAACAGTAAGTCAAGCTGAAATAAATATGCACCAGTGGACTATTATTCACTATGATTTTAACTATTCGGTGTAAGTAATTGAGACTTCTAACCAGAATCATTTAAAGGAAAAAGTTGTAAGAGTAAGCTTAAATAGCTTGTGATCTCTTTTTAAATATACTACTTCCTGGTTGAGGACTTTGGTTAAATAGTTTACCAATTGTTTGTTTTATATTTCTCATCTATGAAATACAGACTATTAGCCATAACATGGAAAAAAACTAAAAAAAAAAACCAGGATACATTATCAGTGAATCAGAAAAACCGTAGTATATAATGAGTGTGCAATAAAATATTTGTTGAAATTAAGAAAGCAAAATGAAAATACAGAAATACCTGACTTCAATGTATTACCAAAACCATTTCTGAATCTGTTGTCAGTAAAAAGACTGCCACAACCTTAGTCATAACACTTTTTAACCTATTTTTCATTCTTTTGATATTCAAAGGAGTATCAAGTACCCAACACATGTCTATATTTTGAAGACATGAAAACACCAAGAAAGCAGAGCTTACAACTTGGACCTTGTGGGAAATACAGACAGTAATTTAAAAAAATAGCAATTTTCCTATGCCATAGCAGAGGAGTGTATAAGGTGAGTAGGGAGCTTATGAAAAAAGGATATCCATATGGTTCTGCTGAGATCAAAAGAAACTTTGTGGAAGAGGCAAAGCTTGAGTGGAGACTTGGGAGAAAAACAAAACAAACAGGAACTCATGGACGAGAAGATGAGAATTCCAGGCAGGGGTGGGTGTAATGCAGAAGGAGGCTGGGAGAGCACACAGCTCAATACCAACGGGATATAGCATGAGGACCACACAGGGAGTAGTGAGCAGACACTGGGGCTGCACCAGGAAGGGCCCTATAAGCCATGTGAAAGAGTTTCCACTTCACCCATGGGGAAAGAAAAACATTGATTCAGCAGAAAGTGAACATCAGCCATAGGAGAACATGACTAGAAGGGGTGACATGGAAGCAATTAGACCAGTGAGGAGGCCAGTTAGGGGTTTGGCCAAGAAACTATCTGGAATGGGGAAGAGACAAAGCATTGGATGAGGCTTCTGGCTCAGCGCACTGGGTTGAAAGTGAAGTCATTTACCAACAGAGGTCTTAAAGGAGGGGGCCAAGTTTGGAAGGGCAGAAGGAGAATCTATAAATTAACTTTTGGTCATAAAGGCTTTTGATCACCTCAGGGATATATTGATAAAGAAATCTACAAGACAGTTGGAAATATGTGCCTAGAGCTTATATCAATATAAAAGACATTAATGGGAGACCAGATTTATGGGAATATATAAGATTACCCAGGGATAAGTTAGAGAGAAATAAGAAAAGAGGTCCAAGGAAGGATCTTGAGAAATAACCAATATTCATGGTCAGCTATATGAATAAAAATTCACAAGGAAGACTGAAAAGTTGGTAGAACATGAGTAGAATTTTAGGAAGAGTGGTTTGAAAGCATATGGCACATTCAGATACTTGAGTAGTTAGAAAGGCAAAGAAAAAAAAAAGGATTTCAAGAAGGGAGTTGTTTGGTACTCCCTTCTTGAAGGGTACGATGAAGTATACATAGAGCAGGGTGTTCTCCTAAGTATACTAATAAAGGTGGAACTGTTTTAAATACAAAATTTTCAAGATGGTAGATTTATAACATTTATACCATCTAACATATGAGCAATTTATATGAAACATAAGTGGATAAAGACTTCTAATTAAAAGAAAAAGGTATCAGACTGGATAAAAACAAAAAGGACCCAATATTATGCCAGTTCAAGAGATACATCCTAAATATTAGAACACAGGAAGCATAAAGTAAAAGGGTGGAAAATCATGTTATACAAACTCTAACCAAAAGAGAGCTCATGTGCATATATTGAGATAGTAAAAAGTAGATTTGAAACATGGAAATCCTTTTATTTTTCTCTCCAGCATTGCCAGGCTTAAAAAGGGATGCATCACAATTTTAAAGGATCAGTTTATCAGAAAGAACTAACCATAAATGTGCATGCACCTAGTAAGTTAGCTTCAAAATCCATGAGACAAAAATCAATAGAACTAAAAGGAGAAATAGACCAATTTCTAATCACAGTAAGAGATTTTAGCATGCCTCTTAATGGATAACAGGAGCAAAAAAACAGTAAGGATGTAAAAGAATTGAACAACTTGATTAACAAACTTGTTCTGATCGGCATATACAGAACACTATACCCAATCGTGTCAGAATAAACTTTCTTTTCAAGTGCACATGGAACATTTATCAAAATAGACCATATGTCAGGTCGTTGAGCAAATCTCAATAGATTTCAAAGAATTCAAATCATTCAGAGTATGTTCTCTGATCATAGTGCATGCAAATTAGAAAATAATGATTAAAAAACTTTAAAAAATTCCAAATGCTTAGAAATAAAGATGTATACTAATGAATATCTAATAACAATATAAATTAAAAATTATTTTGAGCTGAAGATAACAAAAATAAATAATAAAGCATATTAAAACATGAGGTGTAGCTAAAGTAGTGTTTAGAGGAAAATTTATTATCTTAATTACATATCAGAAAAAAAAGGAAGAAGGGCTAAAATTAAATACTAAGCATCAATCTCAAGTAAAAACAACAACAACAGTGAATTTAGTTCAAGAAAAGTGGAAGAAAGAAGATAACAAGCTGAGAGCAGTAGTCAATGAAATGTAGCACAAACATGCAATAAATAAAACTTATTTGAAATTTTGAAAAAAAAACAAAAATTATAAGCCCTTTAAATGCTAATCAAAAAAAGAGCTAAAGAATGAAAATGCAGGGGCACCTGGTGGCTCAGCTGGTTGTGTCCAACTCTTGATTTTGGCTCATGATCATGATCTCAGACTTCAAGTCATGATCCCACAGTTTGTGAGTTTGAGCCCTGTGTCAGGCTCTATACTGACAGGAGGAATTCAGGAGGAATGCAGGAGGGGACATCACCACGGATTCTACAGACATTATTAACATAAGAAGGCATTGTGGACACCTTTATGGTAGTAATTTGAAAATACAGATAGATTGGACAAATTCCTTTTAAAATACAGCCTACCAAACTGACATAAGAAGAAACAGAAAATCATAATAGTCCTATATCAATAACCAAAATTGAATTCTTCATTAAAAACCTTCCCATGAAATTATTGCAAGAGACCCAGACAACTTTACTGTTTAATTCTCCCAAACATTTAGGAAAGAAATATCAATTTCACACAAACTCCCATAAAGAATAGAAAAAAGCAAACACTTCCCAATTTCTTTTTGTCTATCAAATGTCAAATGTAACTTATAAAACATAAAAATATGTATCATATTCTCTCTGTGTGTATATATATATATACACATATGTGTATATATAAATGAAATATAATATACATCATTAAGTTTCTATGTATTATATTTAGTATAATACATAAATATGTTATATCATTATATAATATATAACAATATAATATATATTACAACATAATAGAGTATAAAATAAACATATGTATGTAAAGAGACACACATTGACATATATTTATATACATACACACATTTATATGTAGACATAATGTACATATAATTTACATATAACTTGCATATGTCCACATGAAGAAAGAAACTTCTGAAAGAAAGCAATACATACAAGACATAACTATTGCTATTTCATGTAGTTGGGATTATGTTGTCTCTTTTTCATTGTTTCAGAATTTTCCTTTTTTGTTTTTTTTTGAAATAAGCATGTATTACCTTTATGTTGAAGAATATTGTATCTGTTTCATTTTGGAAAAAATCAAATAAATGTTAAACCATGTTAAATTCTTGGCAGAAGTTGGAGAAAATACCTTGAGTGCCCCTTAACTTGGCAATTTTCATTTGTATAAATTAAATTTGGTAAATTGTAATGGATTTGGGGCTGAAAGTGGAATGAAGCAGTACAGACAGTAAATAAAAAAACAGAAATTTCTAAAAAGCTCACTTGTGAAAGAAGAGAAAATGAAAAAGGGGCCACCATTCTTCATGGAGCATGGTCCAATGAAAGAGAAAATGTTAATAAGGGAGAAATTTGAACTTGGATATAGAGGAAAGAGAAGAATAAGAACAAGGAGAATGATATTTATGGACTGAGACTCTGAGCCAGCTAGGGGGAAGCAGGGGCATAAGCTGCTGTCAGTTTTGGAGACTCAGCTTTCCCTTTGTTTTCCTGGAATCATGTCCCCCCACCCCAGCTTTCCTTCATGACTTCTCCCCCTACTAGGAGCCCCTTCAAAGCACATTCCTAGAGCCTATGACATCACCCTCCAGCTTGCACCTGCTGTTAATACAATGGGGGACAGGTTTAGGAGGGAAGCAAATTCCTGCCACAGCCCCTACTTCTGGATCTTGAGTTCATCCTGTCTTTGAAGAATCTTCTTGGAAATTCGCGCTGCAAACCACCCTGGCCCCCTCCCTCCATGATGTGCCAGACATGTCAGGAAGCCTAGAATGCCTCCCAGAAGCTTGCTCTTGTCCCCTTTGCTCTTAACCACCCATGTCTGTCCAGGTATCATTAGTGACCAGAGATTTGATCTTCTGCTTGACATATTTGACTTCCTTCTGCAATGTTCAAGATTACTCAAGATTCATAAATACTCAGCTATTTTTAAAAAAGGAAAATTGACTCAAATTAACAGATAAAATTGGGGTATAAACAAGACAAAAAGTAAGATTTGAGTCTCTTGACATTTTAAGAATATGATGTGTGAATCTTGTTTTAGGTGTGGGGAAGAGAAAATTCTTATAAATAAGGAAAAGTACGTGTGTGTGTGTGTGTGTGTGTGTGTGTGAGTGTGTGTGTGTGTGTGTGTGTGTGTGTGTTCTTACCAACAAAAAGGAGTTACTGAGGCAAAATCTGGCACCAGCTTCTCCAGAAGTCTACAGAGACAACAGGAACTTGTCTGGAATGAAGGAGGAAGGTGACTTCAGGATTCCAGTTTATTTTTTACAAGAAACAATTGGTGATTTATAAAGTTCTCAGATGGTTTTTAAGAGATGATGGTATCTTTCGTGGCATCCATCTAGAATTCTACCTCTGGCTCCTTCACACCATTGAAAGTCCTTGCCCCCTAATCCAACTGCTCCCTCAAAATGATATATATATATATATGATATATATATATAATCCCCCTCCCCCTTGAAATGCAAGATTAGACCACTGGACAGTAGTTAGAGAAATTTTTGGCAATGGAAGGCAAAAATTTTTTTTTAATTTGGGCAACAGATGGACAATTGCATATTTCATTGTGGTTGGCAGCTTGCCTTGTCTTAAAAAGGCATTCACGAGCCCTGCCAGTGGGGGCCTCAGGTGCTCCCGGCTGGTTCTCACTAACCAGGGTGGGCACGGGTCCAAGGCGTCCTCGGTGCCGTGCCCTGCTGGCATCTTCAAGTTTGCGGCAGCCTGAGGACCCTGACTGGCTCTCAGCCAGGGTGACTGCTTTGTGCAGTGAATCAAAGTCACTGACCATTTCTGGAAGCAGAGACGCTGCCTGCAGCCTCCACTGGATCCCCAGCAGGTCAGTGCTTCCTCCCAAGGAAGGTGCGGCCCGTGTTTTCCAGCAAACCAGGATCCCATCTGTTTTCAGGTTTGGATGCAGTCTAGGCGAACTCAAGGGCCAACGCTCCACAAATGTGTGCACGCACAGTGCATACACTCCTTCAGTTGTCAGGAAATCTGGAGGTCATGAGGTTGGGAGGCAGTGAGTTCGTGGCGTTAAAGACACAGAGAATGCTAGACCTAAGAGCAACCTTGAACATGGCGGAGCACACATGTTTCATTTAAAGGATAATGAAATTGAGATGTTAACATCACTCCCACAAAATCTGTAGTGGCGCAGAGGTCATTCCCTGGCACCATGAACCAATCCGTCCTCGCCCAACAACAATGGAATCCCCATCTGCCAACACAGCTCCTCCTGGGACTCCTTTTCTCTCCCTCCCCAGACAGAATGAGGGTACCCATGGCATCCCGGTGACACCAAGGCTGTGCCACCAGCAGCCATGTTTCCTTGTCTGTCTAGTAATCCACCTCCGCCACCAGCCTGGACGCATCTTTGACCTTCCCAGCTCTTGCACCCCAGAGCTTAGCCTTTAGCAGCCCTTATCCAATTCAACTGGGCATTGGGACATTGCAGCAGTGTGTTGGCATTGACACTTCTCTGCACACCAGCATGATATACAGCAAAGGATGCTTACTAAGGACATCAGAGAATTCCAGAAAATGCTGCTTACAGAAACTTATGCGAAGCCTTTCAAATTTCAGAAAGAATCCCCCGTAGCTAACATCAGTCCCTCAGTCTGCCTGATGCTGACAACACACAGACAAAATGCACAGAGGCCAAAGTGGAGTTTGACCAGAGCCGAAGCCCCTTCCAGCTGTCACGCCCTCACTCGCCAACAGGGGAGGCACCTGGGCAGCCCAAGCATGCATAGGGGTTCTTTCTTTTCTGCCAAGGTTAGTTAATCCTTCCCACTCAGAAGCCACTCCTGCTCCACCTTCTCTCTTTTTGGATTCCCTCGGTGATCGCCAGGACCCTGTTTCTACCTGTCGTCTTCCCCTGGGTGACTTAATATTCACTCCCATGCCACCAGCTCCCCATAACCTCGGCCACCACCCAAAGCCCAATTCATCTTTCCTCCTGGTAGTGCCGACTTCCAGAGCTGAGCAATTCAAGTCACCAGGGGGTGATATGAAGAGGGAACGGTGCACAGCTCCGGGAGGAACTTTCAGCGCACAGATCATCTGTCTCTGGCTCCGTTTTGATAGCTCTTCTTTTGGAGCTATTATCAGTTATCACTTCAGTTCACGATATGAAAATGTGTTCTATGAAAGGGCACATCGAGTGGGCTATGACCTGCAGATTTTCACTTTCAGCAACACACCCACTTGTTACTGGAGCACAGAACCATTTCCTTACGCTTCCCTGCTTTGAATGTTCTTTCCCTGCTGCCTTGGAGTAATGCAAATTTAACAACTCAAGATGCAGTAGAAAACCTGTTTTTGAAATAAATTATTGTTTAAAAAGGAGGGGAAGGATAAACACAGAATTCAAGATATTGGCGCATCAGGAGAGAGGAAGCAGGAAGGGGGATGCTCTTCAGTGCATCATCATCCAAACCGGGCTCTTGGGGAGTCAAAGGGACAGTATCATTAAATCTGCCTGGACCTCGAGGGGAACCAGGCCAGCCACGCCAAGCATGGGAGGGGCACACGGGGGCTAAGCCACGGCCACTGGGCCAGAGTTCCAGGTTTCCGGTCAGTGGTGGGTCCGAGGGTGTTCCTTGTTGCTAACACACACATGCACAAAATGTGTCACAAACCAAGGCACATTCCTGAACCAGTTCTGGGAATCAGAGGTCCACTTGCAAAACCAACACTCTTGCTAGTGAGCATAGCTAAGGCTGGGGTATGTGATCTGGTCCTTCTTCATTATCAGCTCTTTATTATATGACCCTGCTATGTTCATGCCTTCCCTCCTTGTCCTCCTCCTTTCCCTTCTCTCATACTCTAAATGCAGGCGTTTAAACCCATAATAGATCTTTCAAGTTAGCTGTCACTTCCAGACTGTCAACCCCGCAACCATACCCTTTCTTGAATACATTCACTTTCTATTTTCTTTCCATTGACTCTAAAACAAAGAAACAAAACAAGCCCTGGGTTATGAGTGGGTTTCCTTGTTAAACATAATAAAAGGCACACACCTATCTTCTGTGAGGAAGGACGGAGTCTCCATCTATCTTTTTATTACATATTCACGTACTCATTCACCTACCCAACCAACCAACCATGTGTTACACACTATTTGCCTGGCAAGGCGCCAAACACTGAAAATAAAACAATAGCAGTTCACGTCACTCGATCCCTACCTTCCAAGAACCTATTATCCAGAAGGCAGTTTATAAGCACCAAAACGAGCACTCCAGGTAACACGTATCATAGGCAATCAGCAAGGGAAACAATTGCAGGAGCTGGAGAGGCTATCATGAACCAGACGTGTAAAGTGTATAAATATTAACTGTATATGTACAGGAAGAGCTCTAAACTCCAGTCATTTGGCAGATATAGGTATAGTCATCTGGTTGAGCAAATCCTCTATGTTTCCCTTAATCTAAACCTAAATTCAAATTTTAAAGGAAGTGTTTTATTTCACACTCAGATATTCATTTCCAGATATTCCAAGACCAGACGCTCAGATGACCAACCACAACATTTGAAAGGTTCTCAAAAATGGTGAGCAATGGGAGAGGGAGGCTCCCTCCTTTGTGGACAATCGGGTCAGCAGACTTGCCCACGTCCTTCCCAGCCCTGTGCCATGAGCTGCAGATTCAATAACCAACAGCTTATCAGACATCCCCTTTTATTTGTCCATTAGCATTTTAAACTTAACATACCCACAGCTAATCTTCACGTTCCCTCCCCAACCAGACCCTCCAGCACTTTCTTCATCCATAAGTGGCAATTCTACCCTTGCAGCCACCATCCACAGGTAGTCCTTTCCCCCGTCTTCCCCTCATGCTCCATACCCAATCCACAAAACCAAACCCAGTTGGCTTGATTTCCAAAATAGACTCATAATTTGATCTCTTTTGGCACTCCGTACTGACCACCTCAGTGCAAACCACCATTATCTCACCTTGGTTAGTGAGGTGGTCTGACCACCGCCACCCTAACCCTCCACGATCTGGTCTAAACCACATCAGGACATGTCACTGCTCTGACCCCGCTTGCTCTCACCTCACTGTGAGTAAGCCCAAAGTGCTGGCCCACATCCTCAGGCTTTACACAATCAGGCTCTGTCATTACCTCCTGACGTCATTATCTACCTGCCTCTCCTTGCATATCCCAGTGGGCTTCCTCCTTGGGACCTCTGGTCTTGCTGCTATAATTTTTTATCAGATACCTGTGTGGCTCAGTCTCTTTGCTCCTGCTGCCTCACTCTTTACTGTGTTCACTACTCTAGTCCCAGCACCAAGGCCAGCGCCTAGTGCAAAACAAGCACTCTGTACTATTTGTTGAATGAATAAACGAATGAATGAATGTCTGGCCTGCTCTGGACTGTTTGGTCCCAAAGTCCTATGTCAGGGCTGCTAAAGATGCCATGTATGCAGGCCAAGGTGATATCTGGAAGTTTTGATGTAAATTTGTGATGTGGCTCCTTGAAACAAGGAGCCTATTTGCCATCTTATGAGAAGGAACTGATTGCCACCCTGTGAACAGGTGTCCTAAGCAAACACCCCATTGAAATAACTTGATCACAGGATCATCCACAGACCAAGTAGGCTCCTGCTATGGGATCCAGATTTTCTGAAAGTGCCAGTGCCATTTAGAATGCATCCAGGAGTTACACTATATCCCTTAAAAGTAAGAAATATATAGTCTGCCCTCAGAAAAAGAAGAGGAAGAAAAAGAAGGAGGAGGAGAAGAAGAAGAAATAGGAAAAGGAGAAGTGGCTGAAGAAACTGAAGCTGAAGAAGCTGAAGAAGCCATAGCCAAAGTCGAAGAAGGAGGGGAAGGAGGGGAAGGAGGGGAAGGAGGAGGAGGAGAAGGAGGAGGAGGAGAACGTGTGCTTGAGTCAATCATATGATCCTAGGGCCAAAATCCATGCACATTAGAGAAGAATATTCTGGAGAATGTCAGTACCCACGAATGAATCACCACCATGGTACATTGCTAGGGAAGGACTGGCTTCATCCTGGCCAGAGAAAGGACTTTCCTGGCTCTGAGCTTGTCCACAGCACCCATGACACCATTGCAAACTCCCACACACCCCAAACACAGCAAGGTTCCAGGTCAAAGGCCTCTTGCAGTACAGTCATCTTGATCGTTGAAGAGACCCTCTGCATTCTAGGCTTTCAGGGACAACGCCACATTTCAGTGATGTCTTCATCATCAGATCCACAGAGGAAAACCAGAAGAAGCGCATTTCAACTGGTTTATTTTCCAAGTTAGTGGTAAGAGAGGAGAATCCACCTACATCTGCCATTGTTACCTTCTTGTACTTAATTTGTCAAACGGCAGCCTGAGAAAGGTGCTTTCAAACACGCAAATCACAGTCCCGTGGGAAGGCAAGAGATATGCCTTAGAAGAATTGTGGCTTGACTTGCCTAGGGCTCATGGTCGGTGAATCCAGCCCCTTCTCCAATGTGCTTCTCCATGTGTCCCTCTCAGGACACTATCTTTCCCACTGCTCACTCCCTCAGCACTTCCCACACTGGCCCTATCTCCAGCTATAATCTGGTAGGTCACTCTGGTCTCACAATCAAAGCTGCATGTGCCCTGGGCAGTCAGCCTTCCACAGCTTATTTCTGCAGTGATGCCCTGGTACCTCTGCCCGATCCACCCATGATGTAAAGAGAGGTTTGGATTTGTTCCCGCAGCTGTGGCTCACACAACATAGCTACCATAGCTATACCATGGCTCGCACAACAAAGCTTACCACAGCTTGGTAAGTAAATGACTGCAGCAGAGGACATACTAGGGTCCATAGAAGGCTCATCTGATAGCCTGAATCCTGCTTTCATTGAGAGCGTCCCCTTTAGAATGTCGG
Source organism: Panthera pardus (assembly GCF_024362965.1). Classification (NCBI taxonomy): domain Eukaryota; kingdom Metazoa; phylum Chordata; class Mammalia; order Carnivora; family Felidae; genus Panthera; species Panthera pardus. The sequence continues at coordinate 83,483,370 of NW_026526788.1, forward strand.
GTCCTCTTTGCCATGCTCTTGACTCAATGTCATTGAGGCAGAAGCTGCTTCTGTTGCAACATTAAGTGAATGTCCCCATGGAGGTCCATGGGGAGGACACATGCTTCTTCACTTGAAAGCTGGCCTGCATGAAGCAAGCCAGCCAAGGAAAAGAAACAGACAAGATAACAAAGCCACTTAGCAAACAAACAAACCAAAAACAAAACAGAACAAACAAAACAAAACAAAAATAATACCACTACCACCAAGGTTACTTCCTTTGACCAACCCAGGGCTGACAGACACGCACCTTCATGGGCTCTGCCAACCCACCAGTGAGTCCCCTGTAGCAACAGAAGGTGAGCAGTCTCCATTGTGGGGGACAGCACCTCCCTACCAGAGAACAGTTTGTAGCAAACCGTCCACAATATGAAAATGTATTAATGCAATTAATAATTTAAGAAGTGAGCGCATGTGCTCTTGGAGAGTTAAATGCTTGTCAGAGTGATCGATGCACGCTTCACCACCAATACGTTTCCTATGAAGAACAGAGGGATTTTGCAAACTTGGGTTGACCTTGGGTTGCTGTATATAGGAGGCGGATCGCAAAGGCAGGCCTACTCACGGAGGAACAGCGCGTCAGCTCCCAATTTACAGTCCTTTCCCCAATTAAAGGACTGTAAAAACATTAAAATTAATGCAGTCTTAACTCCTAGAGCAGGCCCTACTTTCTTAATTAGTGCATAATTATTCAGTTTTTGATATCCTGGAAAATTATCACATGGAAATTATTTTAGGCAGAGTAACAATAGCGAAAACTCCCTCCCCCACTCTATTAACATGTGGAAGTAATTAACACTTTATTACAGTGAAAATACTATTACTGCTAATGTTTAATGACTTTTGCCATTGTACCCTAAGCAGGAAATTCAGAACGCTATGGAGTGATGGTTTCCTATAAATATATTGCAAATGACTTGCAAAGATTATGATGGTTTGAACTAGCTGCATTAAAAATCAGGAGGCCATAGACACTCAGTTGCTAAAAGCTTAGTGGGCAGAGAAAAGTAATTTCGTGTGAACTCGCAGGGAGACAGCACAGAATACTCATGTGGGCACAGCCTGGCCAGGCAGCCGGCCACGGTCTTAGCCTTGGCCTCTGTTAATAAAACAGGGTCCCCTCTGCTATGCTAATGGGTGTTTTGAAATGCATAGTCAAACACCTGGAAGTTTAAGGCATTGGGAAAAAATTAAAATTAAATTTCTCTAGCTGAACCCACTAGACATGATAGAAAAACTCTGCTTTTATAACCAGAAAGTGTTAGGAGTGTTTGGAGTAGAGTAAAAATTACGGTGTCTCTTGCATAAATATCTAAAGACACTAGCTGCCTATTTGAGATACCTCATGACAAGAACAGTTTCTGTGTGATACCTTTATAAGGAATCAAAATGGGAGAACATTCTGTTTGTGGATCCCTATACACAGGGGGCTAACGAAAAAGAGAGTGGCCTTGGTTGGTGTGACTTTCGAAATTGTGATTTAGGGACATCTCGTGAATAAACCACCCTTCACCACTGTGTTCACCCGGGAACATGGAAATGTCAACTTCTTTTCTTATTTTATTTTTTAAATTTATTTTTATGTATTTATTTATCGTGGAATTGTAGGGAAACTTTTATGCAAGATGGATTGCAAAACAGGGTAGTAAAAACCGCCGCAAATAAATATAAGATGTACGTCGTGTAGTGGGCAAATGACCCCACTAAGTTACTTGAAATTTCTTCCACGTCAAGGGCCGGGTTCAGCATTAATGGGGCCCACGTGCAGCAAGTATGATGCAGTAGAGTCTGTGCCAATCTAACATTTTAACATTATTCTTGAGCAGCGATGACAACTTTTTAGCAACCATTTCTTCTGTTTTCGTGTGTGTGTGTGTGTGTGTGTGTGTGCGCGCTCACATGCATGCACGGTCATGCACATCTTTTATTCTTTTGTTTCCACTTGTTCCTGGGGTATTATTTAGCTCTCTTGCAAGAAAAATACTCTGGAAACGTGTTTCGGGCAGCGGCAGGGACACCACCTCCATCCCCATCCTGAAGTGGAAGGAAGAGCCACTTGCTCTGGGTCAGAAAACCTCCGGGTGGCTTCAAACCCGTGCATTCACTGTGAGTCCTAAAATCGAGCTGTGTCCCTGAGCCAAACTCAAGGAGTCAAAGAAAACAGATCTCCTGTCATCAAAGCCCCACCACCACCACCACCACCACCCAGGACTGGGGGGTCCGAGGAGCAGAGAGGACTCTTCCTCCATGAGACACACTCAGGGTGGAGGATTTGGGGCACACCCACCCAAACACCACCACTCCTTCTGCAAGGCCAGAGCTGACCAGCCAACTCAGGAGGAGACCATCAGCCCCGTGAGCACACAAATTCTGTCTTCTGCAGGCCTCATTTGTCACCAGTTGTTAGTTAAGACTTCAGATAACAAACTCTAAATTTCTTAGACAGGGACCTGTTTCAGCCTCTTTGCAGCCTGTCAGTCCCCAGGACCACTAACAAGCACATGCAATTGGTGAGTAACACACAAGAGGTGATAATGGGGCAAAAACAGGAGCACAGATCCTGAGTCAGGGCCCGATGAACCCTGGTCCCTCCACAGGGCCATGGACTGCTTATCAGCCCTTGGGACCCACTTCCTCTGGAGAACAGAGAGATACTGAGAGGACCTGCCTCATGGAGCTATTGTCAGATTAAAGAATCCATATGCTAAAAAACATGTAGAACAGTCATGGCCTATAGTGAGGGTCTGTACATCCAAGTTTGCTGCTATTTCTTATTATTATGATGATGATTTTGATGACATTCATGTCCTCAATGATGCTGGGAGTTCTCTACACTGTATAGGAATGATAGTTCAGCAATTATGATCATCATCAGAATTCTCCCAGATTGCTCAACTGGATGTCCAGTAGTACCCATCCATGCCATCTGCCTGCTGCTCTCTTTTTCCAGTGAATTTCCTATCTTGGATGTATTGCTAATGGACACAAGGCAGAGGGCCTGGGCTACACCACCCACTTGCACCCATTGGAGACTGGACAGCTGAGGAAAGCCTGGAAGCCGTATAAACATGGCTGCTTGTCGTGAACGGAGCCCTGACACAGCCCTCTCATCCCAGCCTGAGAAGGTGAAAGTCTTGTCCAAATAACCTTAAGGAGGGGAGACTGCAGCCTGCTCACTAGGACATCTGGTAAGCATAAGCCCAAAGGCAGAGTCAAGAAAGTGGGTGGGAAGGAAACAGAGCAATCACACTCCTGCGCGAGACCAAGAGAAGCTCAGGCGTGCGAACCAACGTCCACAGCAGCCCCATTTCTGACAGGAACATAGGGAATGACCTTGCAGGTGCCCATGGCCTGGGAAAAGGCTATATAAACGGATGCATAGTCACACAATGCTGCTGGACCACAGCAACTTACACCCACATTGGATAATTCTTGAAAGAGAACCTGAAGCAGAAAAGGCTAGACTCAGAAGGCTACCTGTAGAGAGACACCACTTTCATAGACTCGGGAACAAACAGAACTAAATAGCACGCTGTCAGACATGTATACATTCCTAATAAAGCCATGCTTGAAAATCCCATCTCCCCATTTAGGGGAAAAGACCCTCTGGAGAGAGGAGTGGGGACGTGGGATGAGGAGGAACAGATAAGGAAGGGCAGGTTAGGGGTCATATTGTGTTTCTTGTGTGAGGGGTTGGCTTCATCGCATGACTGGGCTCTATAAGCAATAGATACATTTGCACAGTCTTTTGCTGTGTTAAACACCTACTTTTTAAAAAATAATGTTGAAGAAGGAAAAAGAATGTCCCCAAATAACTTCAGATTATTCCCTGACACCTAAACAATACATACCATTTTGTGGGCTCTGAATTTACCATAGACAAACCATTTCTTACTCCACTATGAGTCTTGTTAAATGGCCCAGAAGCTCCTTCTGGACACATGAAAACAAGGCTGGGTTTTATAAATCTTGCCCCTCAGGATGGATAGTCTTTGTACCTGATCCTATCCCTTGTTTTGGAGACAGGGCTCTAATTTCAAATGTCCAGTGAACAGGTGTCCCAGTGAAGGAAGCTTCTCAGCTGGTTTTCCTGTAATAGAGGCAGCCCTGCAGGGTACCAGGCAGTGATGGTGCCCTTCAGGGACACTTGTCTGGGACAGAGTGACACATGCTGGTTTCACCCACCAACTAAATCAGCCCTTCTGTCAACTAGGAACCTGAACCAGGCCTTCAAAAGTTTAAGGTACAGAATATATAAAACAATTGTATTGCTACATATTACCACTGAATAATCAAAACCGAAATTAAGAAAACACCTTCATTTACAACAGTACCAGAAAGAATGAAGCACTTAGAAATAAGCTTAGACACATGAAATACAAGACTTACACAGTGAAACCTACAAAGCAATGTTGAAAGACATTTTTAAATGACCTCAAGACATGGAAAGACATCCCACATCCATGATATGGAGGACTGAGCACAATTAAGCTGGCAATACTACCTAACTGATCTACAGATTCCATGCAATCCCTGTCAAAATTCCAGAAGTCGACCCAGGAAACAACTGTTGATGAGGATGCAGAGAAAGGGGAATCTCTTACACTGTTGGTGGGAATGCAAACTGGTGCAGCCACTCTGGAAAACAGTATGGAGGAGACTCAGAAAGATAAAAATAGAACTACCCAATGACCCAGCAATTACACTACTTGGTATATTTACCCAAAGGATTCAAAACAATGATTCAAAGGTGCACATTCACCCAATGTTCATAGCAGCACTGCCAACAATAGCCAAATTATTGAAAGAGCCCAAATGTCCATCGACTGATGAATTAATGCAGAAGATGTGGTATATACATATACATACACACACACACACACACACACACACACACACACACAATGGAATACTACTTGGCGATCAAAAAGAGTGAAATCTCTCCATTTGTAACGATGTGGATGGAGCTAGAGTGTATTATGCTAAGCGAAGTAAGTCAGTACAGAAAGACAAATACCACATGATTTCACTCATATGTGAAATTTAAAACAAAACAGATTAACATAGGGGAAAGGAAAGGGGGGGGAAGCAAACCATAAGAGACTCTTAACAATAGAGAACAAACTGAAGATTGCTGGAGGGGAGGTGGGTGGGGGTTGGGCTAGATGGGTGATGGGTATTAAGGAGGACACCTGTGATGAGTGCTGGGTGTTGCATGTAAGGGATGAGTCACTAAATTCGACTCCTGAAATGAATATTACACTCTATGTTAACTATCTAGTTTTTTTTTAATTTTTTAATGTTTATTTTTGAGAGAGAGACAGAGACAGAGCGTGAACAGGGTGGGACAGAGAGAGAGGGAGACACAGAATCTGAAGCAGGCTCCAGGCTCTGAGCTATCAGCACAGAGCCACACAGGTGCCCCTTAACTAACTAGAATTTAAATAAAACCTGGAAACAAACAAAAATTCTAGAAGTCAACTAGCTGATCCTAAAATTCATATGGAAAAACAAGGGATCCAGAATAGTTAAGACAATCTTGAAAATGAGAAAGAAAGTTGGAAGATTCACTGCCTTGTTTCAAAACTTACTACAAAATACAGTAATCAGGACAGTGTAGTGTGGCATAAGGAGAGACAGAGATTAACAGAACAGAACAAAGAGTTCAGAAATAAAGGCTTACATGTATGGTCAATCAATTTGCAACAAGAGCGCAAAAATCATTCGAAGGAGAAAGACAAATAATTTCTGTAAATGATGTTGGGAAAAGTGGGTGGTGACACACAAGAATGACCATGGACCCCCCCCCCACCCATCACCATACACTAAAAGTGACTCAAAAGGGACCACAGACATAAATGTAAGAGCTAAAACAATAAAACTCTTAAAAGAAAACTAGTCTTTGTGACCTTGGATTAGGCTACATGTTTTTATATAGGACACTAAAAGCACAAGAGACAAAAAGAAAAATAGGTAATTTGGACTTCATAAAAATTAAAACTTTTTGTGCTTCTGTGGATGCCTGCAAGAAGGTGAAAAGATTTCTCCCAAGGATGGGAGAAAATATTTGCAAACTATATATCTCATAAGGGACTTGTTTCCAGAATATATAAAGAACTTTTACAATGCAACAATAAAAAATAACCCAGTTTAAAAATGGACAAAGAATCTGAACAGACATTTATCCAAAGAAGATATACAAATGTCCAACAGGCACATGAATATCTTATTAACATTATTAGCTTTCAAGGAAATGCAAATAAAACCCCCAGTGACATACCACTTCACATGATAGATGATAGATTAGATGATAGATAGGTAGATAGATAGATAGACAGATGGATGATAGATAGATAGATAGATAGATAGACAGACAGAATGGGGTAGGGGGCAAGGCTGGATATGGAGGATCCATAGGATAAGAAGACAAAGATATGGAGAAATTATAACCCTCAGAATTTTCTGGCCAGATTATAAAATGATGCAGCCAGGTTGGAAAACAGTTTGGTAGCTCCTCAAACTGTTAAACATAGAGTAAAGTACCACATGACCCAGCAATTCTACTGTTAGGCATGGACCCAAGAAAATTGAAACCACGTGTCCACACAAAAGCCTACACATGCATGTTCAGAGCATTATTCATAATCTCCAAAAAATGGAAACCCAGTGTTCACCAACTGAAAAATGGATAAGCAAAATATGGTATATCTACAAATGAAATATTATTGGACCATAGAAAGGAGTGAAGTATTGATACATGCAACAACATAGATGAACTTGGAAATATGATACTAAGTGAAAGAAGCCAGTCACAAATACCACGTGTTATATGGTCCCATCTCTATGAAATGTCCAGAATAGATGAATACGTAAAACAAAGGGCAAGCTATTTGTTCCCAGAGGCTGGACAGAGGAGGGAATGAGAGTAAGTGCTAATGGGGCAATGAAAATGTTCTAAAGGAGGTAAGTGTGATGGTTGTGCAACTCTGTAAATATACAAAAGCCAATAATTTGAACATTTTAAAAGGATGAATTTTATGGTTTGTGAATTTTATCTTGGTAAAAGCTGTCACTAGAGGAGGGGTGCTTAGGGCTGCAGGTGAAGTCACGCCTACCACATGGACTTGGTCCAACTTACAACCACCCAATGCATTAAATGGATGCAGGATTGGCACCCTCTTATGAAAAGACAGAAAATGCACAAGGGTCTCCAATTAAAGGTGAAATTCATCAATGCTGGGATTTTTTAAAGGACAGTAACACACTTATATAAAGAGTTTTTTGGTTTATAAAACTCTTTATGTGCCTGGCCACTTATTTCCAGAAATTACATTAAAATAGTACATACATACAGATGTACACCCAAATCATAAGCATACAACTGAAGGAAACTCAGGATCTACTCAGGAAGGAAACCTGTGGATCTACTCAGGTAGCCAACATCCAGACTACAAATGCTTATGACCAGAGGAAATCAATTCATTACCTCCCAGACACAAACCTCTTTCCCCCATGAAGAGCAAATAGTATAGAAATGATGCATCTGTTAAATTACTGGAATGATTTGGTGAGTTGTCTTTTGTGGGGGGTCATTTCATTCCTCCAGATGTTTGTGACACTCCATATGTTTTTAGTGATGGACGTATTGGTTGTCTCTGGTTGGGGGCTATTACATATATGCTGCTGAGAAATCCTTGTACATGTCTTTTATTTGGACACATTTATAGGACACATTTCTGTTGGATATATGCCTAGAGGTTCAACTGATGGGTTTCAATTGTGTAGATGTTGCCAATCAGCTTTCCAAAGTGGCTGTATATCTCCCTCCTGTTGCTGTATATCTCCCTCCTGTTGCTGTACAGACTCTTCAACATGTGACTCTCTCTTTTCCTTCAGTCATTTCGATGGATGGGTCAAGGTTTTCCTCTTTATTTCCCTGGTGTCTACCTTATCATAACATGATGAACACCTTATGGTTTACTCTTCATTTTCCTATTGACCAGTGAAGACGAGCCCCCTTTTCATCTGAATATTCTCTCTTGCAAGGTGCCTGGCCATGTCTTTTGCCCAACTGTTGAATGGATTGATAAGCTCTTTTTATTGATTTGTGTCAATTCTTTATATATTTTGGATATGAGTCCTTTGTTGCATGTGTAAACAAAAAATCTTAATTAAAAAAATTTTAGATACTTATTTTTGAGAGACTGAGAGGCAGAGCATGAGTGGGGGAGAGGAAGAGAAAGAGGGAGACAAGAATCTGAAGCAGGCTCCAGGCTCTGAGCTGTCAGCACAGAGCCCGATGTGGGGCTCAAATTCATGAACCGTGAGATCATGACCCTAGCTAAAGTCAGAAGCTTAACCGACTGAGCCACCCAGGCGCCCCGGGTAGTTGATGTTTTTGATGCTATTAGGTTATATATATACTGTTTTAAAATTTTATGTTCCGTTTCTTGTTGCTGAAGTATAGAAATATGTTTTTTTTCTGGTATAACAAAAATTACCTTTTTTATTGTTGGTCCTTTGCATTTTAATATAAATTTTTAAAGACTTATTTATTTTTGAAAGAAAGAGAGACAGAGTGTGTGTGTGTGTGTGTGTGTGTGTGTGTGTGTGATCAAAGGAGGGGCGGGGCAGGGGAGAGAGGATTCCAAGCAAGCTCCATGTTGACAGCAGCAAGCCCGATGTGGGACTCGAACTCAACAAACTACGAGATCATGAGCTGAGCTGAAGTCAGAGGCTAACTGACTGAGCCACCCAGATCCCCTTTTAATATAAAATGTTTTATTCCGTTTGTTGATTTCAAAAAGTAAATTAAAACTACTGAAACTTTGTGACCACATTGGATCCTTAGGTCAATGTGGGGAAAATGGACATCTTTAAGACATTGAGTCTTTTAATCCATAAACATGACATATCCCTCTGATTAGTTAAGTCTCCCTTACATTTTCAAAGCACTTTTAAATTTCTGCATAGAAGTCTTGAACATCATTGGTTATGCTTATTTCTACGCAGCTGGGGCTTTTAATACAGTTTAATGGTTTGACAGACAAAGTTTAAGGCAGGTGTCATGACACCCACCTCCCTGTTCACCTTGAGTGTGACCCATGACTTGCTTCTAACCAACAGATCATGGCAAAGCTTTTGGAATGTCACCCTCATGGATGAGCTACATTTCAGATATCTCCGTGAAGGAAGCCCCACCTTCTGGTCCACTAACACCAGAGTCTCTCTCTCGCTCGCTCGCTTCCTTGCTGGCTTTGAAGAAGCAAGCTTCTGTGAGTTCTATGGCCTCAAAGAAATTAATTCTGTCAATAATTTGAGTGGGCTTGAAAGTGGACCCTTGCCCAGTGGGCCTCTAGGAGACCCCAGCCCTGGCTGACACCTTGACTGCAGTTTACTAAGTCATACCCAGATTTTGACTCACAGAAAGTGTGAGATAATAAATAAGTGTTGCCTTAAACTATGATACTTGTGACCATTTTGGGCCTGGCATAGAAACCTTTTACAAACTGTATGCGTTTTAAACTTTGTCTTCTATTATACGTTGCTAGTGTCTGAATATACAGTTGATTTGTGTATATTGACAGAACTCTGATAGAATCTTTCCGAATTCACTTATTAATTCTAAATTAATAGTAACTTCTTTCGGATTCTCCACACACACAATCATATCATCTTCACATACTGTCAGTTTTAGTTCTTCCTTCCCAATCCTTGGGCGTTTATCACACTGATTAGGGCTTCCGATATAGTGTTAAATACAGGTGGTGATGACAGACGTTCTAGTCGTTTCCCCAATCTCAGAAGAAAGACTTTGAACATCACCATTAGGTGATATATGTAGATTCTCTAGCAGGTTAAGGAAGATTCATGATCCCATTTTGATCACTTTTCATGTGTGACTTATTTACTTCTCATACATTATTAGGAGATATAAATAACAGTAAAGTGGTCAGTCCACAACATATAGTAAAGTCCTAAATCATTAATTTTGGTTGCCCATAATGGCAGAGACTGTGAATAATCACCACTAGGCATGTGTTCCTCTAAACCTCTGAGCTTCCTTTGCAACTGGAATGATGAGGTCACTAGTTCTGGTCAATGGAAGTTGAGCATCCATGAGGTTTGTCACCTCTAGACCAAAGCAGTTACAATACAGAGTGCCTTCCCACTCAATCTCCTCCCCATCTTCCCCGTCCCACTTCTACCCCAGCTCTTTCCCCTCCAGCCCGTAGATGATGCCAAGGCAGCTGTGATCTGATGGATCCACAGGATTAAAGCCTCCTGGGTCTCTGAGTCACCATTTGGTGGGTAGCTGTTTGGAAGTCCAACTAACTGCATCAGAAAGTGACTTGAGAAAAAAAGCACCTTTTATCACACAAAACCACTGGCAGTGTAGGGGTATTGGTTACAGCAGTTTGCATCATTCATCTTGACCTGAAATATTCCCTCTTACATAAGGGTGGTACATGAAGAAAAAGAACAAGGGCCAACAGGAATGACCTAAAGTCTTCGGTGCTTCAATAAGAAATCACTTTTAATAAATGAGGAAAATGCGGGGGCGCTGGGGTGGTTCAGTCGGTTAAGTGTCTGACCTCAGTTCGGGTCATGATCTCATGGTCCGTGAGTTCAAGCCCTTCGTCGGGCTCTGTGCTGACAGCTCAGAGCCCGGAGCCTGCTTCAGATTCTGTGTCTCTCTCTCTCTCTCTCTGCCCCTCCCCTGCTCACGCTTTGTCTCTCTCTGTCTCTCAAAAATAAATAAACCTTAAAAAAAATGTTTTTCTTTTAAATGAGGGAAATGTTCAGTCTTCTGCCCTGGTAAAAGTTATTCTAACACCCTTGGCCATTTTCTCTGTGCTCCATAGAGGTGATTCTTGTTCTTATCTCCTCTTTCTTCTCTAGTTTCCAACATACCCATTTTGCCATATTACCTTCTTAGAAATGCCAGCATGCTAACCTGACTCTGCCACTTGGCATCAACCTGAGAATGTTCCGCGCAGAGCCCACCTGCGACCCAAGGCTCTATGATAATCTGACCCCAAGTCTAGTCATATGATCATGTCAATGAATCATGCTGTTTGCCATCCTATGAAGTTGTTTCCCCCAAAGAAATAACAACAGAAACATTATTGGTGGTAGTTGGCTTGTAAAATACATTCCAGATTATTTCAAAAGGCCAACTATATATCCAGCAACAAAAACTCTTAAGGCAATTTAAAAATTATAGAGCTAAGGGAATTTTTATACCTCAGCCAACTGTTTTGACTGCTTTTAATTAAATACAAATGAAATAATTGACATAAAGTGCCATTAGGCAATTATTTTACTAACATTTTGTCTCTTTAGAGACATAACTGCTTACTGCATTGATCATTTAGAAAATTCATTAATTCAATTGAAGCTGGTTGTAACATAGCTAAAGAGTTAATATCAACTTAGAGCAATAAAAAACTTTTATGCGAATATAATACTTGCATTAACAGTATACACATTAGATCCCAGAGTATTGCTATTTTTTTCTGTCTTTTCCCTAGGCCATCACTGTAGGTATGTGGGATGTTAACTTTTTTTCCTGATTAAATATTTTAAATAAGTGAATAAATTAACAATGAAAATGATGTTTATCTGAGAGTTTAGCAACTTAATGGTTGTTTCTCATTTTCAGAATAATCAAAGTTTTTATTCTCTTTCCCAAAATGTACATAAATTCAACAAGAGTGCATCTGGTTCATTGGCAAGACCTTGAGATATTTTTCCATCCATGAAGTAATCAGAGAATGTTATGGACCCACACAAGTTTCTTCATTTTTTTTACAAGACAGCGTCAATGTTGGCTTTTTGTCTCAGAGTAAACATTTAAAGCATTAGCCTATCTTCAGTCCATTATGAAATTGATCACAGTCACTGTGAAAATTTGTTGGCACTGAAATAATCTCTCAAGGTATGAGGTAAATGTTCAAGTGAAATGAGAAGTTCACTTGGGTCTAAAGATCAGCCATTCTGGATTTTTCCTTGGAGCATGGCCAAAGGTCATGCAAGTGTTCCACTAGCTTGTAGGAAGAGCCAACATGTTGCCATATGCATGGTGACATAGAGCCCTTCTCCCACGGTACCCAAGAGGGGTTGTTCTCTGTATATTTGTATAGAGATGTAATAAGAAAAGTTCTCTAGCTTAGACAAGTTTTTGGTCATTAGTCAAAGTGAATTAAACTCTTATTTAGAAACCCCGGGGCTGCCAGTGAGAAGCGCCAATGTGCATGTAGTCTGAAATAAACAAGGTGGTGTTACGAGGAGATTCCAAGGGGACATCTTCCTACCCCCTTTGCCATTTGTAATAGTTGGTCTAATAATCCGATCAAAAGCCAGCCTTGAAAACTTAATATCTTTTATTGTGGTTCTGGCTTGATAAATTATCTTGATCAACTAGCCGATTGGTCTAAGTTCCAAACACTTAGAAGGAAAGAAATGGCTTAGGCTCCTGGCCAACATATTCAGAACAAAACCAAACTGTTTGCCAGCTTCCCAAACTATTGCAATCAAAACCAGACAAAAGAAGGAGAAGATACCTCCCGGAACCTGCCAACATTTTCACCAGTGCGATTCATTTGCTGAGCGTGCACCTCAGCCAGAAGTCAGAGTGTGCCGGGCCAAGAGCGCACACTCTGGCTTCACCACTGTGCTGACTCTTCAAATGATTGTCGTTTTTTTCCTCTCCTGCTGCCAACTGCTCCCGGAGCTCACCAGCCTGTGTTCTCCAGCCAAGAGTTCATAGTAAACCTTGCAATATCTCATGCAATCGTAATGCAATTAGTGAGGCGCGCACTCCTGCTGGGCCTCTCCCCTCCACGCTCTGAGCCCCCAAAGAAGTCAATCACGGTGCCAAGTTCAAGGAGCTCCAAGCCGGGCGGCAGAGGCCAGGCTGCCCCTGCACTTTGTCTTTTCTGCTGCTTCCACTCGACTCCTTTTTTCAGCAGCACAGAAGGTGGGTCCAGTGTGATGCCTTTCCAGGCACCACAGGAGGGAAGCTCCCTGGTCAAACTATTTCCTAGTTGACTCTTAAGAGAAACAGGGCACAACCAACATCTCCAGATTGCATGCACTTGCAAAGGAAACTCTGAAGGTGAATGAATTTGCATTAGGCAATTCATCAAGCAAATTCGAGAGATAGCCAATTTCCAAACTCTCTCCCCTCCCTCCTTCACCGAACCCTATAGTTTCTGTCTGATGGTTTATATTATGGTCTTTCTCAAGTTTTTGCCTGAGTATATTTTAAATTAACAGTCATCACCCTTCTCCTTAGGTAACATACTTTAAAATATTTAGGAATCAAGAAAGCATGCTATTTGCCACTTACCCCGATTCTTTCAGTGAAATAATTTTGTGTGTGTTTGTATATATGCATGTATGTGTCTACACATGTGTGTGCAAATATATATGTATATGTGTGAATATATGTGTATATACACCTACATATATATATATATATATATATATACATGTGTGTACACATATATAAATATATACGCCTGAGTGTGTGTGTATGTATATATACAAGAGAGAGAAAAATTCAAATAGGGAAAAATGTTAGCAATCAACAACTGTGTAAATGGTACATGGGAGTTCTTCATACCATTTTTGCAATTCTCTATAAATAGGAAATTATACCTAGTTACAGTTACAGAAATTTTCAAAAAGTGAGGGAAAATTAGTGGAGAAGGAAAATATTGTGGCAGACACATTTGTCAGAAAACGTTCTCCACACAGTAAGACCATGAACGTCCAGCACTGTCTAGGCTCATACCAAGAGTAAAGGACAACCTGTATATTTATTTCAAGAATAGTAATTCCCCCAGTGATGTGAAACGGGCCGTGATTTTGTCCTTCTGGGGACATCTGGCAATATCTGGTGACATTTTTGTTGTCACACTTGGGTGAAGGGGTGGGGAAGGGATAACTGGTACTGGCATCTATGGATGGAGGCCAGAGATGCTGTTCAGCACCCCACAATGTATGCGATGGCCCCACAACAAAGAAGTATCTGGTCCAAAATGTCCAAAGTGCCGAGGATAAGAAACCCTGAGCCAAACAATTGATTTTCAAGAACTACATAGTTAGAAGATTGAATTTAAGAGAAAGTTAATGACATAAATTAAAACAGTTTAATAAAACCTCAGAAAATATTCCAATTTCACAATTCCTGTCATTTTCAAGGCTGATAACAACAAAGATTAATCAAGAAACAAGGCAACATTTCTAATTTAGGAACAAAAGAGTTTTCTCAGCTATCATCCAAGGCACAAACAGAACATAGGAGACATAAGCCTTTCTTATATTTATGGATTTAATCCATATCTATAGCTATTTTAAAAAGGAAATAATAGCCAGAAAGTATGATTCCACATTTTTGTCTTTGAATCTTAACTACCTAAAGTTAAGATATTTTAAGCGTTCTAAATGTTTTTAGTTTGTGTTATTTAAAGTAACATAAACACATCTATCCCGTAGATAACTGCAAGCTTTCTAAAAATAGTTTCTTTTAAGTATCTTGGATTTTTAAAAACTGCTAATCCCTATTATAAAAAAAATTTCTAATCTAGTTCAAATTGATGATAGTCATACGGAAGAAATACATCCGAATGACAACGATGTGTTTTAGGAGTTTAGTCCAATTTTGGTCGTGTACTAAAATGCCCTCATCAAGACGTGATAACACGCTGAGTGCATCTGATGCCAGGAATCCATTCCCGAAATGAGTCCAGACATAATTGTGGCTTTTGACATCTTCCACGTTAGCATCCTTCTAAATCATCTTGAAAAATATGTCGGTCTTTCAGGTTCGGTTATTTGGTTGCTTAAATCTTATTATAACCATCAACAACAGTTTGTTAATATAATTTCTTTCCATTCTTCCTCAACACTGTCACCTGGAGTCATCAGTTACACTGTCATCGGGAATCCCAAAGGGAGCTGGGTTTGCTCCCATCCTTTCCTTTATCTAACCACTACCTTTAAGAACTACAACGCCATATCTTTAAAAACATGGATTCTCTTATCGTATTTCAGCTGACAGCCGGCCTGCTTACTTTTCTATTCCCAGGACTTCTACCCTCGACTGGCACACTCATCCTTTATTTAGACAAAACGAACTTTGGGTTCTGTTGTCTTGAAACTTTTTGATGTCAAAATTGAGAATCATTTGCTTTGTTTTCTCCCTTTTGTCTAAAATAATTATGAGACTATTGTTATTTTTCATGAAGATTTCAGATGTATGGCTCAACTTAGTGCAGTCACATCAAGAGTTTTCTCCTACAGATGGAATCACCAGTTGTTGGCATCGGAATATGTGCCCTGCATTCACCCCCCGCATCCATGCACCTGTAATGTCTTCCCGCGGGGTATCACACTGCCTTCTACCTCTCTGGTTATGAGCAAGCAAACAGAATGCAGAGTGTGGCTCCTTCACATTAAGACAGAGGGGTAGGTAGGAGAGAGAAAAAAAGAATATTTGGCATCTACTATATTGCAGGTAACATTCTAGGTGTTTTAAATAAACCACTAGATCACCCTCGATTTAATGTGCAGCCTAGCTGGCAATCCTGACATAGCCTGTATCTATCTTTAATCCTGTCTTGAAAAGAATATACTCCCATAAACTAGAACATGATGAGTTCTTTAAAAAAAATTTGTTAAATAAATGATTTATACCTACGATGATACTTACAAGGTGATATTAAAATACTACAGACAAACGTCAGATATACCTCGGTCTAGTTCCAGACCACTGCAATAAAGCGGGTCAAATGAATTTTGGGGCTTCCAAGTGCATATAAAAGTTGTGTTTACACTAAATAGCAGTCTATTAAATGTGCAATGGCTTTGGGTCTAAAAAAATGACAAACCCTTATTTTAAAAATACTTTATTGCTAAAAAGTGCTCACCATTATCCAAACTTGCAGTGAGTCCTAATCACAGATCACAGGTCACCTTGACAAATATAATAATAATGAAAAAAATCGGAAATATTGGAAGAATTACCAAAGTGTGACACAGAGACACAAGATGAGCGAGTACTGTTGGAAAAATGGTGCCAATAGACTTGCCAGAGAGCGGGTCACCACAGACCTTCAAGTTGTAAAACACACACTATCTGGGTGGGGGGAGGGGGAAGGGTTCAATAGACCTTCAAGTTGTGAAACACACACTATCTGGGTGGGGGGAGGGGGAAGGGTTCAATAGACCTTCAAGTTGTGAAACACACACTATCTGGGGATGGGGTGTGCAATAAAGCAAGGTACAATAAAACGAGGCATGCCTGTGCTAAAATCACAGCCCCACCACTGAAAATTAAGATTGATTAAGAGCTTAAAGGCAGAATCAAGGCAAAACCTCCACAAACTGTGAGGCAAAGGGAGAACTATTTTAAAAATTAAACAGTCAAACCCCCCTTGGCCTCCTAACCAACTCAGACTGTGATTGGTGAGACCAGCTGTGCCCAGGGGGAGGAGACCCCACCCACTACCTCCACCGGAAGTCATGAAGGGAAGCCAGACAGGGATTCCCAGAAAAGACAGGACAGTCTATGGAGCCCACCTTTGTGCCCTGTATCCTGGTCTAGGAAACACAGGGCAGGCGGGGCAGGAAGAGCTGGGATAAGGTTTTCTGGGTCTTGTCCGTTTGGCACACCAGGTTGGAAGAGGGGATGTGCAGTGGGTCAGGAGTTCTCTAGACGCTGAAGAGCTGAGGGGGCCCTGGGCACTGCCTCCTCCCTCTCCCTGAGCAGCACATCACCTGGCTCAGCCCCCACTTCAGGGAAGCTCAAACACCTGCGTTGGGAGCTCTTTCTTTCTTGTGTTTCATCTTTTTTTCAAGAATGAATAAAAAGGAAAACTACGACAGGAAGCAACTTCAAAAAGACAGCACAATACGACAATGTGAATGTCGTCCTCAACACAGAGGAAGAACGTCCTGCATGTGAACTGCAACAAACATGAGACGTAAGCTCCAGGAACTATTTAGCATACTCAGAGAGGCTGAATAGGATCTTCAGTGAGAAAGGACGGAGATCAAAACGACAGAGACTAGAAAACAAGATGAAAGGAAGAGATGAACAGAGAGCAAAATGAGTACAGAGAGGGAAACAACAAAGATTGAAAATGCGTCAACGAGATTCAAGTCCACGTTGTAGACTGAACAACAGAAATGTAACCATTAATGAGGCATACAGATCTGAGATTCTCGTCAACAGAGGAAAAGGAGAAAGAAATGAAATAATGGTTTCAAAAAGAGAACCTGAGACATGAGAACGGAAGACAGACTCTGAACACATAGAAGTAAACTGGTAGTCTAGAAGGACCTCGTGTGCCCCCATCCCACCAAAGAACAGAAGCAATTATCAAACAGGTGACTTTCCAGAAGCAAAACATCAAGAGCAACCTGGGTTCATGGACTGCAAAAGTCCACAGTGTTCAGGAAAAAGCCACAGATGAGAGGTATACAACCATCTTCCCTAGAAAGTGATGGAAAATATGAAGAAGAGATGAGGCCTTGCTGTCGGTGAGACAGCCCGGAGTTTGCCTGCATGGAACCAGTGAAAGATGGCCTGGGATCCTTCCTTTGGGACATGAAATGCCAGACCAGGGAGCAGCATCTACAGATGTCAGAGGGGGAAAAAGTGGTGACCTAAAAATATAGCCCCACCACGTTATTTTTCATTGATTGAGGCACTTCCTACATCAATTCAGAGCCTAATAATTTCATTACTTAAAAAGTTAATAAGGGGCACCTGGGTGGCTCAGTTGGTTGAGCGTCCGACTTCGGTTCAGGTCATGGTCTCTCGGTCTGTGAGTTTGAGCCCCATGTCGGGCTCTGTGCTGACAGCTCGGACTCTGGAGCCTGCTTCTGATTCTGTGTCTCCCTCTCTCTCAGCCCCTCCCCTGCTCATGCTCTCTCTCTCTCTCTCTCTCTCTCTCTCTGTCAAAAATAAATAAACACTTTTTAAAAAGTTAATAAAATATGATGAATTAAACCTTTAACTTTGAAACCAGAAGAAATAAGAGCAAAGTACCCACTGCACTGAATAAATCAAGTACCAATGAATTAAAACATAAAATTGATACGGTGAATCCCAAATCTAGTTCTTTGTGAAGACTGTTTTTGTTTTTCATTGTAATCCATCTCAAATTTAATTTAAAACGACATAAAGTGGGGCACCTGGGTGGCTCAGTCACTTAAGTGTCCAACTTTGGCTCAGGTCATGATCTCATGGTTCATGGGTTCATGCCCTACATCGGGCTCTGTGCTGACGGCTCAGAGCCTGGAGCCTGCTTCAGATTCTGTGTCTCTCTCTTTCTGCCCCTTCTCCGCTTGTGCTTTGTCTCTCTCTGTCTCTTAAAAATAAATAAATGTTTAAAAAATAATAATTTAAAACAACATATAGCAGATAGATTGGCTTGACCAGTGTCATTTGGGAATGAATGAATAAATCAATGTATCAAATGTTATACTAAGTTTTAGGAGACTATTTGCATAGCAGTGAGATTGGAAAAACTTTCCCAAGTAAGACTGCAAATCCAGAAGCAATAAAGTAAAGACGGGACAAATTTCACCTGGTAAATATTTTTTATACAGTATGCCCTAAGATACCACAAACAAAATGGAAATACATAAGACTGAGTTCTCCGACCACCCATCTGATAAACAAATATCAATATGCCTGAGTTACTAAAATCTATAAATTTATAACTAGAAAAGTGAAGATCAAGTACAGAAATAGACAAACATCTGGATCAACAGTTAACGGAAGAGGAAATTCACGGAACTAGTCAATAGGTGGTCAAGGTCATGCAAAGTGAAGCAAAGAAGTGATCCCATCCTCTTTCCCAGGCTTCTCACTGGTACCAATCATGAATATCTGGAACATTTGGTGCTAGCAAAAAAAAAAAAAAAAAAAAGCATATTTATCTGCATAATTGTGCAGCTTTCTTTAAAGTAAAAAAGAAGAGTGAGAGAGAGAGTGGAAAACAACCTGATGTCCATCAGCAAAGACATGCTTAAATAAACGCTATGGAAAATTAAATGATGCTCTTATGGAATGTGTTTTGAATTGTACATTAGCCCAGGGGATACTCATGATGCATCATAAGCCTACAAAAATTAAATTACAGCATGATCCTATTTTTGTAAGACAAAATAAAGCAAAACCAAGATATATATATATATATATATATAGAGAGAGAGAGAGAGAGAGAGAGAGATGTATATCATGGATGTGTGAGGACATGTTTATGAAGATAGTCCACATTACCATGAAATGACACTGATTACCGGGATTGGCTAATGCGAGGAGTGGGGAATGGAAAGGGGGTCCAGAAAACTACATAACTCTTTCTTCTGATAATTTTAGGTTGTCTTACTTGCTTTAATTTAATAACAAAAATTAAAAATACAAAGCACTGATAAAATAGAGAAAACACAAATGCGTCACTTTTGAAAGGTGACAGGAGATCACCACAAATAAGACTTTGTAAGAACAATAAAAGAACATTCCATGTAGAAACCTACGATAATAGCTTTGAAAATCTAAATGAAATGAAAAATAAACACATTGTGGAAATGACCAAACTGTAGTTATTCCAGGAAGGCAAAGATGGTTTAATCCCAGAAAACCTGGTAATATAATTAATGGTATCAACAGATCAAAAGAGAAAACTCTCTTTATTTCAATAAATGGCCTTAAAATACATGGATGAAACAGAAGCAAAAAGATATTTCCTTGGCCTAATAGAAATGTACATTAGCATCCTTCCTGATAAAATTGTAAATAAATATCTTTAAAAATTTGAAATTAGATTCCTTTCTGGCCAATTCATAAGTCCAGAAAAAAACAGGTATAAATGTTGGAAAAGATAAGACAAAAATATCATTATTCATGGATCGTCTATATTAGGAGGAAAAGTAATGAGCTGCACAGTAAGTTTACAACAAATTAGATAAGCCAGAAATAGTGAGATAGAACAAGCGTAGAACACTTAGCTCTTTTCCTTTATTGGAGCAATAAAAAGATAGAAAATATCATAACAAGGAGTTCATTCACAAGAGGAACGAAAGAGCCATTTTAACAAAAATGTTCAAAGTCAATTGCAAATTAGATGGAGGGTCAAACAGGGAGACCTAACTCAAGAGTCTTGTCATGCTCATTAGTAGAAACATTAATGATGTAAGTATGACAATATGTCCGATCTTCCCAAACTAATTCATACCCCAAATGGGATTTTTCTTTCTCATAAAATGGTTCTGAAACTAACCTAGGAAATAAGTAAGCAGGAACAATCAGAAAATGTTTGGGGCAGAATGAGAGGAACTTGTGAAGATGAGTTGTAAACTTGCATCAGATTAAACAGGACTGTGCCTGCTGAACAGACTGATTGGGACGCCAAAATTGCCACCTTGGCCCAGAGCACATGGGACTTCCGCAGAAGGAAGGTAGGATTTCAAAGCAGAGGAGAAAGTCTTAATAAATGGCTTAAGTTCAAATGACTAATGAGAAAAGAAACAAATAAGTCAAATCCCCCTTCTCAGAAAGCATTAAAATTCATTCCTGGTGGATTTGTTAAAGTAAAATACAAAACAAAACAAAACAAAAAAACCCACCACATAGGAAGAGGGAGGCGAGTCAGTATCTGAACCAGGACCAGCAAAGACGGCATACAAGAATGTGTAAACAGAGGAACACTCATTTAAGATGGGGATAGTTTTGGGGCCCCTGGGTGGCTCAGTGGGTTGGGCGTCCGACTTCGGCTCAGGTCATGATCTCACGGTTCGTGGGTTCGAGCCCCATGGTGGGCTCTGTGCTGACAGCCTGGAGCCTGGAGCCTGTTTCCAATTCTGTGTCTCCCTCTCTCTCTCTCTGACCCTCCCCCACTCACACTCTGTCTCTCTCTCTCAAGAATAAACATTAAAAAATAAAATAAATAAAATAGGGATAGTCTTAAACACACAAATTTTATATACAAGAAATAAAATGAATGCTACAACAAAGGGAAAAGTACTCACAAGATGTATGGTAAGCATGCATCATTAATCTATAAAAGACACTTACAAAATAATAACAAAAAAAATTAACACCCCCATGAGGTAAATAGGCCAGAATCAAACCAGTTGTAAGAGAAAAATGCTGAAGAACCAGTAATACGTGGTAATAAAAAGTTCTGCCTCTTGTAATCAAAGAAACGCAAATTAAAATAACAATAAAGCATCATTTCTCTGACATCAACTCTACAGAAACTAAAGTGCACGAAATGCCCAGTGTGGTGGAGAGTGAGGGGAAACAGGTCTTGCGTGCACTCCTCACAAGTACCATTTTGTGCACAATCTTTCTGAAATGCAATTTTATAAAATGTTTTAAATTGGGCACAACCTTTGACCAGGGACATCCCCCTCTAAGTCTTCCTGAGGGAAATGCAAAGGCAATTGTGACTAATTATCCACCTTGCCGTTCCCCACAATAATGTTTATAATGGCAAAAAAAATGTCCAATTGGGGCTGTTTACATGAATATTGTCACTTGTCTCTGATAGGCTAGCATCTATTCTTTTAGATTTATGTTAAGAATATTAACCCCCGTGGGCCAATGGTCACAATCTGCTTTTAGGTGTAGATGCACCTAGAAAACAGAACAAAAAATACGATTGCACTTCAGTAAAGTAGTGACCACACTCATGCCTTGAAAAGAGACTATGAGGGTGTCTCAGGCTGACGTCCTGTCTTCTGTGACTTTCAAAACTTTTACAGTGAACATGATTTACTTTTACCTAGACATATATAGAAATATATATTTCCTTATAGATATACAGAAATATATATTTCTTTATATAGAGATATATAGAAGTATATACATATATCTTATATATATATCTTATATAGAAATATATATATATATATATATATATATTTACTTTTATATAGAGAAAAAAACACTTCATTTTTGTGGCAATTTTTTTGTCATCAAGAGGGGAAGGAAAAAAAAAAAGTTAGAGAGGGAGGGAGCCAAACCATAAGAGACTCTTAAAAACTGAGAATAAACTGAGGGTTGATGGGGGGTGGGAGGGAGGGGAAAATGGATGATGGCCATTGAGGAAGGCACCTGTTGGGATGAGCACTGGGTGTTGTATGGAAACCAATTTGACAATAAATTTCATATTAAAATTTTTTTTTTCAAATATTCCTAACCTGGACAGAATTCTGGGAAATGTAACCAGTTGGAAGCTTTTCAAACAGCGGTACTTTGTGCGTGGCCTGTGTTCCTGAGGGGAAAATGGTCAGCATCACCCACACCTGCCCAAGCCGGTTCTCGTGTGAATTCGTAACTGCCCTTGGGTGTGCTACACAGTGGAGACTGGCCCGGGTCAAGTATTTGCTCTGCCCTAGACACTGGGCTAAGCCCTCTGCCTGCACTGATTCACTGAATCCTCCTGGTGACCTGTACTCTGTACTCTTATGATTCCCATTTCAAAAAGGAAGAGACAATGGGGCGTCTGCGTGGCTCAGGCTCAGGTCATGATCTCGCAGTTCATGAGTTCAAGCCCCACTTCAGGCTCTGTGCTGACAGCTGGGAGCCTGGAGCCTGCTTCCAATTCTGTGTCTCCCTCCCTCTCTGCCCCTCCCCTGTTCACATTCTGTGTGTCTCTCTCTCTCAAAAATGAACAAACATTAAAATAATAATAATAATAAAAGAAAGAAAGAAAGAAGAAAGGAAAGCACAAAGCACAGAGGGGTTGAGTAACTTGTCCGCATCACACAGCTTATACACAGAAGAGCTGGGTGTCTCCAGGACTGTTTCCTATGCCCATAGGCTGCTATCTCCTTTGTGGGCCCATCAGTCCTGCGGGGAGTAATTACTGCTTTCTTCCCTGGCCGCGTAATGTTCTTCTTTGTAACTAGGAGTCTGCGCAGAGCATTTCTTCCTCCCGAACGAACCATGCTTCTGCGGTGGCAGGCCCTCCCTGCGCCCGAGCCCTGTGCACGGCTAACTCTGTCCACCTCTGGGTCCTCTCCAGCCCTAGCTGCCTTCCTGAGCCCGCATCTGGGCAGGCCTGGAAATTGCCAGCTTTGCAGGAGGCGTGTTAATTGCTTATTTACTTGGGTCTCCCGGTACGATAAGCTCCCTGAGGTACCAGCTCTGTCTGTCCTGCTCATTATCATATCCCTGTTGACACGTGGCTCACATGCACGCATGCGTGCACACACACACACACACACACACTTCAACTGACCTTGAAAGATATTCTCTATCTTGCAAAAAATCCAACTGATGCCCATATGCCATAAAGTTCATCTCTTTCTTTACGTCATTAATCTCTCCGAACAAATACGGAATTTTTCTCAAACTGATTTTCACAAGGTACTATACCAAAGAGGAGGATAGAGAGGGGCGCGGATTAGCACCTTTCCCAATGCACATGATCGTGCTCAGTGGTGAAGGCCAGGCCTCCTTGGCATGAACGAGGGTCTTGGTACGAGGGTCCTAGGGCTCACCTCCACCTTGGGGAGCTGGTCAAAAATCAAACCAAAACAGCATTTGGAGATAAAATTGGAATGAGGCTACAAGAACCATAGGATTCTCCTTTATAGAAATGAAGGAAGAGGTGTTCTGAGGTGAGAGCTGGAGTCAATAAATGAGTGAATGAGTGACTAGGTTAATTTAATGTCGTTAGTATGGTTCTATTTACTAAGTTTAATAATTTCTGTGGCATAGCTTCAAAATATCTAAGGCAACCTATAACATCAAATACCATCTGAAATGTGACATTTAAATTAAAAAGTCCAAGTTGATATCGAGCTTAATGAGAGGGTGAGGCTATTGCACCAGAAAGGCAGCGAGAGAACTTTCTGCCTGCCGCAGACCTTATGCTGCTCGGGAACATGGTTGCTTCCTCTCCTTCTCCTTCCAACCACATGGTAGGACCACATGCCCTCTCCCCCTTGAAATGTGAAATGTTAGCAGAATCTTATGAAATATTAACAAAAGGGACATGTCACTTCCAACAAAAGCCTCAAGACTGAGGGCGTGCTTCACCAAGTTCTCTCCTTCCCTCTGCCGTGAGAGGAGAGCAGACGGCATCCCAGAGAGAAGCTGCCATGTCAGTCTGGGTCCCCACCAGCCTTGGAGAGGCAAACAACATTAGCAAGAAATACACCTCATGGTGCCTGGGTGGCTCAGTCCATTAAGCGTCTGACTCTTGATCTCACAGTTTGTGAGACTGAGCCCCACGTCAAGCTCTGCACTGACAGTGCGGAGCCTGCTTCGGACGCTCTCTCTCCTTTCTCTCCACCCCTCCCCCTGCTTATGTGCACACATTCTCTCTCTCTCTCTCTCCCTCTCTCTCTCTCTCTCTCTCTCTCTCTCTCTCTCAAAATAAATAAACATTTTTTAAAAAAGAAATACACCTCAGTTGTTTTAAGGCTTTAAAATTGGGGGGGGGGGGCTGTTTGTTACTGCAGCACAACCAAGCTTGTTGTAACTGTTATACTGACACAGAGCAATAAATTTAACTGTGAGATTCCAGCAGCCAAGGAGAGCACATAGCATGCACCTATGCAATTCTTCTCTTTCCTGAGAAAAGGTAATACAAAAGTCCCTTAGGAGCTAGTGCTGAATCTCAGAATTGCTTTACTGGGATTTTTAAACAGGAGACAATAAGGAACCAAATAAATGTTTCACAGTAGGTGGTCTCTTCCCACTCCTCAATATTCGAATTAAGAAGTAGAGATATCACCTCCCTTCCAGAATTGGGATGAGGGACATTCCCAGCCATCTGACTGGCCTTCACTGACCCTGATTACCTGTCTCTGTCATCTGTCTGAGGCCACAGCAGCCTGTCGTGTTGGATGGGGACAACAGCTGTACATAAGTTGTCATCAAGACAGTGGCTAAAGTCTGCAAATGGTGTGATTATTCATACAAACGGGAACATGTTAAAATTATAGCTATTACTCCTCTCAGGGTCTGATGTTATCTTGAGAGAAGGGACTGTTGCAACTCAAGTCATGAACACATGTGGTGATATCATGGACCGTGTGTCCCCTGCAGAAGAGAGTGCCGAGGGCCACAGCTCTTACAAGACGAGTGAGTTGAGTACAGCAGGGACCCGAATTTACTATAAATCGCCCGGATTCCGTGACCCAGAATTGGAGTTCACTCATTCGCCTGGACAAAACTGGTTCGCTCATTTCCTGGAGGTGTGAGACGAGGACCACCCAAGTCCTGGCAGACAGCAGGGATATCAGGAGGTTCTCCATCGGATCACTTTTCTATGACAGAAAAAAAATCAAATTAAAACATTCATCCAATTAGTAAAATATATGGGTAGAAATGATGAACCGTTTTTGGATTTTTCTGACTTCCATGATCCCTTCGGAATTCAATTCATCATCTTCAACAACGTCAAATCCACCCACTCAGACCCCGGTGCGTAAGTTAATGATATTTCAGCTGGAGAATTTGGGAGAATTGTGAAATTTATAAAAGAGATATTTGAAACTCTTCATAATTATGTCAAGTATGTCTAGATTTATCAGAACCGCCTACATTTTGGAAAGAGAAAATGTAATCTTTAACAGATAAGTTAATTAGCCCGATAGCCTGAGCATTGGCCAGGGAGTCAGAAAGTGTAGACTGATTCCTCCTTCCAAAGTCTTCAGGTAGTGCAATGTGACCACAGCCTTGTCACCTTACCCAGGCCTGCATCAGGGATTCTAGAAAATACCTTTTAGGAGCACCTGGGTTGCACAGTGGTTAAGCATCAACTCTTGATTTCAGCTCAGGTCATGGTCTCAGGGCTCATGAGATCAAGCACCATGTCGGGCTCTGCACTAACAGCACAGAACCTGCTTGGGATTCTCTCTCTCTCTCTCTCTCTCTCTCTCTCTCTCTCTTCTCTCTCTCCCTCTGCCCCCTCTCCCACTCACATATTCACACACTCGCTCTCTTGCAAT
The DNA here is from genome assembly GCF_024362965.1 of Panthera pardus. Lineage (NCBI taxonomy): Eukaryota > Metazoa > Chordata > Mammalia > Carnivora > Felidae > Panthera > Panthera pardus. The sequence goes on from NW_026526788.1 coordinate 83,509,401, forward strand.
AAATAAATAAACATTAAAAAAATACCTTTTAAAGAATTGCATGTACAACATGGATGATCTTATTAAGGTAAGGCTACCTGCTTCTGGACTGATGGACTCTCCAAGGGACAAGGAGGGAGGGTGCCCTCCTGACAGGTGGACAGGGCAGATCTCAAAGCCTCCATACAGAGCGCAGTCTCCTTCCACATGCTGGGCCTGGGAACTTATCCAGGCAAAGGGCCCCCCTCTGCAGTGAAGGTTTCATGTGCTTTATGAATGAATTACTGAAAGGAAGGAAGGGCAGATATCAAAGTGCATCTCCCTACAGAAAGCTATTAATAATAATCTTTATTAGGCTCTATCTGGTGGTGTATTTCCCTATATTCAAAATTTTATCAGACCTACTTTAAGAATTAAAATCCTTGCACATTGGCTATTGTGGGATTATGTTTCAATTTTCGGTTTTTGCCACTCTTCTTTATATGGGATGCTGCAGAGAATGATACATGGTGCTTTAAAGTTATTATTATTGAAATTTAAGGTGGTATGCTTTTGAGCGTGTATAGCATTGCTTTGTTATTTATTTAGAGGTGTTGAAAAATCTGTGTTGAAATTAAAAATGCAATATATAAATCCATCTTTCTTTGTTTATTAAAATGTTTTGCTGCACACCCGATCTGAGACAGTCACCACACTAGTTTTTGGAAACATCAGAAAGAAATACATGTTTTGTTTTGTTTTGTTTTTCAGTTTTCTTGCCTCACACTTCCAAGTTCTTCATACCTTCTTACGTTTGAAAAGTTACAAACAGCTCCAAACACTGTTTCCCGTTCTTTTCCTTTCCTGTTTTACTTTTATCCCAACGTGTCAGTTGACACGAGAGACTTCTGTAGTTAATATTCCTAATTAATATCTGTTAGCTGAGAATTGCCAACCTCCTCAAACCATCATCTATAAAGTACCTTTATAGGACTAATTTGTTTTTACTTTCATTTAGGTGCACTAATGCAAATTAAAGACATTAACTGATCAGGCATGAGAATAATTTATAAAGAAAAAGAAAGGGGCATGTCTTTTCCAACATAAAGTATATGGAATTGCTACAGAAATGACCCAAGTGAGCCCTACTGGTTTATTCAATAAGGGTCCTCTCAAATTCCATCTGTGAACATTTGGTCAGTCCTTTTATGGGGAAAAGACATTTCTCCAGGTTCATATTAATTTTTGTGCACATCTGCGCATTCACCTAATCCCTACCCACATACCACTTCAATTAAAATTAACGGAAGTCAAATCCTTGAGTGGTTTTAATTGCAATATGTAGATTATAAATGGCGCCCATCTTTAACCACACAAAAATTATTTTTTTTTCTTGGCTTCTCTCTCAGGAATAATATTGAGGTATAGGGTTAGTTATCGTGAAAGAATTTTCATTTATTGTGTGGCCCCTGCAAATGATACTGAGACCTTACCAGTGGACAAAAGGCCAATCAAAATTAATGCAAAAGTACAATTAAGAAGTATTTTAAAGAAATGCCTTTTCATTCTATCCAAGGGCATACGGGGATACACATTGCCAGAAAGAGGGTAATGTTGGGCATGCTTTAATGAGGCAAGCATAATTATATGTCAGCTCTATAAATGATGCAGTAAATGGTTTTCTCTCTTAAGTAGGTTAAATATTGTCCTTACATCTGGTTTACAATAGTCTCAAAATACTCCTCTCGCAGATTTTTCAAAGATAGACCTTAGACCAGGCTGCATCCAAATATCTGTCCTTTAAATCAGCAGAATATGATTTCATGTTCTCTTACCTCGCTTTTATGCACACCCCATGTTCTTTTGTGAAATGATTTCAGCCACACGCCGGTCAACCACCTAGAATCTTGTTTATACGCTCAAATTAAAACAAGGGACAAAATCACCATTACGAGCTCCGCCTTTGTTTTTGTTTGTTTGTTGTGTGTTTGTTTCAGCCAGAGCCAAAACTTCTTCCGTGTCCACAGCCCCCCAAAAGCAACAAGTAATTTCCTTTCTGTCCATTACGAGCAGAATCAGTAGTGCATATCGCATCAGCATTTTTTATCTTCAAGCAATTACGGCGTCTGGAATAATAAGCTAAGATAAATAGAATCGGCCATTGAAACAAAATATTATCAGGAAAGAAAAAGTCAAAGATGTCAGCAAGAAATGTCAGCTAGGTTAATCACACTTAATTTGAAAAGATGACTGTAACTTTAAGAATGTAGTTAGCTAGAGTTGGAGCTTAGGTTTTTATTTTACTACTTTATAGCCCGCTTCACAACTACTTGGACAAATACAAAACAAGAATTACAGTGCACCATAAGTTATTTTAATATCCTGTAGTGGTGCATACTTCCAATGAAATCCCAAGACTATTATTACGGTTCTCTGTTTGTGTGAAAATGTCAAGTTGTTTCGAGTGACTACATACTCTAAATTATATATAACTGTTACTTTATAGCTAATAGGCACTAAAATTACTTTAAAACAGAAATGTAAAGTTATATTTTCATCCTTTTTGACAGATAATAAAGCTTATTTATGAGACACAATTTTTCAAGCATTAAAACATCTCATGTTTACAAAAACATTAAAAATATTATTACTTGATATTTAAAGGAATGAAAACAGCAAAACCATTATGAAAATATTTGTCCTGTTCGGCGACGTCTCTATTCCGTCAAGCTGTCGTAACTTCATTTATGAAAGTCACGGGCTTAAATACTTCTAAAATTAAAAATATTTGCAAGTTCAACCAGAGGCCAATGATTTAATGTCTGTCTTGTTCCCTCATCTGCGGGCACGCACACGTGCCCTTCATACGCATGGCAGATGAAAGGTCGACACGTTTGTCTTCATTTTCACCTGCACCCCAAGAAGCAGCTCCACTGACTTCTACAGCTGCATCACTGGGTGGAGTTCAGTGTATCTGGGTTTGCTTGCAAACAAAGTTTCTCATTCCCCCTTCTCCAGTGGGACTGACTGCTTGATTATCCCTTGGGGCCTTGTCTTCTCCAATCCGTCTATCCGTCCCCGGTGCCCAGGGAGAAGAGCCAGGGAGGCCGGGCGAGACAGCACCACCTCCTGCCCATGTCAACTGTTCACGTTGTAGAGGAGGAAACAGAAAAAGTTGAACCCTCTCCCAAAGCCACACAGATCCCAGCGGCACGTTCCGCTCTTTGAACAGTAGTAAACGGTGATGCCACTTCCTAGCAAGGAGTGGAAGTCAACCTTCATAGGAGGTTCCAGTCTACAAGAGTGATGCTGGAAAGTTACTCTACCCGGAAATCAATGTCGACCTGCTGTGGCTTCCCAGGCCATGGCTACCCTTCTCCAGCTGAGTCAGCCTGGCTGGGGCAAAGCACGAATAGAGAAGCCAGCCAGCCACAGCATGAGGCCCGTGTTCTTTCAGCAAATCATGTGCTGAGCTAAGCCTCTGAGCCAGCTCCAGGCACTTGCTGGGAACGTGCAACGTGCCTTTTGGGTGACCGCTTTGTTTCCAGCACTTCAGGCCCTCTGCATCTAAAGCCATCCCTACTGTGCATCCAAAGCAAAATGCAAAGGGAAAAAATACACCAACAAAGGATTCCAGGAAAAGTAATCCCTTCCAGAGGGACGTGAAGGAAAACCACTTCCAAGGGTCATAGGGTGGATGTTTGGGGCTCTTGGCTGCCCACCGTCCGTGCCCTTCGCAACAGCACCCGGGTTTCCTTCAGAACATCGCTTCCTTCCCGGTGGATAACATCAAACTCTCCTGTCCGGGAACATGAAAATAGAGGCTATGGAGTTTTCCCTAAACACAGAGGCGTCTGCACCATGTCAGACCCCCTGCTTGGAGAATGCCCTTGTGTTTCCTGTTCCTGGTGTTCTGGAGAGAAGGTTCATCCTGGAACCCCCAGGTCCTACCAGGGAACCCGTTTTTCTGCACAAAGGAGCCAGAGCTGCATCAGACCCCCTGTGGCTCTCCTGGCATCTCTCCTGCATCATCAGCTTCCTGGCAAAATGGCAGCCTGGCATTCTTTGCAGCTGAACATCACACAGGGAAAGGAGAGACCCCCTGCTTCTCCTGGGCTCAACTGCCTGGAGACTGAACCGGGTCCTTTGCGGAGCCCATGTCTCAGGGCGTCCACTAACGAAGGAGCACTGAATCCTAGAACGTCCCTCCCAACAGCTAGTGTGAAGGCTACCACACCCACATCCACACCGAATCCTCTCAAGTTGTAAGTTGCAAGTTCAAGGACCTTTCTGTGTTGGTTTTGACACCATACCCTTCACTCCGAGCCTACTGGGGTCTCTGTCTCTGGAAGGTCAATGTTCTCCAAGCTGCCCCGTTACTGTCAGGGTCACTTCCGCCCACCCCCAGGCTCCTCCAGTGACTTTCCATCAGGAAGATGTTTTCATGAACTCCCCATCTCATCTGCCTCTTTTGGGTAGGCCCATGCCTCCCTTTCCCATGGCAGGAAGGCAAAGTGCAGCCCCTGAGAAGGACAGGCCTGGCCACCATCTGATCAGCGGAAGGCTCTAGCACAGGAAGGCTACCCGTCCCCAGCACCGTCTGGGTCCACCCAGCCACCAGGAATCTCGGCTCCGCTGCCCAGGGCAGGGGATCTGTGCTCTAACACCACCGTCTCTGCAGGAGGCCCAGCAGGAGACCAGTGAGCAGCTAAACAGGGACAAAATGTTTAGCTGTGTTTTAAAAGACTAATCTCTGATCACACCCCACAGACTTTGTTCCTCCTCCCAAGGCTTCATTAACTATTAATCCAGCTCACGGGCAGGGGAAGGGAAACCGATCTCTTCTGTATAGCAGGAGGGAAAAAATCATAACGTTGCAGAATTCTGAAACAAACAAAAAATGCTAGGAAGACATAAACATTGTCAAATCCCTTTCAAAGTTCACCAGAACACAGATGCACAAGTCTTTATGTGTGTGTTTCCACATGCACAGGTGTGAGCCCCAGAAGGCAGTGGATTCTGGAAATACCCAGAAACCAAAATAATTCTTAACCAGTGCTAAGGAATCCTTTGATCTGATATCAAGTTAATATTGGGTGAACTGGAGAAGCAGGGAGATTTACCTGTTGAGTTAACCTGGGGTTGTGTTCAGTCTATAATGGCAAACATAACAATTTCACATCCCAAGATTTCATGAGGGAAAACATGATTTTCTCGGGAGTTAGAACATATCCGATTATTATTGGCTAGCTCCAATGAGGGGTTAGTGAATAGGTGCCATCAGCCAAGGTGAAACGTGGTATAATGCAACCAAGTGTGTCTGGAATTTAGGTAAATAAAGGTACTACTCCAAGTCACAAGACACAGAGACATTCAAATAAAAGCTCATGAAATATATCTACTTAATAAAAGAAACAGAGTTGAAATCTTTGTGTTTCCCATGTCTAGCTCTTCAGAGGTATGAAGACTGCGTCTCTCCTGGTCTTTGATGCCTAGAGAGTTGTTTGCACCTCGACTTTTCCCGTCAGCCCAGAGAACAGGACTCCTCATCTGGTGGGATCTGTTCCATGGCCAGTAAGGCTGACCATGCCATCCCAGCACAGGGATGGCCCCCTGCCTGGGCCCAGACCGTCAGGGCTCATCTTGCAGCTGTGTAACTGGTCCTGTGGTGGTCACGGCACACACGTCCCTCAGGTCAGAGCTATCTCTGGGACGTTAGCTGAATGTCCAATTCCTTGACTACGGTATGCATGGCCACGTTTTCTGTTGGGGCAGGGCAGGGGGAAGGAATGACGCTAACACTGTTGAAGAAAACAGAACCCAGAGATGAAAAAAAACAAATAGGTTTTCAGCACTACACATTCAGTCTCTGATGCAGCCATATTCCTGGACCAGTCCTAGCCAAGTCCTGCTTTCGTATAGGGAGTCGTGACAGGGGCCTCAGTCACTTGCAACCAAGAGGACCCACGGCAGGTCGTCCTTCGTAAGCCTTTCTTTCTCCCTCTGTGGCTTCTTTCATGATGCCACAAACTGTTCAGTGACCCAACAGTTAATGTACCTCCTTTGTTAAACGGCTGCCTCGATTTACAATTTACTGTGATAACCACCAAGAAAACCAAACACACTCCTTTCTTAAGCAGATTAGGGGAGAGCTTAACTATGAATAACAAAAGGTGTTACCCTTCATGACAGTTTATCAAGTTTATGTTCATAAAACATTGAAATTAGACGTCAATCAAATCTTAACAGAATCATCGCTAACTGTGCATCGAGACTGATTCGAGCGGAGAACTTGTACAAGATTGAAATCCAAGAGAGTGTATTAGGAGGTGGGCATTTGCTCCTTGGTGATAGGGAACTCAATTGGACCAGAGTCCAAATTTTTGGAACCGGCAGGGTCCCTGACGGCAGAACTTGTCCCGGGTTCTAGAGCAGAGTCCTGAAGTGATGCTCCAAGCAGTGCCGTGAGCACAGAGGCCGTGCGATGCAGTTTCCCCGTCCTCAGGCTGTGCCGAGGGACCCTGCAGACACGGACGGTGCAGGGGGAGAGAACTGAAGTGAGTCAGAGCTCAGGAGTATGAACAGGAAGACACGTCGGTTAGTTTAATCCTAAACCTTGCCCCTAACAGATGGAGAGTCAGCCCAGGGCTGCTAGCGACTCCGTGTCCGCAAGTCAAACATAGACTGGGGGATGGATGGCCCCCAGCCCAGCGTTTGATTCGCCATCTAACTCAAAGCCCTGAAGCCACAGGGAGTAACACCTTACAGATCGCAGTGCTGGGACGACACTGGGGCCCATGGAACAGTCGTACAGGAAACTTTGGTAAGTGACTGAGTCACGTTTACCCAACGGGATTCCTAACGGACGATGTCAGAGGCACACGTGAGGTCCGTATCTGCCTGGGAGACCTGGTTCTTCCTTTAGAGCAAATTAAACCTGAGAAGCACAGAGAAGTGGACCAGAAGGCTTGATGGAGGTTTACGAGCATGTGACGCAGGTTGTTACCCGACGGTGGGGTGGCCTCCGAGCGCGGGCTCCTGAGTCCTATCTGAAGGGAGGAGAGTGAACTACGAGAGGAAACAAATGCACAAGTAATCTTTAATAGACATCTTTTGGCTACACACTTCTTTTAAAAGCAATATATATCCTTCTTGAAGGATGGCGAAGAAATTATGAGAGCAACACCTAACTTTTCTTAAGAAATTGTTCCAATTTCTGTGAAAAATCTCCTTTCACACATACTCACACGCAAGTGTGCACACACACATAAACACACGCACGTGTACATGCACGCACGTATGCACATGCACACACACGTGCACACACACACCCCTCCTGTTTGCTCCTGAGCTTCTTCCTGTGTTTGCCTCTCAGCTTTCTTTCCTTCGAGTCACATAAACCCGCTTGCTTCCGCCTGCCTTGGGGCCCCGCTCTCCAGCTACCGTGTCGCACCCACACCTGCTGCCTCGAGTCTGTCCCCTCCTGCATGTCCTGACACTCTGGTCTAAACGCAGTACCAAGTCGGGGCCACAATCAACACCCTGCAACATGGGAGCATGCCTTCACGCCTCCTCCCTCCCACGCTTGCCCACGCGCAGGAGGCTGGTGCACAGATTTGAGCCACACTGTGGCCCCTCTGAAGCGTGGACGGCCCTGCGGTGGCCACCGTCCTTCCCTGCTCTGCTTGCTCGGGGCAGGGGGGTTGGCATCCCTGACCTAACACTCCCTGCTGAAGACCCACCACAGGGAGTGTGCGCTCCTGCCCCTAAGAAGAGAAACGGTATGAGGCTGGTGCTCCAGAACCCGAGCACTGACGCTGGTCCTCCTTCTGTGCACCTTCCTGAGCCCAAGTGTGCACCTCGGAAGGCCAGAGGGAACATGGGGACTCGCCCAAGAGTTTTTGAACACACGTGTATTTAGGAGGCAGTGATGTGCAGCCCACACCAGGCCCACGACGGTTCTCACAGCTGCGACACAGAACAAGCCTCCTGGGGGGGCCGAGGCTGCCCTGACTCTTCTTCTAAACGTGTGACAGCCCCATGTGCCCAGCCTCAACACAGCCTTCCTCTGAACTTGATTCTTTGTGTCAGATGATGAGTTCTGAGATTTAGCAGAATCCCCCAAAACTGATGAGATAGGCTTTCAGTGGCTGATTAAATAGATTAAAAGTTTTAAATTTGTTTTTTAATGTTTACGTATTTTTGAGAGACAGAGAGAGAGAGAGAGAGAGAGAGTACTAGTGGGGGAGGCACGGAGAGAGAGAGAGAGGGAGACACAGAATCCGAAGCAGGCTCCAGGCTCCGAGCTGTCAGCACAGAGACCCACGCAGGGCTCGAACTCACAAATCACGAGATCATGACCTGAGACAAAGTCAGCCGCTCAACCGACTGAGCCACCCAGGCACCCCAAGATTCAAACAGATTTAAAGGAGTTTGTGTCATCCAAGTTTCTTCTGCAAGTTTCCTTGAGAAACAAACCAATGTTTTTGCCTGGGACCAGCTACAATTCCTTCCAAACTTAGTAGGAACCAAAATGCATACAATTATGTGGCAAACCCTTACCTGAGAAGGTGTAAGTGTGGGGTCGACAGGCGGACGCAGCCACCTGTCAGTTGACCGTGACCGTGACCGGTCTGGCAGGGAGGTCCATGTGCACCTCACGCTGCCCGTGACACAGGTCCCCCAGGGCTGTGAACCTCAGTCCTACCCAGCCACACCATTGCGCCTTTTCTCCAGGGGGCAGGCCTGAGTTCCTACACCCTACTTCATCTGGCCCTGATAAATCAGCCCCAAATGCAAGCTCCGCGAAGACAGATTTCCTGATGAAATAAGAAATGATGTCAGCACTCAGACAGAGCTTAAATTCAGGCCTTTCAGTGATTTTAAAGATGTATGAATAAAGGGATTCCCAGCAAATCCTGGGCACTTCATTGATTATATGGAAAGCTTTTAAAATAAAGTTACAAATACCTTAAGATGAGAGAATAAAGACTGTACTAGTTTAAGACACTGTTTTTGAAACTTTAAAAGCTTATCCTATTAGCCAAAAATACAGCCTTTCACTGGAGAACCTCCGACAGGTAGGATTGAGGGCATTTGCGTCTTCATGATATTTTGCTGGACTTCGAGAGTTTTCTGTGAAAAGGATGAATTTTCCTTGTAAACAGGGAAAAAAATATTAAATCGCAAAACTGTCGTAAATTATAAACTACTAACAAAGCTAAGACTCACTCAAGTTGGAAGAAAACTTCCAGCAATACTTAGGTGATGATAGATACTCGGGATGTGATTTCCAGGGCAACAATTATTTTATTTCTTTCCAAATTGGTAAAGTTTGGGGAAAGAATATTTCTCTCTAAATATTGCACTTGCCATAGAAACGCACTAACTGTGTCTTTAGAAAGCGTGTTTCTCTTGTCACTTTGGTGTGTAATTGCTCATATTTAAAAATGCGGACTGCAGTCACGGAACGTAGTGTTTAAGATGTATTCAACTCACACCTTGTCCTTGCAAGCGGTAGTTATCTGTCTCTGTCCTCTGAGGAAGCGCATGGTATGCTGAGCAAAACCCGAAGGGTAATAAAGAAGGATGATGTGCAAATCATCACAAAATGAACCCAGCTCCATCCCATCAATTAAATAGACTGGGTACTAACTATCTTATTTGATAGAGAAATTTAAAAAAAGAAAAGAATATGCAACTCAAAACACCTGCTATCCTATGCACGATTGTCTGTCCCTTACAATGACATGCTTTAGATGAAAAGTTGATCATGTATTTCAAGGGTTCAAAACATCCATTTCCTGAGCTCTGGAGGCCTGCAGGTGGCAGGGGCCCCTGGGACACAAGTGTCACCCTCCTGGCTGGTGGCTGGTTTTCAGGGAGCTTTGAATGGCTCACACAGGGGAAATATTGTTTTAGATGTCGACAGTGACACTCTCGTGACATCACTGGTAATATTCTTCACATGTACTTGTCTTAGCAATTCTCAGCAAGTTCATGGAGTAAGTCGTCAGACCCCAGTGAGGACATTCAGCCCGGAAATTTCATCACGACCTACTCCAACAGGGTTAGCTATTATTCCCACAGAATACTAACGTATGAGATGAAATGCACCACCATGAAGCCACCTTCTCAGTTGGGACCCCACGTAGGGTCCTACAACTGCTAAGGAGACCTCAAGAGTCACCTGTCCTGACAGGGCTTCCAGGGACGGCCTGGGCTGGAGTCACCTTGCCCCTGGACACACTTCTGGTTCCTCCTCCTGCTGGGGATGCCACGTGCAGGAAGAGCCATGTTCCTGAGAATGCCAGAAGGCGTTCTCCACCCGGCCCAGGTGGAGACAGGGGAGGCCAGGGAGTGCAAATGAGAGAGGAGAGACAAGGTCCTGACTGTTGGCGCCTTCCAGGCAGTGGGAAGGAATTCCTTCTCAGAGAGGCTTCCAGCTATGACACACACACACACCCATACCACTCCCGCCTTCCTGAGGGAACAGCACAGTTCACATGCCAGGAGGAGGCAAGAGATTCCGAGTGAAGCCTAAGGCTGGAAGATTTTACTCCCAATCCTCACAGTCTGGCTTTGCCCCAATCCCCAGCCCAAAGGAGACCTTTGAGAAGCCCCAGGATAAAACCATTTACAGCTTGAATTTCTCTCTAGACTTGAGGGAGCCAGGAGCTCCCACTGGCCAGCGAGGCGGAGGCCGGGTGGGGCTGAAGGAGGTCACCTGGGGAGGCACTGGAATACTGCTTCACCAACTCTTGGTCTGGGGGAACCCTGAGATTGTTCTTTGGGAACAAGCCCCAGGTAGCGCTGCCATTGCTGGCCACACTTTGAGAACCATCTAGAAGACGATGGATATTTTAGGAACTCTAGAGTTTATAGAACAATTGGTGAGTTTTTTTTCCTTCTTTTTTCTTTGCTTTTCTTTTCATTCTTTCATTTAACAAATAAATCTTCTAGGGAACCAGTGGGTCAAATGGGTCAAATATGGGATTTGCCTCAAAGACACGGCGTTTAAATTCATTAATTCTAAACCCATGTTCTCTTTACAGAGGACGGTAAAGTACCTATACTATAGCTAAAATCATCAGTATTTGGTAACTATTAACTGTGTGGTGACAGGTGATAATGGGCAGTTAACACTTAGCTTGAATCCCGTGAATATATGGTAATATAAATTATCTGGGTCCTGAGCCTAAACAGGACAGGCTTACTGGCAAAGCAGTGACATCAGAAGCAACTGTTTGAGACCATGTGCTCTGTATGCAATTCACACTTGTCACCACAGTGGCCAGTCACACGGAACATTCAGGAAAGGACTTCTCTTAAGGTCACCTCATTAGTCAAAAGGCCATGAGAGCTTCCAGAGTGAGGGAGTTTGGGGGAAGCGGCAAGATCCCTGGGAGGGCCATACAGAGGAGCTATTCATTTGCACATAAAAACTTTTTGGTTCAGAAGCAAAGGAAGAGGCAGAGGGAAAGTCATTTAAAAGAGCTCGGCCGCACAAAATCACCTGCAAGCGAAAAAGTGGGCCGGACCACATGAACCCCAGCACAAAAGCTCATCTCCAGAGAACGCACACAGCTTCCCCCATCAGGGATTTCTACGCAAGATGGTGAGCGCAGACCATTTCTGTGAGTTGAAATTCACGTGGCACGACTTTTCAATATTGAAAACGAAATCGCTGGCCAGGCTCCCTAAGACAGCCTCTTCTCCTTGACGAGACGGGCAATGGTACTGACATGGAGACTTATGGGATAGGAAGGCATGGCGGCCCCGTCGCTCCCCTCCCTGGAAAATGCCAGGAGCAGAGGGGAGCCCATTCGTTGTCAACCAAAGAACAAGTCATGGGAGACCAATTTGACTGTGCCTCCCTGATAGAATTTCAAGATTCACCAGTGCCGAGTGCAATCTACATATTCCAGTAAAAGTTTAACAAAGCATTTGACAATAAGATCTATTAGATTGCAGAACAGACTTCCGGAAGAAGTTGTGGGAGTGTTCTCTCCAGGGACCTTTCAAATCACACAAGACAACCCATTCGAGGAAGCATATTGCAGAGGACAATTTTTTCTCCCTCCAGGTTCCTTGATTTAACTGGACCACTTAACATATCTTGGGTGGGAATATGATAAGCACCATTGAAACAAGTCCCTTTTCCAAAGGAAAGCATAATCATAAATACAGATTTATTGAAACACATTTTCCCCTCGCTTAGACAGAGGAGAGAGGGCTCTTCCTGCAAGGCCCCACTTACGTAAGATACAGAGAGCCAGGGAGCCATCGGCCACACCCGAGGAAGGCACAGGTGAAACTCACCGACGCCACCCCACCGGCATCGCTGGGTGTCCAAAGGGAGCACAGTGCCTCCTACATCCGGCTCCACTGCCAACCCAACCAGCCTGGTGGGGCATCCAGGGACGTCCTCTACCGGAAGATAAACACGGATGGCCGCCATAGGTGGGCATTTTACACAACAAGCACACACAGTAGTTTGAAACCCCTGAAGCCCCTGTGTGTCCGATACGATCAAATTATACAACGGCGTGCCATTTCTATCATACCTTTGCTTTAACCAGTCGTACAAATATTTATAAGCCGGAAAATTCCAAAACCATGTTTGTCTAGGATATAAACACTAATTGCTTCCCTAGCTGCACTGTACTACTTTTGAGGGAGGAAAAAAAAAATGATTCTCTTTAAACCTTGCTACAAAATATATGCAGAATTTGTTTTCCAATGAACGGCTAATAAGGCTACCTCTTAAGTCTAGATATGTAAAAAATTGCCCTTTTCACAGCTGATAAAATACAAATTAATCCTTAGAGGATTTAATATGTGTCTATTTATTACTTTCAATCTGAATGTACCATGGCAATTAATATGGCTTCCATTAGCCTGTGAGGAAATCAGTAACTTTGCCTTTGAAACTAGAAATACATGCAAAGTTGACCCTGTTTTAAATGCCTCCTACCTGTGTGCGTGCATGAGCGCGTATTTACTTTCAAATGTGCTGCGAGAGGTGCGATTTGATGCCCTTCAGAAGATCACAATTGCCAAAGCCCCTCTATAGTCACAGCATTGCTTCTAGAATCCATTTGAGTTCCAAAAGCTTTAAATTGCAGTGTCTTCGGGGTATGAAATAACGTTGTTTGCATGCAATTGCAAGTTCAGTTTATTATGAGAAATGAAAACATTTTACAAATTAAAGAAACATTTTTCTTTGTGTTTACAGTTCATTGTGTTAGTTTAACCCCCACACTTAACCTCCACAGTTCATTTTATAAACGCGCCTTTCATTTATGTCTGCGTGCATGCAGACTTAACCCTTGGTTACCTGGCTCCTTTTCAGGTAAATGCAGACGCTTGAAAGCAAATGTGCGTTCCTCCCATGCCCCGTGGGTGTGTGGTCAGTGGGCTGCCCAGCCGCGTCGTTATATCTGCAGAAATGTGAAAATCCCTCCCTTCCTAACTTGGCTTTCTTCAAGAGCCACTGGTGTCTATTTTCACCCTCGTTTATTCAGCATTCGTGCTTCGGTTTTCTCAGTTGGGTCCAAAACCTCTGAGGCCATAACAACTTACAACCCAAGCCAGACTGAAGTTTAAATCCAGGTAATAATGGTATCCAGTCACATTTCTTGTTGTTGGTATCGAGTACTTTCCAAAATGAGCTCCACTTTTTTTTTTCATCTTGGGCTCAAAATTTTATTTTTTTTTAAGTTTATTTATTTATTTTGAGAGAGAGAGAGAGTAGGGGAAGGAAAGAGAGAGAGGGAAAGAGAATCCCAAGCAGGTTCTGCACTGTCTGCACAGAGCCCAACGCAGGGCTTGAACCCACGAACCGTGAGATCATGACCTGAGCCGAAATCAACGCTTAACTGACTGAGCCACCCAGGCACCCCTTGGACGCAAAATCCGAGTCGAAAGCTAAAAGGATCACCTCGTTTTCTTTTTCAAAAATGAGCCCTTCTAATTACCCTGGCACTTACACTTTAAGTGCGTGGTAATGGGGCAGGTTTTATTAACATTTTTTTAAAGCCAGGATGCCTGTTTAATATTTTGCTTTTGTGTATCCTTCAGCAAAAGCGTATACAATTTCCTGCAGCGGTCGAGGTTTATGTACCGTTCCAGCGGTCGTGGGTGTTCAGGCTTAAGGACACCTCTGCGGAGTTGAGGAGAGCAGCCCTCTTTGCTCTGAGAATTATGTCACCTCCTCTGTCCCATTTCAGCCACGGAGTTCTTTTGACAGACAGCAGGAACAAATCTGCATAAGGAAAAGTAAGTGACAGCTGGGGTCAGACTCTCTCTGTTTAATGACACTGCCAGTTACACATTTTGAATTGTTTAAATATGAGTCTCCCGTCCTCACAATCATCATCTCACTGGTTCCACGCTTCATACCCAACAGCCAGGAAACTGACACGTAATTACACACTTGCTGATGGTATCGCCGGGGCCGATAATTAAAACTGCCACCCGAGGATTACGATTGCTAGTCTGCAGCTGCGTGTTGTCAGGAGGCAGCAACTCCAGCAGCTTTTAACGCCACCTCCTTACAGGTGGACCTCGGGTCTCAGCGCTGGAGGGTCCGGCCGGCCTCCGCACATCATTTGCAACGTCTCGCACAAATGAAGAAAATCTATTAACAATCCAATAAGTGAAATACAAACACGATGACCCAAGGGTTAAACTGTCTGCTTGGACTCAGAAGTTGGATCTATTAGGCATTGTTCTTTTTTTCCTTCCTTTTTGCCGCGTTTACCGAAAAGATCACCAAATGCCTTCCCACCTCAAGTTTTCCCCGGTGAAGCGACGTAGGATTCAAAGAAACGGACGGCCCGGCGGCATGGTTTCGTGCCTGCGCCTGAGAAAAGAAATAGGGGAGACTCTGGAAAAAGACCAGCAACATGAACAGAAGTTTAAACCCTTCCACGTTTATGGACTACAAGTTGGTTTCATCCTCTGGAAGGAAACGAGATTAGGGTAGAAGAAGGCTGGGGTGGGGACCGTGGGGGTTAAGGAGTCCCCACGCTTCTGCCCAAGGAAGCAGTCACACTGATGGCACAACATCTGGTGACTTCTGACGTCCTGGTTTCTCCTTCATCCACGCAAGGACGCACAGAGGGGGCAGAAGTGTGAAGAGTTGCTAAAATAATCTAAATAGGGCAGGCAGGGAATGCACAAAAGAGAAAGACAGGAGCCATCATGAGTAGGCAAGAGCTGTAGATTTATGAATGCTAAACATTAAAATATTAGAAAAAGGTAACCGGAAAAGTGAAAGCTGCCGTAGACCAACGATAATCCAAATTTTAATAGGCCCGACAGCATGGCAGAAGCAGCTTGGCCTGGAATGAACTATATTTATTCAACTCAAAAATGAACAATTTATTCCTTGTATTGGGCCCAAACCTATTCATCAGCATGCATTCGTGTGTCTCCCCCGACTACCTGCCTTCCAGACTAGCCTCCCAGCACGTCCCCACTGGGAGATGAAGACAAGACCCCTACCTGAGCTCTGAGCCAAGAGTAAGGGGTAACAGTCACACAGCACAATTAATTCTACCCCGTACGTGGGGAGGGGCTCTCCTGACACCTGTCGGCTGGGCTGAGCAGCCTCCCTGGTTTTCTGGGACTTGAGACATTTATGCTGACACCCAAAAGTCCCAGACCATCCAGGAAAAGTCGGCCAGCGGCCCATTCCACTCCCATGATATTAAAGATGAAGTTAATTGGTTTTTGTTGCTGACTTTTTTTTTTACCTTCTTAAACTCTGAGGCAGAATTACAGAATTATGGGTTTGAGGCTACTAGGTCTGTACCCCAGAAATAACTGGCATGACCACAATGCACTTTCTAAAAGCACTCATTTTAATCTGCTGTCATGTAAAATGTCTTAACCTTGAAACCACAAGGATAACTCGTGCACTAGAAAACAAAATCGCATGAACTTTTGGAAGAAAGACACATTTTCAGAGGGTTTCTGCTGTCCGGGCGGGATGGACAACCAAGGTCAACACACACCTGGGGCCTATTCCTGGCTGCATTTGAGCAGTGCTGATCCAGCCCACATTTCCTATCCCCCTCCAGGCTACAGAGGAGAAGGGCAAGCCCAGGGGCACATCGCGACTTTTCTCCTAAGACCCAGGACTCCTTCCTGTGTCTTCCTCTCCAGACCTCTACATCTGCTAAGGATTCTGGGAGCAGGCAACATGTCCAGGCAGGCAACGCTCAGCCCTTCCCTGCCCTGTGATCACCAGCAGGACCGATGGTCCTTATCTATAAATGGTGATGATACTGGCCTTCAAGGAGGTGCCGGGAGGATTGATGAGCTCTAACAAATGTGAAGTCTGTGTTCGTGCTATCAGGCGATATGCTGACGGTCCGTGCTTTAAGAGGAAGAAGTGACTGACCTATTTAATGCACACCCACTTTACAAATTTGAAATGTCATATTGATCATGATCATCACGGAAATCTCGTCAAGTTCTTACCAACTGGTGTTTTCTTAAAGTGCAGGGACGCGAGGAACCTCACTGGTCAGCTCTCTGCTAACACCCAGGGAACGGCAGCACATGTGGCCTGGGATGTTTTCACAATGTCGCTTACGTGTACCACATATATGTTTGTCCTGACAACCAGGCTGTGTGTCTCCCTAAGACTCCAAATGGATCCAGGGCCCAAAAGTTAAATTGTTTTAAAAACTTTTCATAACGAATCACTATTTTTAATATTTAATAAACATAAAATAAAACTGAATTTACTTTGTTTTAAAAAATAAATAGTATTTTTATTAACTAGTCTTTTTTTTTTTAATTTTTAATAAGAAATAAAAGCCTGAATCCTCCAACATGAAGATGTTAATGGAGGACAGGACCCCCGTGCAAGTCCAGACGATGATTTGTATCAAGATTCCAAAAGTAGTCGAGCGCTATTAGGAGGAGGAGGAGGATTATCTGAAAACTGACCTTTACCGACCTGCCGATCGCACGTCGCTACATCCAGTGTCTCATGAGGATTCTCAGTTAGTGGCACTGAGGCATCGAAGGAGGAAGACACCAAAACCACAAAAGCAGCATTCGGGATCACAGCTTCCGGCAGAAAGAGGTCAAGTCACCCTCAAAGTAAGGATCCTGTAAATCTGGCCACTGCTTAACGACAGATATCATGGTTGGAGAATGAGAAGAGTGGGCTGTGTGGGAAATTCCTTCACAGTCGCACTCATGGATGTCATGCACGCGGCATCAGTGCACTTACCACCCCCGTGCCCTGCAGCGTCTCACTGCACCTCTCTGGCAGTGCTGGGAGGGAGGCACGTGGGCCCCAGGCTGTGTGCAGACCCCCAGCCCCACAGGCAGCTCAGAGTCAGCAGGGACATCTTGAGAAGAACGTCCATGTGTGTTTAATCATTATCTTGTGAGTGACGATGCAGACAATACAGATTAGTGAGGAAGTATAGAAGTCCACCTTGGTGGGGCAAGCGAGAGGTCACATCAGAAGCCTGCTTCACACAAGTCGCTTCACTCCCGGGGACTCACAGATCTCCGGCCTTGACTCGAGGTTAAAGAAAATAGTAAGATTGTGAATATGATCCAACACAGAGCAGTGGAACAGTGAGGTCCTCGTGGAGGGTTCAAAGTGAAAGATGAAATAAAAGCTTTTCTGACACGCCATTAAAGGCCATCGTCTGCTCATTGAAACGACCTCACTGAGGGATATATTCGGTATTTTGAATGGCTCTAGTCTGTCACTTTAGAACTAGAATGCATGTTCCATATGAAGGAAAGAAATGTTCAAATTCTCAGTAAGACCAAACTGTAGGATAAACAGCTCATTCAACAGAAGTTTGACTCTTTCCAAACAATTGATGCTTTCTTGCACTGTATTGCACAAGAGAAACTAATGACATGCTTTAGGGAGCATGTTTTAAAACCACATGTAGATATAGAAACAGGGTGTGTTAAATTACATTCCGATCCAAAGGCAACCACACATTGGGTTTGGCACTCTTTTCCCAAACTGGAAGATTTGATCTATTTGTAAATGACTGGGGCGCACCAGCCCAGCACATAGGGCCCCCGGAAGTCCTTGGGGAGAAAAGGCACCTTTCCGCAACTGTCGAACCCAACTGGCACCCGGTGACCAGACCGCGTGCAGGTCACAGAGATCTGCAAGCCCAGAGATCACTGGGCTTTCTACAACTGAACCCTAGCCAGAAGCAATGCATGGCCCGTTGCAACAACCTCACTGCAGCACTGTCTAGTTTGGAATTTGCAGGGATGAAAACTGAAAGTGTCCAAAGCTGACCTAACAAAAGTCCCAGCTGCCACTGTTAAGTTGTTAGTTACTGTTAAGACCAGGTCCCTCCGTTAATAATATTGTCGACGACCTGCAGAGTAAGTGTGCTTGTGGAAAGGAAGACACAACGCTTTGAAATGTGCATTGGGTTTCCATAGTTTTCAGCATACAGATCTTTTACATCCTTGGTTACATTTATTCCTCGGTATTTTATGATTCTTGGTACAATTGTGAATGGGATCAGTTTCTTTATTTGTCTTTCTGTTGCTTCATTATTAGTGTATAAGAATGCAACTGATTTCTTTACATTGATTTTGTATCCTGTGACTTTGCTGAATTCATGTATCATTTCTAGCAGACTTTTAGTGGAGTCTGTCGGGTTTTCCATGTATAATAACATATCATCTGCAAAAAGTGAAAGCTTGACTTCATCTTTGCCAATTTTTATGCCTTATGAAGGAAATTGAAGAAGATATAAAGAAATGGAAAAACATCCCGTGCTCATGGGTTGGAAGAATAAATGTTAAAATGTCAATACTACCCAAAGCTATCTACACATTCAATGCAATCCCAATCAAAATTGCACCAGCATTCTTCTCAAAGCTAGAACAAGCAATCCTAAAATGTGTATGGAACCACAAAAGACCCTGAATAGCCAAAGTAATATTGAAGAAGATGACCAAAGCGGGAGGCATCACAATCCTAGACTTTAACCTCTACTACAAAGCTATAATCATCAAGACAGCATGGTATTGGCACAAAAACAGACACATAGACCAATGGAATAGAATAGAGACTCCAGAATTGGACCCACAAAAGTATGGCCAACTAATCTTTGACAAAGCAGGAAAGAATATCCAATGGAAAAAAGACAGTCTCTTTAACAAATGATGCTGGGAGAACTTAACAGCAACATGCAGAAGAATGAAACTAGACCACTTTCTTACACCACTCATAAAAATAAACTCAAAATGGATAAAGGACCTGAATGTGAGATGGGAAACCATCAAAACCCTAGAGGAGAAAGCAGGAAAAAACCTCTCTGACCTCAGCCACAGCGACTTCTTACTCAACACATCCCCAAAGGCAAGGGAATTAAAAGCAAAAATGAACTATTGGGACCTCATGAAGATAAAAAGCTTCTGCACTGCAAAGGAAACAATCAACAAAACTAAAAGGCAACCAATGGAATCGGAAAAGGTATTTGCAAATGACATATCGGACAAAGGGCTAGTATCCAAAATCTATAAAGAGCTCACCAAACTCCACACCAAAAAGCAAATAGTCCAGTGAAGAAATGGGCAGAAAACATGAATAGACACTTCTCTAAAGAAGACATCCAGATGGCCAACAGGTACATGAAAAGATGCTGAACGCCACTCCTCATCAGAGAAACACAAATCAAAACTACAATGAGATATCACCTCATGCTGGTCAGAGTGGCTAAAAGGAACAAATCAGGAGACTATAGATGCTGGAGAGGATGTGGAGAAATGGGAACCCTCCTGCACTGTTGGTAGGAATGCAAACTGGTGCAGCCGCTCTGGAAAACAGTGTGGAGGTTCCTCAAAAAATTAAAAATAGATCTACCCTGTGACAGCAATAACACTGCTAGGAATTTACACATGGGGTACAGGAGTGTTGATGCATAGGGGCACTTGTACCCCAATGTTTACAGCAGCACTTTCAACAATAGCCAAATTATGGGAAGAACCTAAATGCCCATCAACTGATGAATGAATAAAGAAATTGTGGTTTATATACACAAGGGAATACTACTTGGCAATGAGAAAGAATGAAATATGGCCTTTTGTGGCAACGTGGATGGAACTGGAGGGTATTATGTTAAGTGAAATAAGTCAGACAGAGAAAGACAGATACCATATGTTTTCACTCTTATGTGGATCCTGAGAAACTTAACAGAAGACCGTGTTGGGGGGGGGAGGGGAAGGGAGGAAAAAGTTACAGAGAGGGAAGGAGGCAAACCATAAGAGACTCTTAAAAACTGAGAATAAACTGAGGGTTGATGGTGGGGTGGGAGGGAGGGGAAAGTGGGTGATGGGCATTGAGGAGGACACCTGTTGGGATGAGCCCTGGGTGTTGTATGGAAACCAATCTGACAATAAATTTCATTTAAAAAAATAAATAAATATAAAAAAATAAATAGATAGAGAGATAAAAAAAAAATGTACATGGGGATGCATCATTTTCATTAGCCGAAATTCCAGAACCTTTGTTCTTTTTTTTTTTTTTTTTTTAATTTTTTTTTTCAACGTTTTTTATTTATTTTTGGGACAGAGAGAGACAGAGCATGAACGGGGGAGGGGCAGAGAGAGAGGGAGACACAGAATCAGAAACAGGCTCCAGGCTCCGAGCCATCAGCCCAGAGCCTGACGCGGGGCTCGAACTCACAGACCGCGAGATCGTGACCTGGCTGAAGTCGGACGCTTAACCGACTGCGCCACCCAGGCGCCCCTCCAGAACCTTTGTTCTATACGTTGAATTGGGACCATTCTGTGCACTGGAAATCTGGGCATGTCTGAGTCTTAAACCATCAAAAACAGAGACAGGCCCCAGTGCCCACATTTAAGTCACTCTCTAGATGCAGCCGAACAAAAACCACACATGTGACTGCGCATTTGTGAATTTTATGGGCTTTTTCTTTTTGAATCTGGCAGTCAAAGTAGCCATCCAGCCAAAGAGAAGATCTACAGGGAGAAGAGATACATGCACGTAAGCACAGGGAGTCACGAGAAGCCGTTAACGTCTGTGTCTGCTGCACTTGTGGGATCGTTCATTCACTAACGCCCACTACAAACCACCCCCCACCCACCCACTTTGGGTCCCGTCAGGCCAGCAGGTGCTGTGCAACGCCCCAGGCAGTCACCCAGCCACCTGCCACCTGGATTGCCCTCGGACGGACCGCCCAGAAGAGCAACTTCCCCTGTGAGGACTTAACAATAAACAAGTGAGCAAAACACACAACGACAAGACTCCATCCCATGCAGGAGAGCTGGCAATGAGAAAAGGCAAAATGTAAAGCCTGCACACCTCCATCGATCCCCGTGATCAGAGGCAAAGCATGAATTCAGGGCTTCTGCTCCTGCCAGGGTTCTGGGTGAAATGTGAGCGCCTTTAAAATGGGAGCAGCGGTGCCACATTCTTGGAGACCTTCTTTTATTTTCCTTAAACTGTGACTGGAGGTGTCTGGCCAGGGGGTGAGGTGGGACGGACTCCTGTTCCTCCTACTCAAGCCCTCTAGGGGCCCCTTTCCTGTGCGGTCCCGGTGCACCCAACCTTCCACCAGGGCCCGCCGGCGGGGGTCACACAGAGGCACAAAGCTGGAACACCAGGGACCAGGAGGTGTGCCGGAGGCACCACTCTTCCCAGCAAGGCAAAGTCAGAGGCTGCAGGCAAGGAGACTGTTAACGCTGGGGCACGTGTCCACGGTGGCAGGCCTGCTGTCGCCCAGCTGAGGGCAGCTCTGTCGGCTGGGTGGGTCGTGGACACCCACTAGCAGCTTGGGGTCTCAGGATGGAGGAGAAAGAACATTGCCTTGGGAGATGCTTTTCCATGGGGACATCAGTCCCGCCCGGGTGCCCCAGCCTCAGCCAGCTGGCCCCGTTAGGAGTCCTACAGTGGAAGTCTCCCCCAACGTGGCGTTCCAAGCGGCATTTCTGCATCATCCAGAACAGTTGGCATATGAGATCAGGTGGTGCCTCCAGAACTAGAGATTTCAGAAGAGCAGGGAGTTTTTCTCAGAAGGAACACATTTTAATTATTATCGGGCACACGGCAGAAGCAGCAGGCCGGACGCAGATAGAGGATGATATTTCAGAGGGTCTGTCTCTTAGGGCCAGGGTTTCTTCCCGTGACTCATCTTTTCCCTCCCTTCAAATGAGCTCTGTAAAAGACTCTCTAAACGTGCACAGTAAATACGCAGTCCCAGCAAGACTGAGAATATTCGTAGCATCACCACCACCATGAATAACGCGCCTCCTATTTGCAAACAGCTTAGGATGACGCGTCCTTAATCTGTACACTCTGCCTGCTTCTATCCACCATCATCCCTCTTACCAGAGGTGAGAGAAAACCACAGAAAGCTGAGTTAGGCAGGTCTCACAGAGGAGTTTAGCAATAAGCCAGGCCTGCCCGTGAACACAGCGAGACTGTCCTGTCCTAGATCTGGGCTCATTTCCCAAAACAACCTTGAATCAATCCGAATAGATTAACCGAACCTCCCAGAACAGGAGGCATGGGGACTGGGAAATACGCAGAGATCTCTACAGAGAGGTGAGTTCGTCAGGTGTCAGCTGTCTGTTAAATAATAGTTCTCTGTGGCCCCAGCAGCTTTGTAAATGAAGCAGGGGAGGAAACGCTGTGTTCCAGAGGAGGAACCCCCACTTGGGACAGAGGGCTCAGAAGACGTGAGGTCCACGCACAGCATCCAGAATTACAGGGATCAGGACTGGAGCGGTCATTAGGAAGCTGCTTGGACAGACACTGTGTCCGCAAACACTGGGCCCTGCAGGTTTGGCTTTGATTCTGGTGAGGAAGGGGCTGGCTTGTCCTCTTCTACCTAAGGAAACAGTAACAAAGGTCCCATCGGGACCCCATGCCTGTCTGCGTCCTGTCTCCAGACTCAGCGTCTCCCTCTGCCCGCAGGACCCTCCGCACTGACTCCCTGGGGAAAGGTGTCTACCGGCCGCTCACCCCCACCCGCCAGCTCCTGGGGACCCTGATGTGCATCCTTGTCCAAGACCCCTAAGTCCAAAGTAGGACTTCTGTACCTCGTGACTTCTGTACACTGTTTCGTCTTGTCTATTCCCCCCCACCCGTTTTTTATTCTGAAAATTTTCGAACATAAAGCAAAGTTGGAAGAGTAGTGCAGCGAACACGCCCTTACTCATACCCAGGTTCGCCAACTTTTAACAGTTTGCATTTGTTAACATTTGTTGAGCTGTTTGAAAGGTGATCACTCTGTCCCTAAAATGGTCCGCGTGTCATTAATGGTGATGAGCACTGAGTAATGTATAGAAGTGTTGAATCACTATATTTCACACCTGAGACTAATGTAACACCACGTGTTAACGATACTGGAATTCATCTACACGAATAAGGTATAAAATTCAGAAAATAAAAGGTTTAAAGAGAAAAATAAAAACCTCCTATAATTAAAAAAAAAAGCACTTCAGTGTCTCCTCTAAGAATATGAGGGTTTTTTTTTTAAGAAATAGAACCTTCCAGGGTTCTATGCCCACCTTTCAAATATACATCATTTTTCTTTTAAGTCGTGGAGCGTGTGGCTTAGATTTCTGTGCCTTCTGTGGAACTGGCGGTCGGGGGGCGGGGGTCCGTGGCTTAGGGACCACTGACATTTGTCCTGGGCACGAAGGCCCCCGATTTCAACAAAACCAGGAACGGTGTCCACAGAATGAGCACCTGGAGCTCCTCATGGCAATTTTAGCACCAAATGAACTACAAGGGCAAGTGGAGGAGACTGAGACAAGCCATGTCTATCAGTAAAGGTTTCTTCTGAGTTGTTTGCCTGGTGACGAACACCTTCCAGATCAACAAAATAGGCACTTCGGGAAGTAACTCTGGACAGTGATATTTGCAAAGAGAAAACCTGGAGGACAATGCATTGTTGTGTTGGCTGCAAGGGTACTTACTATAGACCTCAAAATTAGAAGGGGCGGGGTTCGATGTCCCTTCTTTTATACGATAACCAGAGCGGGAAGCAGAGGGTTGTAGACCTGTTCCTTATCCCCTACCCCCTTCTCCCCACAAAGGAATCGTTTTTTTTTTTTTCTTTAAGGTTTATTTATTTTGTGAGAGAGAGGGCAAGTAGGGGAGGGGCAGAGAGAGAGAGAGAGAGAGAGAGAGAGAGAGAGAGACAGAGGACCTGAAGCAGGCTTCGTGCTGACAGCAGAGAGAGCCCAATGTGAGACTTGCACTCGTAAACCATGAGATCATGACCTGAGCCGAAGTCAGACGCTCAACTGACTGAGCCACCTAGGTGCCTCACAAAGGGGATCTTTCTTAGAGCAAACAAGTAAAGGCCCCTTTTACAAAGATCACACATAGATCCCAACATCTTAAGCTTCCCCTTCCAGGACTCACACCAGCTCCTGACTGATGGATGAAGCTGGGCAGGGCTCTGCCCAGGAACATGGGCCACACCAGTCGCATCCCACCTGCCCGGCTCTGTGCTCACCCCTTTCCTCCACAGCCTATACCCGCTAAAAACTTCCTTTGGGAAAAGTCTTGGTGCTCATTCATACTACGGTGTAAACAGCTTAGTATAATCTTCCTAAATGATTTACATTTTGGAAGGTATCAAACTCTTAAGCTAAAGAACTATTTCCCTAGGGGGCACCTGGGAGGTTCAGTAGGTTAGGTGTCCAACTTCGGCTCAGATCATGATCTCACAGTTCGGGAGCTCAAGCCATACATCAGGCTCTCTGCCGTCAGCATGGAGCCCTCTTGGGATCCTCTGTCCCCCTCTCTCTGTTCCTCCCTTGCACGTGCACACATGCTCTCCCTTAAAAGTAAACAAATGTTAAGAATTTTTTTTATTTTTTTTTTACAGTTTTTTCCCTAAAAGTCACATGAAGAGTCAGACTATATTCTTTTAACCCACCGGCGGAATATGCCCAAGCACCCCAAAAGCTCCCTGGAGAAGTGATACACAAAAGAAAGACGGGGTGGCCATACTGACCCTGGCGGGGACAGAAGGAAAGAGGAACGGGCCAGGGCCTTTGGCTCTGCCCTGGAGCCCCTCTGGAAACCTCACTCACCCCCAGCCGTCCTGCGGGCAGCCAGTTGGCATCCATTCCCTCCGATCCTCTGTGACACTGGAGTCCCGGCTGAAGGACGCCCTTCAGACGCAAGAAGGCAGTGGCGTCTTGCTAGCCACCAGAGCCTGGTTCCCTCAACCAAACAATGAGCAACTGCGGTCACAGGTGGCCACAGCCCATCGGACAAAGGTGACAGGGCATCCGGCTGCACACAGGATGCCTGCGGGGACCGCAGCAAGTGACCAGTGCACGCAAGGCGCGGGATGCTCATAGCCACATCCCAGCACTGCGGACAGTACCCCTTGCCCCCAAGGCGGCATAGTCCCTGCTGCCACCCATCTGGGGCAAAACTGAGCCCACCCAGTGCCCACCCAGCGGGGCTCCGGCAGGAGTGGTGGCAGCTTCACAAGAAACAAGGTCAGCGGACCTCCACCCACCTGGCCAGTGCCCAGCGAAGAAAAGGCAAACCTCTCTTGCCTCCCATCTTCCAGGCTCTGGGCTCCTCTGCACAGGAGGCCAGCCCCAGGCTGCCAGGGCACCTGGACCTGCAGGGAAAAAATCGGGGGCTCTCACAGACACTCTGGCCACCAGAGTACTGACAGGGGATCTCCCTCCTCTTTGAACCTCCTCCCCTTTGAACAGGGACATGGTCAGGATGTACCTGCTCCCCTGCTTTTTGTTCCTGCTTCCAGCTCAGGACCAACCAGAGGAAGCCACACACGCCCCCAAGTGAATCACGTAGGATGGGGTGCTTCTAGAAGGCCGCCTCCAGCTTTCTAGGCCAGCAGCTTCCAGGCAGGCCCACCTGACGCCATCCCTTTGTTGCTATAAACTTTCCTGCTCCCCTGGCTGCCTCTGAGTCTCTGACAAATGCAAGTGATGGAGGCTGAGACCCTCGCTGTGGCAAACTCTGAGCAAACACCCTCTGTTTGTTCTCATTTGGGTGATCTTTAGTTTATCTCCAAAAAGGACATACAAAGACCTCAAATAATACACATTAACTCCTCCTTATCGTAACAGAATAAGAGGATAAACCATCAACTCGGAGAAAATATTTGCAAATTACATACCTGGTAAAGGACTTAGTTCTAGAATATACCAAGAACTCTCAAAATTCAACAATAAGAAAACGAACAACTCAGTAAAAAATGGGCAAAAATTTGAACAGACATCTAACTTAACAAGATACACAAATGCGAGGGGTGGGGGGACACTAGGTGGTTCGGTTGGTTGAACATCTGACTCTTAATTTTGGCCCAGGTCATGATCCCAGAGTCGTGGGATTAAGCCCCACATCGGGCTCCATGCTAAGCATAAAGCCTGCTTGGGATTCTCCCAATCTCTCTCTCTCTCTCTCTCTCTCTCCCCTTCTCCCCCACTTACATGCTCTCTCTCTCTAAAAAATATTAAATTAAAGAAAAAGACACACAAGGGCGCCTGGGTGGCTCAGTCAGTTGAGCGTCCGACTTCGGCTCAGGTCATGATCTCACAGTCCCCCCGCGTGGGGCTCTGTCCTGACAGCTCAGATCCTGGAACCTGCTTCGGATTCTGTGTCTCCCTCTCTCTCTGCCCCTCCCCTGCTCATGGGTCTCTCTGTCTCAAAAATAAATTAAAAATACATTAAAAAAATAATTTAACAAAAAGACACAAATGGCTATACCCCTATTAGGATGGCCAAAATCAAAAATACTGGCAATGCCTGGTACTGATGGGGCTGAGGATGCCTGCAGCTCTCATTCATTGCTGGTGGGGGTGCAAAACAAGTCACTTTGGAGAACAGGCTGGCCGCTGCTTATACAGTTTACCATAACCCACCATCTGACCTATCTAGCCCAATGCTAGGTTTTTATCTAAGAAAAATGAAAACTTATGTTCACACACACAAAAATCTGTACCTTGAAACCCTGAACGGTTTTATTTATAATCACCCCAACCTGAAAACAGTCCAATGGGAAAGCAAACTGCGGTCCATCCATACAATAAAAAGAAAGCAGGTTCTGATACGTGCCACCATATGGATGCATTGCAAACACCAGTGAAAGAAGCCAGGCCCGGAGTCCCATCGTGTGAGATTCCAGTTACACGGTGTCCCAGGGAAGGCAGGGCTGGGGGGCCAGGAAACAGAGCCATGACCACCAGGGACTGGGAAAGAGAAAGCCATTTGCTACAAAGGCACAGCGCTAGGGACATTTGTAGGGGGGGGGAGGGTGACGGGACAGATCTGTATGGTCACTGAGGAGGCCTTGTGCCTCCAAGCACTCATCCAAACCTAGAACAGCGTCTCTCTAGTGAGGATCTTACTACAGGGAGGTTTACAAGGAAATAAGTGACATTTAAAAAAATTTTTTTTAACGTTTATTTATTTTTGAGACAGAGAGAGACACAGCATGAATGGGGGAGGGGCAGAGAGAGAGGGAGACACAGAATCGGAAGCAAGCTCCAGGCTCTGAGCCATCAGCTCAGAGCCCGACGCGGGGCTCGAACTCGCAGACCGCAAGATCGTGACCTGAGCTGAAGTCGGACGCTTAACCGACTGAGCCACCCAGGCGCCTCAATAAGTGACATTTTTAAAAAATCCTCTCTAGCAATATGGCTTTTAGGATGCTTGTTTCCAGCAAGTTCTGAGGCAATCATGATACCCTGTGGTCAGCACGTTGCACTTTTTATGCTAAAAGGCCATCAGTAATGGAGTCCAACACTGACTGCAAAAACGGAGAAAATAACGGAAGCTTCTGCTTCCCACCAACATTGAATCCCCTCTTTGTGCACCCACACCCAGCACGCCTCCCAGCCTATCGATTTCCTTGGATTTACAACACACTGTTTTCTAACAACCAAGGTAGTATATACTCACAATAGAAAATGTTAAAAAGAGGAAGACTCAGAGGTGCCTGGGTGGCTCAGTAGGTGAAGCATCTGACTCTTGATTTCAACTCAGGTCGTGATCTCAGGGTTCGTGAGATTGAGTCTCTAGTTGGGCTCTGTAGAGCCTACGTGGGATTCCCTCTCTCTCCTCCTGTGGTTGTGTGTATGCTCCCTCTAAAGGAGGGAAGGAAGGAAGGAAGGAGGGAAGGAAGGAAGGAAGGAAGGAAGGAAGGAAGGAGGGAAGGAAGGAAGGAAGGAGGAAAGGAAGGGAGGAGGAAAAGAAGGAAAGAAGGAAGGAAAGGAAGAAGGGGAAGAGGGAAGGAGGGAAGGAAGGAAGGAGGGAAGGAAGGAAAGAAGGAAGGAAAGGAAGAAGGGGAAGAGGGGAGGAAGGAAGGAAGGAAGGAAGGAAGGAAGGAAGGAAGGAAGGAACAAAGGAAGGAGGGAAAGAAGGAAGGAAAGGAAGAAGGGGAAGAGGGAAGGAGGGAAGGAAGGAAGGAAGGAAGGAAGGAAGGAAGGAAGGAGGGAAGGAAGGAAGGCAGGAAGGTGGGAGGGGGGAAAGGAAGGGAGGAGGGAAAGAGGGAAGGAGGGAAGGAAGAAAGGAGGGAAAGAAGGAAAGAAGGAAGGAAAGGAATAAGGGGAAGAGGGAAGGAAGGAAGGAAGGAAGGAAGGAAGGAAGGAAGGAAGGAAAGAGGGAAGGAAGGAAGGCAGGAAGGTGGGAGGGGGGAAAGGAAGGGAGGAGGGAAAGAGGGAAGGAGGGAAGGAAGAAAGGAGGGAAAGAAGGAAAGAAGGAAGGAAAGGAATAAGGGGAAGAGGGAAGGAAGGAAGGAAGGAAGGAAAGAAGGAAGGAAGGAAGGAAGGAAGGAAGGAAGGAAGGAAGGAGGAAAGGAAGGAGGAAAGGAAGGGAGGAGGGAAAGAAGGAAAGAAGGAAGGAAAGGAAGAAGGGGAAGAGGGAAGGAGGGAAGGAAGGAAGGAAGGAAAGAAGGAAAGAAGGAAGGAAGGAAGGAAGGCAGGAAGGTGGGAGGGAGGAAAGGAAGGGAGGAGGGAAAGAGGGAAGGAGGGAAGGAAGGAAGGAGGGAAAGAAGGAAAGAAGGAAGGAAAGGAAGAAGGAGAAGAGGGAAGGAGAGAAGGAAGGAAGGAAGGAAGGGAGGGAGGGAAGGAGGGAGGAGGGAAGGAAGGGGGGAGGGAAGGAGACACAAATAGACCAACGGTACCACTACAACTTGACCTAACCTGTGGCTTTCTTTTTTGGAATCTTTATTTTGTTTTTCCTTGAATGAAGTTATTATTGCTACCATTACCGAAACACTGAAGCTCATCACAAACACAAGATATGTGTAAAATGAACATAATGAAAATAAAACAAGTTGACTACCTTGTAAGATTAAGCTTAAAAATAAAAAAAAATAGGTAGTGCTGCAGCTAAATAATTTCTCTAAAACACGTACTCGAAAATGAGGTCCTCAGTAAAGAGAATGGACCTGGTTGCAATGGGTCACGAGAGAAGGGCTCTCTGGCCGCCCCCGCGGGAGTTGCCGAGTCAGCAGGCCGGGGCAAAGTCTGAGAATCTGAGCTTCTGTTAAACTCTCAGGTGTGGCTGCCACTGCTGCTCTGGGGACCCCACTTGGAGAAGCCGTGCTCTAAGATGTATTCCTGTCTTCCAGGCTATTCCAGTTTTCATCCTGAACATAAGTACCGAGAAAATCGATCTCATTTTCACATTCTCAGAAATATTTAACCAATGCACCGTGGTAATGGTGAATACCGAGAATTCTTAACAAAACGGCATAAATAACTTGGGGTTTAAGGCACAACCTTCGGCATCTGCCCCTCTGAATAAATGATGTGGTCGGATCCTGGAGGTGATGACACCACTCCTGTCACGTGGGGAAACACTCATGAATACCTTTTGTCAAGTCTTTCAAGGGTGCCTTCATAATGTTCAAAATATGTCAGTGGGTTCTTCAGACGAGTTCGTAGCCAGGTCGTCTATACAAGGAGAAAAATCCCACCCCCGCCAGTGGCCAGAGCCCTCCCTCTGCCTTCCCGTCCCCACCTTCACTTGTCCCGCACATGGAATACTGATGTCAGCTTAAGCTGCCTTCTCGGGATGAATGTAGGTTGTTCAAATGAGCTAATATGTCTGCAAGATATGCTAATTTGCAAAGCCGGCTGTAATCATGCATACAATCTCCCAGTTTGGAGATTTCATCCAGAAAGCTCTCAAAACACAAATAGAGTGAGGACTTTTTCAGGCAAAGGCCAGGAGGCATCCTTATTAAAGGGGGGCTCTCTCTAGTCCCTGCCTGTCCTGCCTCCTCTTACCATGACAGACCGTTCAAGTCTGTTAGCACCTCTCTTCTGTCCCCAAGTCTATCTGGGGTTTCCCTGTGTGTGCTTCAGGGTGGTGGTGTCATATCCACAGCATCCATTTGGCATCTGTGCAGTCAGACAGAGGGCTGGGACCTCCACATTGCCTCCAAAGGGGAACGTTAGCCTCAGCACAAGTGACAGTTGCCAAAACCGTCAGTTAGATATGCTCATTGCACATTTTTTTTACTAAATTCATTATACTACATATCAGTATTAACATATTTTAAAGTTCTTTACATGCTAAAATTCATTTCACACCATCAGTGGTAAGCATTAAGGCCTCATAGTATTACATTAAAAAAATACACCTTCCTGGATAATTTTAAGAAAAAATGTGAGAGTGACCAAGGTCACAGACAAATTAAAGGTAAAAATAATCCCAGGAGAATATAATCTAATCAAGCCATTATAATCTTATAAGAAAGAATTCCTTGAGCCAAGATTCAATGAATATGTTCATTTCCACATTTATTTTTAAAGTATTTGGTCCCTGCATTCTTTCATCCACTTTGAGTAATAAATGATGGTGTATGGAAAGATGGATGGATGGATGGGTGGATGGATGGATGGATGTGGATAGATGGATGGATGTGGATGGAAGGATGGATGGATGTGGATGGATGGATGGATATACATGGATGGATGATGATGAAGCAGAATTATCATTAGATCTGGAAACAGATCTGCCTCTCCTGCTTGACAGTTGTATAATTTTGGTCAAGTCACTTTAGCCCTCGGTTTCCCCGGTTTTAACCAAAAGCACAATAATTGCTGTCCTACTGACATTTTGGGGTTATGGTGAGAACCCATTTTCCCAAAGAAACTAGGACACAGTAAGATTAAGCGACTTGCCCATAATCATGCATCAGAGCCAAGGCGCAGACCCAGCTGCCTGGCCATACGAGCACGTAACCACTATGAGCTCATATTTGGGGTCACACAGACTTGTGTTGGAGGACTAGATCCATGACATACAAGCTGCATAACTTTACTTAGACTCTAACCTACTTCCTCACTCATCTTTAAAATGGGTATAATATTTGTATTTTACACAATTTTATGGATTAAATGAGATGACACATGTAACTTGTTTAGCACCTCATCCGGCACACAATAAGAACTAAAGGTTGTCTGGGCGCCTGTGTGGCTCAGTCCTGGAGCATCTGACATCGGCTCAGTTCATGATCTCACAGTTCATGAGTTCCAGTCCCACATCGAGTGAGCACAAGTCCCGCTTCAGGTGAGCCCCGCTTCTCAGTCTCTCTGTGTCTTCCCCCCTCTCTCTGCCCCTCACTCACTTGCACCCTCTCCCCCCGCCAAAAAAATAATGAGAACTAAAAGTCTGAATTTTTAAAAATATTTAAGACAGGACACTGTTAGTCAACTGAATTACTGAGCACAGTTTCAGCAATACATATCTGAATGCATATCTGAACATCCATCCAGTTCACCTGTTGCTGAACAAAGTGATGGGAAAGTGTTAGAATTCTGTGTGCACACATGCCTATGAACTTGTGTGTGTGTGTGTGTGTGTGTGTGTGTGCACGCGCGCGCATGCATGCATGCACAGGCTCATGGGCTTTCCTTCAGCTGAGTTGCTACCATGATTATCTCATCAAGAAGAAACTTTGGAACCAAAACAAAAACACTAACACACTTCTGCAGCTGTGTCAGGAATTTCAATAAACTGCGTCCCACGTTCAGAGCAGACTTTAAAATGCCTGCAGACTCGCAAATGGGGGACCAAAGGAGGCATTTTCTGAATGCTTATCCAATCGTTGCTTCCTCAAACTCTTCCAAATAGTTTTTGGGTGATTTTTTTGGAGATTAGGTAGTCATAAATGAGCTCACCTGTGTTTCCTCTTCCAGCTTCTCAAAGAGCCCGATGACTGACCCACCCAGGCTGCAGAGCTGATGTTCGCCACCTTCCGCCAGCGAACCCAGATAACTCACTCACAATTCAGGCCAGCAAGAGAAGATGCCAACCGGCCTTTGTTCCAGATGGTGAAGTGGAGGTGGGCAACTCCACGGCAACCCCAGCCTTTCAAACTGTGTTAATTTATGGGTCAGTTTCCCATCAGTGCTCTAATAAATTACACAAACTTAAGGGCCTCGAGCAACACCGACGTATTACTTCACAGCTGTACAGGGCGGAAGTCTGATGTGGGTGGCACTGGGAGACAACCAAGGCAGGCGTTCTTGGCTCCTTCCTCCATCTTCGAGGCGAACAACAGTGAGCTGAGTCCTTCTCACATCACATCACCCTGACTCACTTTCCTGCCTTCCTCTCCCACATTTAAAGACGCGTGATGTCACCGGGCCCGCCCAGTTAATCCAGCACAATCCCCCTGCATAAGGGTAAACCGATGAGCAACCTTCATTCCACAGGCAACCATATTTCCCCTCCGCCACAAAACATAACATATCCAGTTTCCAGAGATTAGAATGAGGCATTTCACTGCCTCCTAGAATCTACTATCTCCTTCAACTCTTGCACCTCCTGTAACTCTTCCTCAAGTAAAAGAAATTCTCAGCGGGGGGTGGGTAATCTGACACATAAGAAACCATAACAAAGCAGGTTTTAGACATTGGCTTTTCACAGAGTATCTGTTCTTTGCAGAAAGACACGGTACCGCATCTGTGATGGACACTTGGAATAAATCTGAGCAAAAGGGATGAATCTCTAACTGTAGAGTGAAGGGCAGTAGAATTATGAGAGAGTAAGCTGTTCTTCAAGGGTATGTGTGGTGATTTAAAAGCCACTGCCTATCACTCATTCATTCACTCACTCACTCAGACAACATTTACTGAACACCCGTGACCTCTAGCACATGTGTGTATGCTGGGGAGCTGAGCCAGTTAAGATGATCGTGGTCCAAGGTCCCAAAGAGTCCCTGATTCACCCTATGGGGAGACTTGAAAGGGGCTTTAAAAGGTATGAGGTGCCTGTACGCCCCCAGCACAGCACTGTCTGTAGCCCGGCAGCTTTAACCAGGATGAAACAGGTCCATGAGACGCACCACTTGTCTTAACTGCTGTCCTAACCCTTTCCATCCATACTCTCAACCCTTAGATAAGATCACGGGGTAACCTCTGTGTTAACACATTCATAAAGACGAACACGATGGCAAATCTTTTATTCACGTGGACCCCAGGAAGGGCAAACGCTGCCGAGAAGGGCAAGAAACAGCAATAGAGGCGTGTCAGACCTCAGGGTGCAAGGGAACTAGCAGTTGCTTCAGACAGGATCCCAGTAGGAACGCACCCTCCAGCATGCTTCCTGGTGCACAAAATGGAGACAATCATACCCAGCGAGTAGGGGTGTTGTGACGATTAAATTGAATGATAACAGATGTAAAGCAATCATCACCTAGTAGGTATCCATTAAATGTTGGTTTTCTCTGCCTCCAGCAGTTACTCACAAATTATCAGCATTTGCTGAATCCTGAAACACCAGCAAGTTACTCAAAACAAATCATTATAAACACTATGCTCATGCTGGCTGTAACTTCTTTCCAATTTTGGCAAAATCATATAAGAACCACTCGGGGACATACGGATCTAGCATGAGGTGTATTTTGACTGGGCACAGTTCCATCATTGGGTCCAACCCAACAGCCAACTGGACTTCCCTCCACTTTGTCAAAGTCGCCCCAGTAAAAAAGGGTGAAGTCAGGTTCCTTGTGGGAAACCCACCAAAAAAGCAAAACTGATGGAAAATAAATAAGTTTCATGGAAGGTAGGACATGATGGCAACTGCAAGGAATAGATTATGGGTCGGAGAAACCCATGGCCACGTCTGGGCTAGACACTCAGAGTCACCACACCTCCCTGCAGAGCCGGGGCAGCGGTCAGGTGTCACAAAAAGTGAGAGGGTCTGGAACACTCTGGAAAGAAACAGGATGGAAGGAAGGCCGAGCTGAGGATGGGTAATCTGGAAAACACTATTAGCTCTTGAGGGCCGACTTGAGAAGAAGCATGAAGCTGAGGTAGGACCTAGGGGGGAGGGGAAAGTGACAATCAGTTTTGCAGCTACTTACCAGAGATGAGCTGATACTAACT
Organism: Panthera pardus; assembly: GCF_024362965.1. Taxonomy (NCBI): domain Eukaryota; kingdom Metazoa; phylum Chordata; class Mammalia; order Carnivora; family Felidae; genus Panthera; species Panthera pardus. The sequence continues at coordinate 83,543,751 of NW_026526788.1, forward strand.
AAATGACAAAAAACAACTATATCTAGATCTATATATACATATACATATACATATAGATGATATCGATGATATCGATATATAGATATATAGATATAGATATAGATATAGATATAGATATAGATATAGATACAATGTGCGCTTAACTGTGTGCATTGCTGGACACACCGAAGTGAGGAACGGGGCAAATGTAGAAATCCCAGCTCTGGACGAAGAGCATGCACAACAGCCACCAGCTCACTAGCTCGCCTCCGAGGTGCAGCCCCTCTTATCTTTGAGTAGATGGTGGGGCCCCCCAGAACCGTCCTCACTCGAAGGTTTAATGAAGATAGGACCCACATGGAAAATGGAACATGTCTAGAAAAAGGCTGACGGAGGTCATGCTTTCAAAGAATTGCTCTAAAACCAGGCGAAAACAGTTGCAGGCACACATTTCTTTACATTCTTGGGTAACCCTAAGAGAGAATGGAATATGGAAGAGAAGAGCTATATGGGGTAAGAGACAGAACATCACAAATAAAGATGAAAATAAAGAATGAGAAGTGGGTACATGTTAAACTAACAGGACTCACTTTTACAGAAGTGAAACCTCTTAAAACAGCATGAATTTGGACAACGTCGAGAACATAGGAACACGGACAAGCCTGTGGAACATTCCAACAAATGAGGTGGGAAAGTAAAGGGTCGTAAGGGAAAGGTGATGGAGACGTAGAACAGATTGAGGATTCCAGTGTAGACCCATCGGATCCAACGTAGATGTGGTTGTTCCATTCACTCATTCCTCCATTCACTAACTCATTGATTCATTCATTCACTCATTCATTTTTCCATCCTAAAGTTCTCTGAGTGAGTCCCGACTACGTGTGGCTGCTGGACATAAGCAGTGGGGAAGCCCCACGCCCACCACAGTCTGGGGACAAGACAGGACAGAAGCAGGAAATGGGGAGCTCAATGCCAATCACTGCCGGGAAGACAACACACACATGAGCCTCTCGTGGGAAACGTGGCTGGATGCAATCTAGGCAAACAAGTCAGGAAATTAGGAGTACAAGTGAACAGAACAGGTAGCAGACAAAGAGCGTATCCAGCCATAGAACCAGGAGAAAGCAATTGCAAGAATTGTGAAGAAAAAGCAGAAAGTGTGTATTTTAAAAGAAACAACAATATTAAAATTAAAATATAACTAGCAAAAATCCAGAGATAGGAAAGGAAAAAAGGTAAGGCCACATATTTCCCCACCTCTCGTCATCTCATAGGTTGGGGCAGATCAGTGTTATTTGACACTGATTGATCAAGAACTAGAAAGGCAAGCAATTTTTTTGTTATGAAAGTGCCCACTAGAAGAACCAAAATGAAATTTAATCTTTGTAAGTACTAGACAGCCTCTGTCTCCTCTCCAGTTTGACCTCCCTCTCTCTCTCCCTCTCTCTGTCTTCTCTCTCTGTCTCTGTTTCTTTCAGTCTCTCTCTCCATCTCTCTCTATCTCCTTCTTTCTGTCTCTCTCTGTCTCTCTTTCACACACACACACACACACACACACACACACACACACACACCGAGGAGTGTTTATTCCAGATAAAATACAGAGAAAGCATTCTGTATGCAAAGCCTTGGTCTTTGCTCTCTCTGTGCATTGTTTTAATTCTCTCAACAAATATATGATGTAGGTTTCTTTTACTCCAATTTTACAGATGAGGAAACCGTTTCAGAGAGGCTAAGTAGCGTAGCAAGCGAACAGAAAAGCCAGGATGGGAACGGAGTCTCTTTCACATCATGGCTTATGCTGTAAAGCAGCGTCCTTGTTCTTGCCTTCCTTTTGTTTGCAATAATGGGAGAATGGAAACAGCGTCAACATCTATTAGCGGAGGACAAGTTAGACGACTTGGTTTCTGGAATACTAAGCAGGATTAAGTTTCATCAGCTTCCACTTATGTATAGCAATGAAAAACATGTCTGAGATCTGTTAAGTGAAGGAAACGGAGCCCATGTATATAAAAAGCGACTCTTGCGTACGTGCCCAGCCACTGCCTGGGAGGGGACAGCAGAAAGTCAGACCTGGACCAGAGGAGAGGCCAGGACAAGGGGAAATGGGCCGGTGGCAGGGGTGGGGCTGGTTAACTTTTAGTTTAACATATTTTGTATTCTTTGCTTCCTTGAATAATAAGCGTGTCTTTCTTTTATGCTTTTTAAAAAAAAAACTAATTTTGAAATAAAGAATAAACATTTCCTGGATACTTCCCCAGGATATGATCTGTTCCAAGAGGTACACACCCAAATCAGGAGGGCTGGCAACATTCTGACAATAGGATTTCTAGAAAGAGAGGAAAAAATGACTTCAAGATGTGATGTTTCCTTATAAACAAGAGGCAGTCACAGCTGAACTCCTGGCTTGATATTTGAATGTCCCCGTGGCATTTTTTCCCCCAACTATTATAAAGAGAGATGTTATGAAGTCCTATTTGAGGAGGGCTTCAGCTCGGAGCACGGGTCCTTGTTTTCACAGGGTGTCAAGCCTGACTTCCCCTCCGCCGCTCATTTCGACATGAACGAACCCCCAGCTCACGGAGCAAGAGGCGAGCACTTGTCTATACATCTTGTATTTTCCCGCTGGACATGCTCCCCACTCCCTGGGAGGCATTCGACAGCTAAAGCCAGGTCTGTTTATCCCCTTTCGATGAGGACAGCCTCTCAAAGGAAAAACTGCAAAATTACCAGGGATGGTTCTATGTAGTCGGCCACCCCTTTACTCTGGAGGAAGACTTTCAAAAGATTTAACTAGAAGCTTCGTGGAGGAGAAAGGGTAATACTTTGGGTAAACCACCGGGCCCAATCTACGGTGGCATTTTTACAAAAGGAATTAGGATGTCATCACGCAGGGCTTGTGAGAACAGGAGCTGTGTTTCAACACCATGTCCTAAACATAAATACCGGTGATGTGGTCATTTGCCTGTTTGTGAATTTCCATTACGGATAATTAAAGAACAAACCCCACTTCAGTTAGGGAAGATATACAACCTCTTATCGGAGGACTGTAGATGTTCTCTTTAACAGTGTACAGAAACGAAGATTAAATTTCAGAGAGAGATTTATTTTGTGCTATTGTCCCGTTATTCACCAGAGAATTCTGCAATGCAAGTAATCTGATCAGAATAATGCATAGGGACATATTTCAGAAAACCAATAATTGTGGTAACACTGGGCTCTGCAAGGTGCCAAAATAAAGTCCAGAATCACTCTAACCTTCTCCCTCAATTCCTTAATCAAAGCTTCCTGAGATGGTGTGATGTCGTCCATTACAGGCACAAGCTGGCAGAAATCACTATTGGACTCTTAGAGATTTATTTTAATTTGAGATCTATAACACTTCTCTAGACCTAAAATCAAAATGGTATTTTACAGACGAGCCCTACAAAGATTTTACAGCTTTCGTATCTTAAGAATTCTTTCGTCCTTGGTTAGACACTGCAGGTTGCTTTTTTTTTATTATTATTATTATGTTACAAAGCCGTTAAGTCAAACAATAGAAAAATTACTAAAACTGGCTGTATTTAAATTCTGTTTACTTCTTTAACCTTTTGACTTACCTCCATAAAAGGTAATCTTTCAAGAACAAGTCCCAAACAGAATCATTGCCTCTTTGCTTTCCTCAAATCCTTACGGAATAAACAGAATCTGTAACAAGATCCCTTTAACCATTTTTTATTCTGCTCCTATTTGCAATGATTTTATAACAGACGGCCGGTTTGCCTCCTCACATTATCACAATCAGTGCATCCTGGGATTAAAAACCATTTAGAGCCCAAGTCTTAAACATACTCCCCACACAGCAGTATAATGAACATTATGCATTGTTTCTTTTTATTGTTGCCAGCTTTACTGGTTCAACCAAGAAGCTGGGGAGCTTGGTCCTCATTTTGAAGCAGGGGAGAAATCCGCTTACCAACATGGAAAGTGGCATCCAATGAGATTGCTAAGGTGGCAGGGAACTAAATGCATGAGCCCTTGATGGCCACCATCCCCATTTTATCATCAAATGGTCACGCACTAGATACCTCTCCAGAGACTTTTCCTGGGAATATTTTCTTTACAAACATGGACTGGTGTCCAAATTGCTCAAGAACAAATATGTTGAGTCCCTGAAAAATTGCATTAAGAAGAGCAAGGCAATCTAACAAGTGGCTCGGAAGCCTAATCAGAGGGGAAGTTGCAGGCAATTCTGGGGAAGTCCATTCAGCTGCCCGTGGATGGATTAGAGGTGTGAGTGGGTCCCAGGAGGAGGTGCCACCCCACCCACCTGTGGTGTGCTGGTCCACCCAAAGGGCAGGGCACCTCTCCTTGGGCGTGGCATCTCCAATAATGAAATTACAGAGGAGAGGTCAGCTACATCCACACAGCATCTCCTTCCAGGTTCCCCCAGCATGAAACACAGGTGGGGGGCTGGAGGAACCGGGCCCTGATCAGCCACAATTTCCCAGCCTTAGGTCAAAGATAGAAATGACTCTGCAGGGACTGAGCACCAGGTAAGATCCCAAGTAGCCCCTTAGTTGTTACTCACCTAAATATACCTCCCAAAGATGGTGAGGCTTGAAATCTAAGGTGAACTTGAATTTAGATGATAAGATCAGAGGATATTTTAGTAAGTCTGTGTTTCTTGCACCGGTTTTCTACGCCTACCTAAGAATGACTCCCTTGCAAACAGTTAACAGAGGAGGAAAGAAACTCCATCTCGAGAGTCAGTATTAATCTTTAGTTTATCCATGAAAATGAGAAGCGAGTGCTTTTCAAGGAAATGAATGCCTTCTGATCCTCACATTAAGAATACTAATTTAGTCTATCTTAGTAATAAATAACATGGCCACCTAATTTCTGTATAGTGTTTTACAGTCATTGTATTACTTCTGTTTCTTAACTATGTGAACCAGGTAGGTATTATAATCTCCATTTTAGATGATAAAAGTGAAGCTATGGACAAATATTAACTTTATTATTGTTAAAATTAGAAATAAAGCAAAGATGTCTATTATGACTGACTGTTTAAAATGGTTCTATCAGATTTTCCCAATGCAATGACATGTTGAAATGTAAATATGTATACATATATATTTCCCATACATAGAAACCTTAATATTAATTTGAAGATGAAGTAAAGTAGCCAGAAACAAGTTAAATGTAGAAAAATTAATCTCTAACTTATTGGAAAATAGATTGGGAGAAAATTACTCCTATAATAGCAAACAAGAACATAAAATACAAGGATGAATCCTAACAAAAATTGCACAGAATTTGCAACAGGAAAACCACAAGTATTTCCCGAGAGACAGAAAGACATTTTATAGAAATATATCATGGCCATTGATAGGAAGGCCGAATATGGAAAAGATGAATATTTTTCCCAATTAATTTAAAAGACACAGAAACACAGTCGTAGCCACCTTGGGCTGGGGTGGGGGGAGAGGCAGGGAGGGGGCGGGGGGAGAGGCATTGCGTTGACCCCTCTCAGAATCATTCCAAAACCTGTATCAGAAATAAATGGGAAGAACTAAGATGCGAGAGGGGAAGAGCCATATGGGGAAATTTCCCTGTCAAAAAATCCCATTTAACTAATGACTTTTTCACTTACAAGGGAGAATTACAAACTATGGGACAGGAATGTGTGTATAATAGATATATTTAGTAGTTTGGGCAGAGATGTCCATGTGTTAAAAAAAAAAAATGGACATACCTCACATGATATGACAAAATAAATTCCCAATAAAAGTAACCCAGTAAGTAAATAAAAAATAAATATGCAAAGTGTTAATAACAAAATGTTTTAAATATATTTGTAGACTGTGCATTCAAAGACAAGAGAATCATGTCTGCCTTTCTGAATGAATGCATGAACGAACGAATGAAAAAAAACCACCAAAATAGTGGGGGCAAGATCAGAAAGAATGTAGGAAATGTGATGATTTAAAATATTTTTTTAAAATAAGAGGCAAACCTAGAAAAGGATTGTAACTAATATGGTCATGGATTGATATTCTAAATACTTAGTGATTTTATTAGTCAATACGAAAAGGACAATTTGAGAAAAGTGGAGAACATTTCAAATTGTGGTTTGGGACAGTCAAGAGGGACATAAGCTGTGACATTATGCAGCTCTGAGCCTGGTCAGTGACATAAATTTATCCTGGTCATCATCTGCAGGGTTCTGAGATTTTCTCCAGCAGCCTAGACACAGAAACACCAATCCAAACACACTTTCAATACTTTAACATCATTATCTAGAGATGGTGTTGCCTTACCAAGATTCCTTGATAAATACATACTTTCATCCACTTTTTACTAAGCTGAGGTTTGGTAAAATCATCTTTACAAAAAAAAAAAAAAAAGCTGGAATTCCATGCTAACTTGGCTCACAAAATTAAGACAGAATAGTTTTTTCTCTTCTGTGAAAATTAATCCATTTATCTTATACATAAATTACAAATTATTATGCAAGAATGATATAAATCTACTATATTGTCAGTTATGTGGTTGAGGTTCCAAAAAAAAACCTCTATCTTAAAAGTTTCCAAACATATGTGCACATGGAAAATTAAAAATGGAAGGGAGCAGGAAACAATAAAAAAAAATAGTAAATTGTCCAATTCACAGGCATAATTCAGGAAAAAGAAATAGAGAAGTATGCAAAAAAATCGTTTTCCTCTAAAAAGATTTTAAAAAATAATACATGACATGATGCATAAGGGCAAGCCTATCTTACAATTTTGTTTTGTATTTCTGCTTTACTAACAGAATAGACGTTCTTTATTTAAAAATTACAAAACAGGACTCGGATTGTGATGGCAGGCTGAAGTCGTATTATTCTCTCATGGCTCTCCAAACCCTATTGAAATCACTGAATTTTAATCCATTATAATACTGGAAGATAAGTACCCCATCAATAGATAGATACAGGAAGGAAATTCTGGAAAATTCAGAGCACATGGAAATTGATCACCAATAAGTTGAAGTGCTAGCAACACCAGACAGACAAAAATAAAAAGTGTGGTCATGAAAAGAAGTTTCCCAGGAGAACACCATACGACCCCAAGATAGAATAGTAAGATGATCAAGTCATGGATGGTCAGCCCAGAAATTATTTAAAGGCTACTCTCCCAAGTTGCCCAAATGAGCAGCTCTCCCAGTGTCCACTTCCTCGCAAAGACAGCCTTTCCACAGCCAAGGCTTCCAAGATCAGAGTTGGCTTTCACTGCCAAGGTGACGGAGGAAACATAGCACAGTCATCAATAACATCTGGCTTACAGTCTCATCTACGAAATGAATGGTGAAGAATCATCATACATTGAAGGAAAGCAGCCTGAAAGAGCCAGTCAGAGGGTAAAAGAAGAGTAAAAAGGAAAACATGAGAAAATTCTGAAACAAGTCAAGTTAATGAGCTCTGAAATATGAAAGGATACCTGTTGATTCATTTAAAATGGACTCTAATACAATTTTTGAACATTAAAAATATGATTTTCAGGGTGAAAATCTCAACAAAAAGAATAAATAGACAAAGCTGAATAACAAATTAGAAGGGGGAAGACTGGGGGTCTCCCAAAACTCAATCCAGAAAGACAGAGGCTTGTTATGACAGACTCGTAAGTTCCAATACCCGTCCAACAAAGTTTTCCGGACAAAACAAAGATATTGGTGGGGAGAAAATAAACAAAGCATTACTGAAGCAATTCTCCTTATGTGGAAAAGTGTCTTGAGGGTTTTTTGTTTTGTTTTGTTTTGTCATATTCAAAGGGTTTACTAAGTGCTGTGCAAAAAGAATGAAAAATGACCCATTCCTAGATTCATCCTCAAAGTGTCCAGAGAGGAAAAGGCAGATTATCTACAGGAAACAAAACATCAGCTTGGCATCAGCTCTCTGACCTGCAAAAATAGGCCCTAGAAGATAAGGGAGCAGTGTTTCCAGGACGAGGAAAAGGAATTCTCACCTAGAATTTCATACCTAGCCTAAATATCAGTCATCCGTATGGCAAAATAAGCGTATCAGACATTCGGTGACTCAGGTTTGCTAACCTTGGACATTTACACAGGCAAATTTGAAAAATAAATTAATAAAGAGGAAGTTAGTATATAGAATAAATAATGGTAAGAAAAATAATCAAAAAGAAATAATTCCTTCTTTAAAAAAAATTACTTTCATAATATAGCCATAGATGGCATGATTTTTTTTAATGGTAAAAGCATAGTGCAAACAATATAATATGGTACCACATCATACATACAGCAACAAAGCATAGAAGAGGGAGAAATAGAAATCACAAGAGAAAGTCTTGTCATATTTGGGGAAGCTGAAGCTTAGAACAAAAACATCAGGACAGAGAGGACATTTAAGACAAGGAATCATATTTTTATATAAAAGTATATCCTTTGACTAATAACATGGAATCCCATACATTGAACAACAGAACACCAGAATATAGAAAGAAATATATATAATAAATAAATACCACAAAATAGAATTTATTAAATATATTTTTAAAAACCAGGAAAAAATAGAAGAAACTAGCTTGTTCACAGACACAGAGTGAGATTTTAAGTGACCTCTTTAAAAATTACAAAGGGGAACGTGAATAAGGAGACAGAAGATGAAAATAACAACTTAAAACCTTGATGAAAAGGCAGAAAGAGAGCTTTTCCCACAATATATGGAGAAGTGGCTGTCAAACATTTGTGGAATATTTATTTTAAAAAATATGCCCAAGTTCTAGTGTGTAAAGAAAATTCAAAAGATTCCACACAAGTATATAGAAATCACAGAGACCAAAGCAATGAAACTGGAAACTAATGACCAAGGGATGGTCCCAAAATGTCAATCCACTCAAAAACGTGGACCAGAACCTCTGGATAACTTATGAATGCAAGAGACAATAAAAACTGAAATTTAAAAATGCTTAAAAATGAGAGCATTCCATGTTAAAAGCTGGGGGCACAGGCAAAGAAGTCCTCAGAGGAAAATTGAGAGCTTTGGTGGACTTCTAGAATATAAGAAAATCTAAAAGTGAATTAACTAAGTATTCCATTTGACAATACTCAAAAATCTCAAGTAAATATGAGGAAATAATTCATGACAGAAATCAGAGCCCCCCCCCCCATGTCTAAAATCACACACTAAGTTATTTGGAACAAACCTTCCCCTGAAAACAACTTGGAGTGATGAATAATTTTAACACTCCTTTTAACACGCATGAAAAAGCTGTCAATATCATAAGGTAATACCACCCAAAATCTAAGAGAGAGATCTGAAAGAAGTAAACTGAGCCCAAAGAACCAAGTTTACTTTTACCCTAATTGGTTTGACAGTTTGGGTGGCCCTCCAGGTCAAGGGGGACAGAAATCAAGGTCCAAGGCCCACCCCTGGTGGGACGTTCTTGGAATTCAATTGAGTGGTATTTGGTAAATTCAGATTTAAGCAATGCCCTATGATCCAGCAATTCTACCCTGAGATGTGTACTCCAGAGAATCGTGCACACCAGGATGTGAGCAAGAATATGCACAGTTTGTGCGATTTTAGTAGCCAAAAGCTGAAACAGCCAAATATTCAACAATAGGAAAAAAGATAAATAACTTGCAAATGTTACAGTGCAAGACCACGTGGTATCAGAGCGAACCAAGAACAGCTCTACACCCCGACATGGGTATATTTCACATACCTTGCTGAGTGGAAGAGGCCAGAGAGGGAAGAAAGAATATATTCAGTATGATTCCAATCCAACATTTCAAATATCAAAATTAAGAAAAGCTCAACGAGTTTTGCCTAGGAATGAAGACCTAAGCAAGGACATTATTTTCACTAAAGTCAGGGAAGGGACTACCTCTGGAGGGAGGAAGGAGGCGGGTATGTCCTGGTTATTGGTATGTCGTAGTGTAAGTCCATTTATATGGGTTTCTTGTTCTCTTTTCTGCCACCAAAAGGAAAAGCTGAGTAATTAGGAAAGTATGAAACATGTCAACACAAAGAGTAACTTTGGACAGAAGCAAGTGTTCTTTGAAAAGGTCATCAAAATTGCCAAGGTTTTGTAAGTCCGGTCAAGCGAAAGGAAAGGAGACATAGAATCATCCAAGGGCATCATCCATGGTACCAACTTTCAAGGTACTACAGTGTATGTAATTTTGCAGCAAAAAAATTTAAACGCTGACAAAATGGTCACTTGTGGGTTTTGTTTTAATTCTGAAAATTTGACAATTGACCAGAGAAATGGAGAAAACCAGAACCCACCATCGTCTACAAAAGTAACTGAAAAGCAACCAAATATACGTAACCCACTTCCCACCAGTCCTGCCAGTGTCCCGGCATGGATACCTCCTGCACTGGGTAAACTGTGCCTGGGAGCAGGAGCTGGTCACCTTCTCGCTTCATACACGGGACCGCGTACGCCTTCATGGAATCCTGTCCTTGTCACCTGTGCTGGGCACTCCTGTCCTTGTCACACCTGGCCAGCTTTTGAGTGGTATCTATAAGCTGTTTATTTTCATCTTTGGCGATAGAGGTACCTCACGATAGAAGTTCCTCCACACCTTAGTTCGGCTAGATCTCATAGACCCTGAATACTGCTTTCCTTCGAATAGTCTTAGAAATTCTGCAATTGTATTTATTTCCCCTTTGACCCAAGAGCTGTTAAATAGACAGTTTTGTTTTTCCAGGTGGAAGTGCCTTTTTGTTTTTTTATTTTCTTATTAATTCCTAGTTTTATTGCATGTAGTCAGGGAGGGTGGTTTATGTTGCTTATATTTTTTTGGAATTTATTGAGGTTTGCTTTACAGCCTAACATATGGCCATTTTTGTGTGTGAATTTGTACTTGAAAAGAAGGCATGCTCTCTATTACAGTGGTATGAAATTTTAAATGTATCCACAAAGCCTACCTTATTCACTCCACTGCGTAAGCCCTCTACTTAAACAAGGTGGACAACAATTATCCATACTGACTGTTGTCTCAGTCTGCCCAGGCCTGAAACGGTCAATTGTCCGACAACCTCGGCCTGTTTCTGCCATTCTAGCACATTTTTGTTTATTTCTTCTTTTCTCTCGCATTCTTTCCGTGACGTGAAGCTTGCTTCTGTGTAATCGAATGCATCAATATAATAATTTTTATGTCTTCGTTGTGAACTGTGGCCTTCCACAGTATAAAATATCCTTTCTTTTCCATGTAAGCTCTATTGGCCTGAATTCTACCTTGCCTATCATCAAATTGTAGCATCGGCTTTATTTCGGTCGGTATTTGCGTCCTTACCTGCCTTTTATTGGTCTTTCCCACGTACTTTGTTTTAGGCATCTCTTTTGGATGCAGCTTTGAGTTATACTTTGCTTTGTGAGCCAATCAGACATCTTTCCCTTTTAATGAGTGAGTTTAAAAGCATCCACACGTACTGATGTGACAGTATGCTTTCCTATTGCTTCATGTAATATTATATACATGTATGTTTGAATGTCTGTAGGCACATGCATGTTAAGTGTATTATGATACACACACATGTGCACACAAAGGCTTTCTCTATGGAATCGTTTTCCTCACTATTCTGGTATCATGTACCAGAATTTTGGTAAATTCATTTTGGCACTTAGGAAAACTCACAGTTTTCTTCTAGTGTTTTGTTTGTTGGTGATGTCTGCATGATACCCTAGTCAGTCAATCTCAGTACAGCCTAAATAAATAGACAATGTTGAATATCAGATTTTGTGAGAGAATCGAGCATCTAGCATAGATTTCAAAAACAGACATCTCTAAAGCATCTAAACTGACGCATAGCCGGTACCATCCAAGGGAGAAGGGAGAAAATCAAATAATTTTCAGGCAGGCTACGTTGCTCCCAAAATCCAGATCAAGAATGGTTCTGGGTTATGAAAACAGACACTAACAAGTAACTAGTAACTCTTCCCTTTTCCTGGGCCTCTTCCCCACCACCAAATTATCAGACCCCGGTATCTGTGTTAATCCTTACTCCTCACGTCTGTAAGATTTCACTACTTGATTTACCCATCACAGGTGACACTTCACTTCTAGCAAACAGGTGTGGTGTAGTCAGTGAGGGTCTCCACTTCCCTCGGTCTCCTGGCCATCTCTCCGTCACCGCCCTGGTGCCCTGGTGCCCTGGGTCCATTTGCTCAAGTGTCACTGCCCTTTCTGGTATGTGGACTAAAGTCCCCCTTTATCTCAGGGAACTGGATGGCTCAAGACATGGTATCTGTGTAACCAACCACTCTTCTCCACATTAAGAATATTTCTTCTTCCAGTTCTGGGTTTCCTACGGCCCTACAGGCCTTACTCTCAAGAAGCTTCTCACCTGTAGACTTTGGGTTTGGTTGTTAGACTATCTGCTGGGAGAGGCTCCCCTGGGCTGTCCCTCCATGCTGCAGGAACCTTCTCTTCCCCTTCCCTCATTGCGATGCCCGGCTCCATGCGGCATCTGACTCCATCCCTGCACAAGCAAGCTTCTGCCACCAGCTCGGAGATGCCCCAGGGCCAGCCTGTGCCGCACGCCTGATGCAGCAGAGCCCTGATGGTCATCTCCGCTCTCACCGGCAACTCAGCCTCAGAGAGCCACCAGTCTGGCCATCGTGGCTAGAACTGCATGTTCAGAGTGAGATGCGTGGTTTGGGGGAAAGGTTTAGTTTCCACGAATCACAGAGGCATGACCTCAGCCCCTTCCCCTGTCTGAACAATTAATCCCCCACAGCCTTGGCTGAGGGGAGGGTGGTTTGGCCACACCTGTCCTTGTGCTGGGGTTTCGTAGCAGTCTCCTGGTCACCGAGGTGTTGTTGTCTGTAGTTTTGTAGCCTTCACTACTCCATCTAGTTGATTTGGGTCCCAGAAAGCACCTTAGAGAGATTCAAAACCACAGTGGGGCCATGTCTCCAATGCCACAGTCTGATGGACTTTTAAATATTGATGGAATGAACTGTGCTCTAAAAAATTTTGATATTCCATAACTTACTGAGGAAAATACAAAAAACTAGTGGTGCCTGGGTGGCTCACTTTGTTAAGCGTCTGAGTCTTGATCTCAGGGTCGTGAGTTCAAGCCCCGTGTCAGGTTCCATGCTGGGCATGGAGCCTACTTAAAAGAAAAGAGAAAAAGAAAAAGAAAGTACAAAAAACTTGCATATAACAATCACCATATTAAGTCTTTCCATCCAGAACATTCTATGTCTCTTTATTTGTTCAAACCTTATTGTTACCTTTCCTAGAAAAATTTTGTGGTTTTCTTTCTTCGATTCTAATTTATTCTTCCTAATATTTTTCCTAAGTACTTTATATTCTAGGTTGTCTTTGTGAATGGGAACTTCTTTTTCACTAATTGTGCTGATTATGGCTAATATGTAAGATTACTATTGATTGCTACATATAGATGTAAGATCAACACACTTTTATATTTCCTTGGCTGGATAAGATAAAAGATAAAATAGATTTTCAGTACAAAGACAAAGATCAAACATATTTATTCACTGAAATGAAATATCAATGGGGAATTTAGAGAATATGATATTAATGACCAATTTTCAAATCAAGGATCTTTTTTATTTTATGGTTTATGTTCATAATCTTCAGATAAATCACAACTGATTTAATCAGCAGAATTTAATCAGGAGAAATATATAAGGATTTGATCCACTGGTCTAAAATACCTTCGAAAATGGCATAATTCTTTGTAATAACACATTGCTCTTTGAGTAGGATCTTGTAAATGGCCCCTTTGGAGATGTTCTAAGAAATTGTATCTGTTTATAATCTGGTATTGGAATATGAACAGAAGTTTGCATAGCAGAAAAAGAAATTATTTGGAAAATTCATCCTGCATAGTTTTGACTATAAAAATTCTGTGCATCAAATAATGAAAACACGTTGGACCATCGAAGCAACCACCATCCACTTAAGTAGAAAAGACCCAAAGAAGAAGTATGTGCCTCTTTTGTATCCGACCTGAACCACAGTCTACCCTGAGAACGCTCCAGGGGGCATGGAAGGTGCCTGTCCTGTAGGCTTGTTCTCCAGCAAGTATAGGCGGCCTGAGGGGGCCTGTTCCCAAGCAAACAGGAAGCTAATCCTGAGTGGAAGGGAGACACAAAATTAAGGTACTTCCAAAAGTAAAGAGCAGAAGACAAGAGAGGAGACTCAACAGGGCAGCAGTGGATGCCAACTTTGCGCCCATAAAGTCAGTGGTGAGTACAAGTGAGGCAGGAGCACCCCTAGTCAGCCGAGACCCCGAGCCGTGTCTGTGGGGAGGAGCCGCGGTAAGGAACTGAACCACACGGATGGCACCTAAAATCACAGTTGTCGCTACATCACCTCTCAGGCTTTGGCTTTAAGGGTTCATCTTGACGCCTCGACTCAGAACATCTCTGCTAGAACCCAGGCCTGCTCTGGGGTTGGAACCACGGTCACCTAACCTTGAATCCCAGACCCTCATTAACCCTCACTGACCGCGTGTGGACCGCTAGTCAGTCTCCTCAACTATAAAATGACAAGTTTAGACTAAATGAGCGTCGTTGGCACATTTCATCTCGGACGTCCCGTAAGGCTCTGAAATCCATAAAGAGGTTCATGGACTCACGTTCACTCAGTGGACAATTTCCTACAGAGTACAAGCAACCAGCAAGGCAGGTTGCAAGCCTGTAGCCCGAAGGGTAAATGGGGGTGGGGGTGACTGCAGAGGAACACAAGCTTCCTCTTTGGGCAGATGGAAATGTCCTCCAATTAGGTAACGGGGGAGGTTCCGCAACTTTCTAAACGCACTAACAGATAACTGGGCCCTTAGAATGAGTACATTTTATGGTATGCAAATTATGTCTCAAGAAAGCCATTACAAAGAAGGAAAAGAAAAAAGAAAAAACAGGCTTGGCCTTGTCCTACAATGCCTGCAAAAGAAAGGCAGCATGGGTGTCTGTCACAGCAAAGGATGGTCACGGGGACGGATGGTCACGGGGACAGTCACAGACCCGTATCAGCCTGGGAAGCAAAGCAGCCCTCGAGTTAGTGGTGACTTGGTGTCTCTCAAACCATTTTTTTTTTTTAGACCACACTCCCTGCCTGAATGTCAAGGCCTGCACGGACACCGGCTGGTAAAATAAAGGCTGACTTCTGTCTCTGGGGCGAGCCTCCAGCCAGGCTGGCGACCATCCAACAAATTGTTCACGTTGAAAGGCAGTTCGTCTCCTCCGCCTCCTTTTCACGTCCCCCAGGAAAACGATACCAGGAAGGTAAACCTCTGAGGGCAAGCGTACGTAAGACTCCTAAAATGGCTACTCATTACAATGTTTGCAATTATTTCAAATTTGGATTTTCATAATAACTCTTCATGGCTGTGTTGACCAGAGGGAAATTTTATTCCCAAATGTGCCCGTGTCAAATTTGCCATTATCTTCCAGGAAAAAAAAAAAAATCAAATGGAAAGTCTTTTAAAAAGAGATAAAGTTTACTCATTGGAAATTAGAAATGAATATTTATTGTCAGATCTCTGTCTAGATTAAAACCTTTTATTTAACACCAGTTGAAAGTGTAAATTATTCACATGTTTATATTTCAGTGACTTCTGTTCTCTAATGATTCCATTTTCTAGAGTGTATTACTGGTAAGATAATGAAATGCCTCATCAGCCTGGAGTATTAAGCAAACAACGAACTTCAACTTTTTCAACAATGAATAAAAAAGAGTGGTCCCCAACAACTCGCTTTGCCAGTTTAATGCAAAATGCAGCGAACTTCCCAAAATGTAGCAGTACTGAGAGGCCTGCCAACAGCCGTGGAAATGAGTTCCAGTCTCCCGTAGACATGCAATGGGGCCATGATAACAAACACCCTGCTCTCACACAAATCATGACTTTTGGCAAGAGTCGTCTTTGCCAGAAGGGAGGAGAATTTTTGAAAAGAGAGAAAAGCGTGGTGTTCTCTGCTTCTCCAGCCAGCAAAGATGCGCTCTTGCTGTCCGAATGACGTTATATAATTGTTTCACTCTGTCCTTCTCTCTCAGGTTATTACTTAATGTCAGGAAATTTTGTCATGAAGAACAATAATCCCTCATCTGTTTCTGGTGCTTTGAGTTTACAAAACACTTGAACATAGGCTGTCTCGTTTGAGTGATGTCCTCTTTCTGAAATATTGGAAGAATCGTTAAACGCCAAGAGATCAATGAATGTACACACTGAAATGCGAGAATTGTATAAAACAAATCCATTTTCCAGAACTTTCCATGAGAATATTTTACAAGTCCTTTAATAGTGCAGTGTTGTGCTATACATTTAAGTGCTAATAGCCTCTGAGATTTTATACATTCCATATTTAATAAATCTCTATTTCTACGGAAATGACAGTGAATTTCTTTTGTTACGCCAAGCATAGCTGCTGGCCTGGAATAAGTCAGAGAGGTGCTTTTCTTTTTTTTTTTTTTTTTAGAATTAATAGCCATTGTGGTTAAAGAGTTAAGACGTAACACCTATTCAAAATACTCACAATCTAAACTGGGAAAGTAAAACATTCGTAAAATGAAAACAAAACGTGGTGATGAGGAGGAATGACTGAGTGGCAGAGAAAGTTCCAGAAGGATTCCTCCACAGGGGATGCGCTGGAGGAGTCCTTGCTGACTGCCTGCAAGGTTGGGTGCTGCTCAGAGAAAGTGAGCACAAGGGCATCGGGCAGGACTTGGAGGGGCTCCAGAGCTGCCTGGGTGAGAAGGTACCAGGCACCTGAGGTCGGAGGGCGTGGCCTCATGCAGGTGGATCATTTATTTCAAGCAAAAGGGATAGTAAAGGGTTAAGGTGTTGCATAGACTGCAGCACTATGTGAAGTACCTTCCATTACAAGCTGGAGTTTTAATTTGATCTCAAAAGTTAATCAGGAGTTCCAAAAAAGAGAGAGAGATTTAAGCAATATTTTAGCACTATTAATCCGAAAAGGTGAGGGAGATGAATGGAAGGAGAAAGAAGTTTTGTGGAGGGGGTGGGGGGAGGAACCAACTGTGACAGCCTTGTAATGATTTCAGCATCAGGTGAGCACGACTGACACTGGGTTGCCAGTGATGGGAGGGCAGGAGACGGGTGCTCGTGTTCTGCACTGGACAAGGAGATGGTGAGTGAGGGGAGGAGCTCTTGGACTCCAAAGATCCCAAGGTAGGTGCCTGGAAATAAATGACGGAGCCGGAGCCGGCCTGACTGAGCAGGGACGGAAGGGGTTTCCAGAAGTCAGTGATTTCCAAAAACGCCTCGTCTAGTGTCACACCTACCCCAGTTATTCTGTGTGGGGGTGCAGGTGCTGATTTCCATTTTTAGCCCCAAATCGACCTTTTGACCCTTTAAATCAAATATGACATAATGTGTAGAATAAAATTTACCAGATTAAGATATTCTTCTGTCATTTCCTAGGTCATTAACATGCAGCTTTTCATCTAATAGGATATGCAAGGCGTTCAGTGTCTTTCCTTTGACCTCCTATGAAATAAATTTAGCCAAACTAGCTCTATCCTGGAACATCTCTTTAATATGCAGAGGAGCCTTTCAACTCCAGAAGGAAAAAATCACCTTTCGCAACAGAGCCTTCTGTGAAAAGTGGTGCTAGAGAGGCTGGTCCGAAATGGTTCTGGTCCGAATGGCCCCCAGTGGGCCACGTGCCATCCGGTACTGGGCGCCCAGCCATCCTCGGGGAGCCCAGAGCCAGGCGCTGCCTGGGGGCTGCATCCTGGGGTCCCCTAATTGCCTCCCCGCTGGCTGGCTCTCCATGTCCTGACATGGTCCACACCACACTGCTGCCAGGGCCCGTGGACCCGCTCGAGATCCAAGCACAGCGCATCACCACTGAGGGGACTCCCATTTGTCCCTGTGCTCAAGCCATTCTTCTCCTGCAGCCCACCCCCTGCCATCATCGCTGGAATGCTCAAACACAAGCAGGTATGAACCTTGATGATTGATCATTGGTCCCTGTGGTCCCCGTAAAGCTCTGTGGTCTGTCGTCACCTCTGAGTCTCTCTAGACTTCATGGGGGTTGCAGCCTCCAGACTCCCTGAGCCACTTCCGAGTTTATTGTCCACACAGGCGTGGCGCTCTATCACACTTGTTGTGTTTGTGGTTACTTCCCGCATCTGCCACATTTCCCCCCAAGCGGCCCCTAATGTCTTTGCTGTAAAGATGGTGTCTTACGCTTAGCGTTCCAGAACCCCAGCACGTCAGAGTGGGAGGAGCCGGGCCAGGCTCCTGCATTAAAGCCCACTTCATGAAGGATTCAGGGCTAGACAGGATACAGGGCAAGCTGGTGGCAAGAAGGCTGACAATAAGCCAACCCCCACTTCGGGGCTCTTCCCCCTCACGTTGTTCCGTCTCTTGTTTGGGGAGGGGGGGTGCACAGGGTGTCTTCTTTGAAAATTGCTGCGAGGCTATTTGGAAATCTTTATGAGGGAGTCACGAAGGCAAAACCTCTTGGCGATGTGTGACTCACAGTGAGGGAACTGTTATTTTTGGACGAGAACAATCGCTAAAGATATAACTGGGCCCAGAGGGAATGGTCTTCCATTTCCTGACACTGACCCTTTAAATCAGCACTGGGGTCGCCCGAAGCAGTCGGCTTGGGAAAAGGAGCCAGAATCCTTTTCCATGGACCTCTTCCCTGTTCATCCCCGTCAGGACCTTCCTTCAGCCCCAGGCCCGCTTTGCTGGTCCCCCCTGGACAGAAGCTCTCTCACCGCCTCCCTCCTGGCCAGGGCGATCCTGTGCCCCAAGTGTCCAGGATACTTCTGTTTTGTGCCTTCTCCACCATGTCAAAAATGTCTGCTTTGGGTAATAAATTAAAAGCCGACTGTTTATAGCTCATGCAGTCAAGAGTTAAATGTGTATCAGACTAGTTAAGCAAGAAACTCATACTAGATGTTTTCTCCTTTTAATTTTTTTAATGTTTATTTTTGAGAGGGGGGAGGGGCAGAGAGAGAGAGAGAATCGGAAGCAGCTCCAGGCTCTGAGCTGTCAGCCCAGAGCCCGACACGGGGCTCCAACTCGCAAACCGTGAGATCAGGACCTGAGCCGAAGTCGGACACTCAAATCGACCGAGCCACCTAGGTGCCCCCCAGATGCATCTTTCTCCTGTCAGATCCAGAGCCCACCCTGTGCCCCACTTCTCATGGGAAGCCTAGCGGTTCTCACGGGAACCTGCACCCGCCGTGTGGTGGTCATGTGGCCAGAGCTGGGCCTGCTCACGCAAGCCAGCAAACGTCCATTCTAGAAACGAAGCTAGCAGAGGTCGGCTTACCAAAGAGGAGCCTCATAACAGAGAACGCCTGTCATGCTCCACCACGTTTTTCACCACACGTTTGCAATCTCACCCCGTACCTTCTGTTAGGCTCTGTTTATACACAGGACTTGAGTTTTTGTTCTTAACTTCGTTAACTCTTCACTTCAAGTTGCTTCCTGAACTTCCTCACAGCCCATCTTCAATGAAAGCATAATTTGCTTCACATGGGGCCCTGGGAGGGTTGCTCCCTTTTGTTGTAATGGGTGGGCATGTGTACAGGGGAGTCTTTCAAACTGGAAGAAAGAGAGTGGCTGAGTGACAATGGGAAGGATCTAGCAGAGAGGACGGGGACACAGAATAGAAAAGAGGAGATAATTAGGTGCCAGGACTGAGGACGTAGAAAAGACAGAGCCCAGAGCCTTGATGAATGGATGCTCCCTCGTGTTCAGTGGGGAAGAGCCAATCAGAGTCCTTCCCTGGGACTCTCTGAGGCAGTGGGATGGTGGGAAAGAGCCCACTGCAGAGATGCGTACAGGTGTGGGGCTCGCACGCTGAGGGTGGTGGTCACAGCTGCTTCTGAAACATGTGTACAATTAATCATCACACTTTCTTCAATCGCACTAACCTGGAGGTCGGAGAAGGGAAGACGCATTCTTCCACGATCTGCCACGTGGAGCACATCTGAATCTTCCTCTGATGCAAAATGTGAAGGACTTGGATGGAGGCTCACTAGAGATGTGCAAACTACCAGGTCTCATTTTTCTTAGTATCTTATCGATTCTTTAACCTTGTGTATACTTCATAGTGCTACCAATATATATATATATATATATATATATACATATATATATATATGTGTGTGTGTGTGTGTGTGTGTGTGTGTGTGTGTGTGTGTATACACATATATATATTTATATTTGTATTTCCTGATGCCTTTTTTATGGAATAGCAAAGGAGAAAGTCTTTAAAGAGTCATTTCCACTGGTTTTCGGCTCTTTGGCCGCTCTGTATGTATTTAGAGCAATTTTACCCCTGGCCAAGGCCATCCTGATGACTACACTGTGATTTGCATCACACTTTGTAATAAGAAAAGCATCCCAGGCTTATGGCACCGCCTCCGGTCTTGCCCCTGAGCCTTAGCTTACGGGTCCACACTTGACTGCCACAGGGTGAGAATCAAGACGGAATGAAAATAAGCAGTCTTTGGTTTCTCCGCTCTTCGAGAACTTACTCTCCCTCCACGCGTTTCATTCCAAAGCGATATATATTCCTAAGCGTGCGTAAATAAATAAATAAAGTGCAGTGATTAGGAGAGGGTTATACGAGATAAACACGGGGGAAATTTTGTTACCAAAGGGACTATCAGTCATAGGGGTCGGGCAATCAGATCAGGGCTCTGGGGAGGGCACGAGGGATTTCAACTTGGCTGCAAACGCATATGGAGGCAAAACAGTCGTTGGCTTCCAAGGATCTGTCACTGGCATTACAGTAAAGCTAAACAAAAGTTATTATTCTTTTCTTTTTGTCTGCACTTTGGAAAATTATTTATACACCATTTTTCTAGACCCAAATGCCATTTGGATATTTGATGCTAATCTGTATCACTGTATAAATCGTATTTCAATTAGGGAACAATGCATAAAGATGCATATATTGTGTTATATGTTTGTATAAAAGTGCTTTTTTTTTAATGAATAGACTTCTTCTGGAACAAAAAACAGCACTTAGGGTTTTCGGTGTGTTTTTTAATGTTTCTGGGCAAATATTCATCCTTTTGATCCCGACTGTTCAATTGAACTGCAAAAGATCCGAAACGTCCTTAATTAGGAAGTCACATCACTTTTTCACCATTGCAGTGTTGTGTTTGTGGGTGAGTTAGGTGACTCAGGGGCAGGGGCGGAGGGGGGTAATCAACTGATAGGACTTGGTGTCAGTTAAAGGTAGCCCCCAAAAGGACAGACTCTTACATTTGTATGGTTTCTCATTAAATAGAGACAGTGACTTTGGAAGGAGTAAAATAAATTCTTCGGCTCTGGACATTCACCTCACCACACCACCTTGACTCTCCTCCTGGAAATAAGCACATTTACTGTGCACAATAACTAAACTGGCATTTTACCCTCATGCATGCACTCGCTTTTTAATTTAAAAGAATCTTGAAAAACACGAAGCAGCGGGATTTTGGCATGCTCTTCAGAATGCACATAAATAAATCTTTTTCAGCAAATCTCCAAGGGTTTTAGGCAAAACTTTGTGAATGCCAGAGCAGAAAGCTAAAAACAATTTCGGGTTTGTTTGTTGAGCCAAAAAAGTGGACATATCATGTCCAAAGTACAATTTAAAGCATTATTTTTTGTGTTAAAGAATTTAGTAGAGTGCACTTCCAACTCAAGAATTTGTCTGCAGAGTTTCCCAGGCACATACTGCTTCCCCAAGTTTTTAACTCTTAACAGAGAAAGGCAAACAGAACGGGCTCTAGTGAATATCAATATATCTGTGGGAGCCTCTTTGGCTGAAGAAGTATCCAAGGGCACTGCGCTCAGGTTTTTCTCTGAGATGACTCAAAACCACGACAGAAACTGCCGTGGGCACAATTTCTCTTTTCCCAGATCCTCATGACCTGTTTTCTTCCTGTTAAAGGGGAATGAGTATCGTCATGTAGGACAGGACACCGCATTTAATACTTGTTTCATAAGTATTTGTTGAACAAAAACATATAAAAACCAGAGATAACAAATTGTGCTTGCCTTTTGTTAATCTTTTTTTTTTTTGAGATATGATTGCCATTCAAAAAGCTGTAGTTGTTTAATGCACATGTGTTTGGAGATAACGATACTATATAGTACACTTAACAATGTGCTAAGAGGGTAGATATTATGTTAAGTGTGCTTGCCTTCTATGATTGATCTGTTTTTCATGCTTATAAGAAAACCACAAGTGCATTGTAAAAAGAATTTTTAAATGTGGAAAGAAAAAAGAGGAAACAGAAATCTCAAGCATCCCTTGAGCTCCGAAGAAATGCTTTTCTTCCTCTGTCCTCCATGGTCCACTTGAACCTCCTCTCTGGCCCTCCCCTTCTCCGCACTGCCATGATTGCCTCTTGGGATGTCTGACCTTCCTGCAGAGGGAAGATTCTTTGTCGGAGTCATCTCCAAGTCCTTTTCCGCCACGTCCAAGGTGGCAAGTACAATGGTTGCACCTGGAAGGCACTCAGCAAATGTCTGCCGAGTAAATAATCTCATTATTCTAATTTTACACGTGTACTGGCTCACACTGTAAGTAGAAATGCACAAACATGCCCAAGAAATGCATTTAAACTCCTCCCTTCAGTGCCTCTGGAAGAATGGAAGCATTCATACAAATATTTCAAAGTTGCTGATGTTATTTCTACATACCATGAAAGATTTCCATCACATATTTATGTAATGTGCATCGTCCATAGTTGTCCACTTAGGTCTTTATTTGAACATCTGGTTTTCTGCCGGAGCCTCCCTGTGGCTGGATGGAAGCCACTTTGAAACCTGGAAGCAACGCCTGGTGCTCACTAATTACCTATTTTTCCCCTCAAATAGGAATAAAATTGAGTGCAAGAAAATTTGGCAATATCTCATTTGTATATTGCTCTGATAATTCTTTTAGCCCAATTTCATCTGTTCTATGTAACTTACATCAAAGGAAGTTTCGATGATTTAAGGACATCGCCCAAAAAACTGCCTGGTTTCATTTCAAATTCATTGTTGTTAGACCTAATCTTAATCACAATGTGAAAAGCCCCTGCACTTTCTGTCCCTGCACTGCCACCCATATGATCTCCATGCCCCATCTTGCTCTCTACACTCCAGCCACACCGTTACACAGCTATCCTGTTTCCAGCATCGAGCACCGGCCCACACTGCTCTGTCTGAACACGACTTCCCACATCCATTGCCTCATTTAACCTACTTTGACTTTAAATCTCAACTCAAGGGCCATTGGCTCTGATAAATTATTTCTTACACCTACACAAGGTCAAGTTCCTCTGTTATATGTTCTTGTAGAATCAATCATTTCTATTATCTCACAACACTTGTTTCTTAGCTTATAGTCATGTATGTGTCACTGTGATTATTTGACCAATATCTATCAACAGTACAGTCTCATAGCTTCACAGGAGCAGAGATCATGCCTTTTTTCCCCACAGAGGAGACACTCAAATATTTGTTGAGTCAATGCATGATGAAGGAATGAATGAATGGGCAATGAATATATCCCATAACTTAGTCCTCTAGAATGTTCACTTTCTTACTCATCACAATAAATTTCATATCTTCTCTTTTCTCCTCAAGCTTATGACACTTTTTTTCCTTCACACTGTTCCTCCCTGACGACCCTACCACACATTTCATGGAGAATATATGAGCTAAACCCATAATCTGTTGTCTTTCCACCACCCAACCTATAATTCAATATACATTTGCTCCCACATTTTCCTCAAAACATATGGAACAAATAGGAAAAGTACAGCAAATGGAAGACCTAAATACAACCTCATACTAGCTACAGTAAATGTAAATGGACTAAAACTCCAACTAAAAAGCTGATACTGTAAGACAGGGAATGAAAAATCACTTAGGCTCAACTATATTATGTCTAGAACAGATGCATTATAAATATGAAGACACAAATAACTGAAATTAAAAATAGGAAAACATAAGCCACACAAACTGTAAACATAAAAAAAATCAACTAACCACATTAGGTAAAAATACCCTTTACTATATATTACTTATTGACATCAGCAAATAGACTTTAAACAAAGTAGCAGTACCAGAGATTAAGGAGGACATTTTATAATGATAAAAAGGTCACTCTGTCAGGAGGACATAAGAATTATAAATGTGTATTTCCCAATGACAGGCCTTCAAATACATGAAAAAAACTAACAGAAAAAAGAGACAAATAGGCAAATCAACCATTATATGGATGTCCACAGCCTCTGACCAGCAATGCATAGAACAACTAAACAAAAATTCAATCAGTAAATTGACCTCATATGTAAAGTCTACAGATTCACATTCTTTTTTTTTTTTTTGATGTTTATTTATTTTTGAGAGAGAGAAACAGAACGCAAACAGGGGAGAAGCAGAAAGAGAGGGAGACACAGAATTCAAAGCAGGCTGCAGGATCCCAGCTGTCAGCACAGAGCCTGAGGCGGGGCTAAAACCCACAAACCGTGAGATCCTGACTTGAGCCGGAGAGTCAGGTTGAGACGCTTAACCAACTGAGCCATCCAGGCGCCCCTACAGATTAACATTTATGATCAGTATACCCAATACAACAGAATTCTTTCAACTGCAGATATAATGTTCAACAAGATAGACCATGTACTGGGGTACAAACAAGGCTTAATAAATCTGAAAAGATGAAAATCACACAGTATATTTTCTCACCACAATGGAATTATATTCAAAACACCCAATAGTAAGATATCTTTTTAAAGCCCCAAATACTTGGAAATTGAACAGTACATTTCTACATAACCTATGGTTCAAGGAAAAAATCAAAAGGGAAATTAGAAAACCTTTCAAATTAAATGATAACGAAAATACAAGAAATCAAATTTATGACTTGTCACCAAAACAGAAATAAGAAGGAGGTTTATACCTTTAAAGGCTGATATTAGAAAGATTTTTTAAAGGGGCTTTAAAATTCTGAGTTTCTATGTTAAAAAGCCACCAAACGTTGAGTAACCTAAAATTAAAGTAAGTTTTAAGAAGAAAATTCTAAAGGTAAGAAAAAAAAATCCCACATATGATATCATATGGTTTTACTCATGTGGAATTTGAGAAACACAACAGATGAACATAGGGAAGGGAAGGAAAAATAAAATAGAAACAGAGAGGGAGGTAAACCATAAGAGACTCATAAATTCAGAGAACACACTGATGGTTTCTGGAAGGGCGGTGGGTAGGAAGATGGGTTAAATGAGTGATGGGCATTGAGGAGGGCACTTTTGGGGATGAGCACTGGGTGTTATATAAGAGATGAGTCACTGGGTTCTACTCCTGAAACCAAGACTGCACTGTATGTTAACTTATTTGAATTTAAATAAAAAATAAAATAAAGCTCTGGATTAACAATAAAATAAAAGATAAGAACAAAGATCAATAAAATGGAAAACAGAAGAAACAAAAGAGAATTAACGAGGTTAAAAATTAGTTCTTAGAGGGGCAACTGGGTGGCTCAGTCGGTTGAGCGTCCGACTTCAGGTCAGGTCATGATCTCGTGGTTGGTGAATTCAAGCCCTGCATCAGGCTCTGTGCTGACAGCTAGGAGCCTGGAGCCTGCTTCAGATTTGGTGTCTTCCTCTCTCTCTGCCTCTCCCTGCTTGTGCTCTCTCTGTTTCTCTCTCAAAAATGAATAAACATTAACAAAAAATCAGTTCTTTGAGAAGGTTAGTAAAATTTATAAACTCATCACAAGACTGATCAAGGAAAAAAGAGAAAACAAAAACAAAAACAACTTACCCTTATCATAAATAAAAGAAGTAACATGATAAAAATCCTATAAATGTTAAGGAAATAATAAAGAAATGTTATAGGTAACTATTTTGCCAATAATGAAACTGACACTGAATGAAATAGAAATTCTGAAGAGTCTATCTCCATGAAAGAAATTGAATTCATACTGATTAAACTCTTAAAAAGAAAACAATACAAAGACATTATGAAGTAAAATATGGGCTGATATTCCCCATTAATAAGGATGAAAAATTCTTAACAAAATGTTAGTAAATTAAATATCATATTACACAAATTAACAATGTATTATGACCTAATGGGGTTTATTCCAGAAGAGGAAGGCTGGTTTAACATTTGGAAATCAGTAAGATGTCATTAACTGTATTAATAGAATGAGAAAGAAAAATTATGGTCCTCTCAAGAATACTGAAAAACATTTGACAAAATCCAATACATATTGTAGATTAAAACTCTCAGCAAACAAGGTATAGAAAGAAAAGGGGTGCCTGGGTGGCTCAGTCGGTTGAGCATCCAACTTCGGCTCAGGTGATAATCTTGCGGTTCATGAGTTCGAGCCCTGCGTCAGGCTCAGAGCCTGGAGCCTGTTTCAGATTCTGTGTCTCCCTCTCTCTCTGCCCCTCCCCCACTTGCTCATGCTCTCTCTCTCTCTCTGTCTCAAACATAAATAAACATTTTAAAAAATTTAGAAAAAAGAATTATGAGGTTCAGACGTCACCACAATGGTGGTGTACGAGACCCCAACCTCCACCCTTTCACAAAAAATCTGAAAATGTAGAGCTCATAGAAACAGAGTAGACTGGTGGTTCCCTAGGACTTAGAGAGTTGGGGGAAGAAATTGGGAGATACTGGTCAATTAGTATGAACTTTCACTTATAAGATGATTAAGTTCCAGGGATCTAATGTACCACATGGTGGCTGTAGTTAGCAATACTGTATTGCATCCTTGAAAGTTGCCAGGAAAGTAGATCATAAATGTTCTCACCCTAACAACAGCACAGTCGTTGTGAGAGGTAAAGAATGTGCTAACCCCCTCTACTGTGGTAAACTTCTCATACTATCTACACGTATCAGATCATCACATGGTACACCATGAATTTATACGATATTCTATGTCAGCCATTCCTCATGAAAGCTTAGGGGAGAAGCTGACTGAGAGCAACAATAATAAAGAGGGGTTACAGAGCGAGCAGGGGTTCAGGTGTGACGAGATGGCAGGATGTTCGTGATCGTCAAAACTGGGTCCTGGGTATGTCAAGATCCATTGCACTATCCTATTTATTTTCTATGCATTTGAAATTTTACATAATAATAAAAACTTTTAACTACTGGTAAAAATTCAAGTTGTCTTTCAAAATAATTGCCTTATAACAGGCCAGGGACAACGCTAAAGATGAAAACATATTGGAAACAGTTGAAACTAGTTTATATATCACCCGGCAAAACATCTCTCAGAGCTGATGCTCACACCAGATAGAATGGGTCACGTATGGAGAGACGGCACATGCAGCCACATGCTATAGCAGAGAATGCACATGTGTGCTTGCATGTAGGGAGCGTGGGGGCCACAGAGAGTCTTGCTGTAGAAGAATACCCTTCTCAAGAAGAGATCTAAGGGGCGCCTGGGTGGCTCAGTCGATTGAGTGTCCGACTTCAGCTCAGGTCATGATCTTGCAGTTCATGAGTTCAAGCCCTGCATCGGGCTCTGTGCTGACAGCTCAGATCCTGGAGCCTGTTTCAGATTCGGTGTCTCTTTCAGTCTCTCTGCCCTCCCCCACTCACACTCTTTCTCTCTCTCAAAAATAAACATCAAAAAAAATTTTTTTCAGATTGAAAAGAAATAAGGAAGTGTTTGCCTTTGTTTTGTCTAAATACACTTATAGCAATAAGAATCTATTTTATTTTGAAATTCCTGCAGGAAAAAATCATTTTGCTACTGTAAGCTCAAATCTAGCCCCTACCTGCCTTCCCCCATTGAATTATTTATTCCTGGAATGAAAATTTTTATGAAAACAGCTTTTTAGGAAAGTGTAATCATCCTATCATAGCAGAGGAGAATGCACTTAAAATGAAGCAAAACAGAATTCTAACTACTCAATAGAAAGAGTAAACCAGTTGCCCAGGTGATATCAGCAAGTCTTAAATGTAATTGATTCACTGGAAGAAAATTAAACCAGCCGATACAGTTGTTACTATCTGATAATCGGAATCAGGGTGTCTGTGACCTGGACAGAAGCACATTGATTTGTTCTGTCTCTAGTGTGTAGACAGAGGCCACCCTGTGTAGACACTGGGTATTTCTGAGCTGTCCTGCAGGGGAACGCTCATCACATAAACAGAAGTGTTCCCAGGGTCTGGGGGGCAAGAGGGAGTTTAGGACCAAGTGGAACTCAGGCATGTGACCTAACTTGGGCTCTCATGAAAATCAGCAGAAAGGAGGATGCCAGAGCCTGCCTGGGAGAGAGCCCTTTGGAATTGTCCTTACTGATGGATGATAACTGGATTAGATGCTCCCCAATTAAACCAGCTGAGCACCAGCCCTCAGGCTTTGAGCCAGGCAAGACTTGTCTAGAAATTCACTTTTCCAATCTAGCTTTAACAAGAAAAGAAATTTATAAATGGAGATGTCAAAACAATTGTAAAGGAAAATGTCAAACGGAAATTTAGATAATTCTGCTCCTTTAGTGGGAGTTCTAAAGCTGCAGATAACATGTCCAAAGCAAAGGAGGCTGGAGCCGAAACGGACTTCACCAAGATGAGTCATTACTGCAATTTCCAGATCTACCACTCATCCGAGAAAGCTCGTCACCGAAAAGAGTGCCGTGCACACAGCCGGGCCCTTGGGGTCTACATGGCCTCACCCAGAAATACATGCTGTGGTCTGAAGTATCAGGATGTCTGCACATTCCAGGACAGATGACACGTGCCATGATCAAAGACACCGGAAGAAAGGAAGGAGCACAGCAGACAAGGCAAAGAGCCTTCCCAGAAGGCCTGATGGCAATCATGTACTAATGAGAGGGTCCATGTGACTGGGAGTGACACACCGCGAGTGTCCTTCCCGAGGAGAGGTCGGAAATGATGAAATTATAGCCTCGGTGGTTGAAGGGAAGACAAACTGGGAGCTTATTCTTGTTCAAGTGTGTCAAACATAAGTTAATAATCACCATGACCACAGGTACCTTCACCCACCACTGATGATTAAAGTCCTGATGCAGCTGTCATTCACGTTGGGCCCACGGGTGATTATGTTGTTGTGTCTTAGTGAGGTATTGTAGATGAGAAGTTCAACACCAAGTACCCATCAATTTTTATTTATTTATTTATTTTTTTTTACCAGATGCACAAGCAGTAGGTCTACACGGCAGCAGCCGGGATGTCTGGGAGTTGCAAAGACTTGATAGCTGAAAATTACCCTAAAACGTGCAAGCAGAAGATAAACGAGGTGAAGCCCACACTTCTCCATAATTCTCCGCTGCTGGTTAACTCTGCAATGGGCAGGTCAGCTGGCTTCTTGGAGTGGCTCACGTGGCTCGCTTATAAAAACACACCACTGATACCTGAAGGCAGGGGCTGGAGCAAGTGACCTCCGAGAGTCCTATCGACTACCTCCTTCCTGAGCAGCCATTGTGCCAGGTGTGGGGGGGAGGGGAGGGGATGCATCTGGAACAAGGAGACTTTGTTCCCATCTCCAAGAATCTTACCACCCAACTGGGGAGAACAGATGGTAATAACTATAACAAAGCAGAAAAAGAAATCTAATACAATAGAGACACAAAATACTACAGAAATACAAAGTCAGGGGAGATTAATTCCATCTGGACCACAGGGGACAGTTTCATGAAAGAGGTGGCATGTGAGCTGACGATTATTAGGAAGGAAATAACAAGGACCCTAACTAGGATGAAAGCACTAACATGGAACAGGAGGAATGGATCCATGATGTTCTAGAAAGACAGGGCAGGCAAGCCCTGGTGAAGAAGAGGGTAGACATCACCCCAGCTCCCAGCGCATAAGCAAATTCTTTTTGGCTGAGGGTCTTAACTCCTTATAACCCATGACTCTGAAAACCAGGTTATGGCAGACAAGCTGAATTGAAACTTAACTGAAAGTAAGTAATGTAATTTTTGCTTTATTTCAGATAATTATAACGTAGTGATATAACTAATGACGATGATTAATTGTATATACACAAATGTAAAGTAATTATAAATAGGTGTGTAAGAATATAACTGGTGAAGGAGGGAGGAATATAAACTCGTGCCATTTATTTGCTCTTAACACTTTAGAAGTTTTGACCAGCGTGTGACGTTTGAGACTGAAATACAGAGGACGATTCTCAAGAGTTAAGTATTAAGTCATCTCACAGATGGTGATGGGTGAAAAAAAAAAAAAAAAAACGTTGAATTGTTTGATGGTGAAATAATTACCTTGTTCCAACTGCTTACGGTCTTAATTCTAGAGAAAGAAAGCAGCCAATGAGATCGACGATAAAATGAATAAAGAGATTAAGTCCACTGGAGGAACAAACAAACACCCCAAACCCCAGCCGCCACATCGCTGCCCCAAAGCTGCTGTGCCATGAAGCTACCTGAGAGAAAACCAGAGGGCGGCGTGAGGGGGACAGCACATCCTGTCTGCTCCTGTCTGCTCCCATTCCCGAACGACCCTGCAGCCAGCACCATGCTTTGTGACAGATCCAGGCTGGTGGACTTTCAGAATGTCACGCTGGTGGCTAAAGAGAAGCTCTTTATATAAATAAAGGGTTGGCATGGACAGGACCCACTACATTTGTTCTGCAGCCTCACAGAGAACCAGGGTCACTGGGGAGAAAGACAAGGGAGGAGACTTACTTCTGTGGAGTACACAGAGGAGCATCTAGCATCCAAGATTTCCTCTTTCCAGACAGCAGAGTCTGCCAATGGAGACGTCCAAGCAAAGGCCGTACATACTTTGTATTTCCCAAGCACTGCCCTTGGGTGCGTTACAAATATTAATGTATTTAATTTGTATAAAACCATAAGAGGCAGGGACCCTTATGATCCTCATATTACAGACGAGAAAAAATAGGCACAGAGAGGTTACACGACCTTCCTAAAGTCACCCAGCTGGTAGGCCACACAAGCCGTCTGACTCCAGCGACCATGCTGTCAATCATCATGCAGCTATGAGGCACTTAGCAGAAACACTGCTGCGGAGAGTCAAATCATGGATGGGTGACTGGCACAAATCAAACTTATGACCGCATGAGTCTGCAGAAGTGTCACGATATCGCCACATGATTAAGAAGCATGGCAGACCATTTGGAATCTAAAGACCAAAGCAATCAAGCGTTTTGAAGACGGTGATGATGATAAAAACAATTCTAGGCGTCCCTGAGCTATTCATCACTTATTTTATAAACATCTTCGAATTCTCTGTCCTTTTATTACTTGGTGTGATTTTGAAGAAGGACCATAGAGAAGTCCATCTCTGATTTCAGTCAACCAGAAAATATTAGCAATGATCATGTAGGAAAACAAAGACCACCATCAGAATACAGAAAAAAGCTTGAACACGATAACCTTCCATGGTTTCAAAATAGCACTGCTTATAAGGTCTTAAATGTTTCCTTCATCTCCTATAAAATTAAGGAAGTCTCAGTGTGATAGAGAGACTAATTTCTCAGTACCTTGAAAGTCCCTCCAATAGTCACAGCTGAATATTAAGTTTGAGTATGTTTTTCATTTCAAAAAGGAGACAATTATAACTCCCTGGCAACACCTGGGGAAAAAGACCTGGTGCCCGGAAGCTTCCTAACACATTTGTGAACAAGATTCCAGCAGGGCTCAGCACAGAATTTGATTCTCCTGGTCCAGCATGCCAGATACAGGTCAACTCCATCAAAAACCCCCACTGACAGTCCTGATGTGTTGGGGTACGGGGTACAACAGCAGGCACAGAGCAGACACCCCGTAGATTTTCATCAAGGCAATAGCCTCCTTTTATGAAACACTTTCCAACATGCCAAGTTCTGTGCTGGGCAATTTGCATAGATCACTATATTTTATCCTTGAAACCTGAGAGATTGTTATTAGCATCTTCATTTACAGATGAAGAACCAAGCTTAGCACTTAACTCACAGCCTGGGAGATGATTGTCACTTAAAAAGGAGTCAGTATTCTTATAAGCTATTATTGTCAAAGAACACACAATTAGTAACAAGCAAACCTGGGAACTGGTGCCTGGACCACTTGGTAACAAACCCATTAAAGAAATGAATGAATGACTCAGTGCAAGGAGGGAAGAAGGGAGGGAATAAAGACAGTGCAAACAGAGATGTCCCTTGCATAAGAAGACAAGGGGAAAGGGGAGTTGCCAGGACAATAAATGTTGACTGTAATATCCACAGGTGGGGACCAAAGGTTTCAGCATCTGCTTTGTGCCAAGCACTGCACCTGAGCCACAGGAACGCCCAGGAAGGAAAGGATTGTTCCTCCCCCTGTGGGATCTAATGGGACTGGAAAATAAATAAATAAATAAATAAATAAATAAATAAATAAATAAAATTATATATATGTATATATATCAGGTGTTCCATTCTCTGACAAGGACGGTTCCAAGGCAAGCTAAGGCCACCATCAGATGTGACTGTCTGCATTGTTGCAAGCACTGCAGGAGGCACCTGGGTCCCCGAATGAGGAACTTGGACCACATACATGATAAATGCATCCATGTCTCGTGCAGGAAGGTCCTCAGCACAGGCTATTTTTTGTTCAAGGGAGGCTTCTGAGTGAATTAGACTGCTCTTTGTATGGGATTGAATAATGACCCCCAAATCTCTACTCTGCCCACACAAGATTCCACCATCAGATCTCACTCCTTTGAATCTGGAGAAATTTGAGATCTTTTATTCCATCGTCCGTTAAAACACATAACACTGAAGATGCCATATGTTAAAGCATTTAGGTATTTTAAGGGAATTAATTGGTTAGAATCTCCATTGGAACAGCTGGTTGAGAAAAGGGAACTACTAGACGATGGGCCAGAGAAACCCTAAGGGCTCCCATCTTAACCAGGGCTCACCTCAGGGTATCACAGTCCATTCATTCTATGAGACGTCACATTTCAACCTTCCCTTTATATATCATAACAATCACTGGTCACTGGCCAAGCAATAAAGCTTCCTGTTAACACTCAGCCATGACTTTAAGTGGACACTAGGGACCATGGGGTCTTACTCCCCTCGTCTGAAGGCTGTCCTCAAAAGGAGCCCTTCCTCCAGAATCTTTCTCAGTGACAGTGCCACTGATTTTACTGGGAATTTTCTGAAGCAAGAAGGGCAGCCCAATCATCCTTTATCTGATTCCTCCTGCCGATTCCCAAACTCAAAAAGGTGTCAGTACCCTATTCTAGAAGTCAGTCAAGCACTAAGCAGAGTTCGCCTTCAAGATGTCCCTTGTCGAGGCTAATACAACACGTTTGCCACACTCTGTGTTCCCTTTCAGTATTTCCTACTTCTAGAAAGCCTAGGAAACAGATGCAGGATGGCAGCAATGCCGGGTGGTATGGTCAGGTCTTCTCAGATTTCTCAGCCACAGAGTCACCTGAACATATTTACTGAACAGCCACCATGAGCAGGGCCCGGGTTCAATTTTGGGGTGGGGAGACATGCAGACAGCTGCACAGAATATGACAAGGACTGTTATTATTTATTCACAACCTACTCTTGCTTGTAATCTTGACAACTGACAGGATGTTATCTAAATAGAAATTAATTGAGAAACTATGAAACCGAGTGGACTTAGAAAGGAGCCTTAGATAATATATTGGAAAGGGTAGACAGACAGTTGCACATGATATGACAAGGGATTTTATTTATCTATTTATTTATTTATTTGCAACCTAATTTTTTAAATCATAATTGACATAATTTTTTTTTTAAATGAGAACATCTGGGGTGGAAACAGAAAGGAAGGCTTTGTGTAATAGACTGAAATAAGAGAAAGACAATTAAAATTTTGAAAATGCTCTGTCTCCTAAAATGTCCCCCATGGTTCCTTAACCTGGACCTGAGAGCCCTCAGATTCCTGCACAGAGTCTGTGTGGGCCCCATCCATCACATGGACTAGGGCAGCCACACCTCACCCCTCCCTTCCTCACCAATTCCCCCTCCCCTGCAAGACAGTAGTGTGGAACTCCGGGTCGGGCACAGCCCCACCTCATAGGAGCCACACAGAAAGTCTACAGAAACAGGTGGTGAAGTGGGCACCCAGGGCAGACTCCATGCCTCCAGCCAGGAGCAGAATGGCCACTTGATGCATGGCAGCACACACCATTTCAAGTTAAAGGTCAGATCTCCAACTTCAAGGGATAACATGGTGATAACACGTGTCCTGCTAATTACCTGAACCAGGAAGCATCCCAGCCCGGATGGAAGGCAGGGGCATACCACCATCAGTGTCTGCCTGACGAACACAGCTACCCAATCAACAACTTCCCTTTCCCTTGCAACCAGGGGGATCCATGAGCCTGGTGGGCCAGGAGTTGTAAGAGGAAGCCTGCTGCTGGGGACAGGGAGAGGGGCACTGAGAATGATTTTGTTTTCAGATAAGAGAGGCGGGTAGTCACTCAGTCCCACCCCAATTCTTCCTACCTTATAAGCAGGAGGGATTCCAACAACCACAGGTTAGCAAGTAATGGAAGACACTATGAATAAGGGCAGAAAGTAAGACAGGTTATGGTCTTTTGGTGGCATTTGGGGGCTAATGAAGCAAAGGAGAGCCCCTCCTCCAACACTCCCTAGTTGGGAGATGAGTACCTTTCTTGCTTAAATGACTCAGCTAACCACTGTCGCTGTTAGTATTCCCAACTGATCTACCATCCACTTTCAGAGCATGAACATACACTTGTTGTCAGGTAACAGGGAAATCTTATTGGCCCTCCATTAATCAAGTACACGATCATCAGTATCTTCCATGAAAGAACAACAAAGAGACAAAGGGAGGCTGTCCTCCAGAAGGAACACTCTCTCACTCAAAACCCCACCCTTTGCTAAAATCCAGTGAGCAAGACCTAGATTTTTAAGCCTGAAGTTTTCTTTTGTGTTTAAGTTCCAAGTATATCTAAAAATTTATACTATTATAAGACATCT
Source organism: Panthera pardus (assembly GCF_024362965.1). Classification (NCBI taxonomy): domain Eukaryota; kingdom Metazoa; phylum Chordata; class Mammalia; order Carnivora; family Felidae; genus Panthera; species Panthera pardus. Next base: position 83,578,640 of record NW_026526788.1, read on the forward strand.
TAGGTCATATATCATTTGTAGCTTTAGTGTCTTTTCTAGTTTCCCCTGAGTCTGCAGATTTTCAAGACTTACTAACTTGTGGCAGAGCACTGCTGTGATGAATACTCTCACCTTTAAATTATATGGTGCTTTGCTATCTGTAGCACTTCCACATATATTCTACTTTTTAATTGTCTATAAGCTACAAAAAGGTTGATGTTTTTCTGATTGAGGGCAGGACAGAGTATATGAAGAGTGAGGACAACTAGAGTAAAATCATTCACATTCTTCACAGGCAAATACAAGATAAGACAACCGACTAAGAAAGGGAAAACCATGAGAAAAAGGGAAAAGAGCTACATATGAGAATAAAATACTACTAAAAAACTAATAATCCAATAGTCCCATTTAAATACCTTTTAGAAGCTGTAAAAATCACATGGAAAGTGCACAAAATTTGATATAACACATAGGATAAATTAGAGAAGCTCCACACAAAAAGAAATAGAAGGAAAGGATGAAGCCTGACAAGAATCAGGGAGAAAATGATGGGTATAAAGACATAAAACAAAGATCCAATACTCACAACTAAAATTCCAGAAGAGACAAATATAAGCAGCATGGTGATTGGCCATATCCTGGATTATAAAGCAAGTCTCAACAAAGTTACAAGGATTGAAATTATTCAGAGTATATCCTCTGGGCACAGAAGAAATAACTGAGAAATAACAAAAATATAGCCAGGAACTCCTCAATTAATTGGAAAGTCAGAAATATATTTTTAAATACCCAATAGATACAAGAACACATAATAATGGAAATTATCAAATATTTTGCATTAAAGGATAAAAACATGCAATACAATATAATCTTACAGGATGCAGCTAAAGGCATGCTTAGAGGGCAATTAATAGCCTTAAATGCTTATATAAATAAATTAAAAGGCTTAAAATAAAAGATTTAATTATGCATCTCAGGTAGTTAGAAAAAGAAGAATAAGAGAAAAGTAAAAGAAAAAATTAGGAAAAATATTTTTAAATGCAAATCAGCTTGACAGAAGAGAAAAATCAAAGCCAAAAATGGTTCCTTTAAAATCTAAGAAAATTGGCAACTCCTTAAAACCATTGTTCTAGAAAACAGGGAACACAGATTATCAAAATGAGGAATTAAAAAATGGAACATCACCACACAGACTATAGATGTTAAAAAGATGATGAGGGAACATTATGAATAATTTTATACAAATTAATTTGGAAATTATGATATAGAAATACTCCCAATAAAAATGCAATTTGCTGATAAAAGAAGAAATAGAAATATGAAGAGCCACACATTTACTAAAGAAATTTAATTTGTAATTTAAATTTCCCCTCTCCCCCAAAATCTCCAGGTCAAGATGGTTTCAATAATGAATTCTTCTCACTGTTTTGGGGAGAAGATAACACCAATCTTATAGAAAATTTTCCAGAGACCAGAAAAAGGTAAGACACTTCCCAACTCATCTTATGAGACCATTTTGACCTTCATGCCAAAGCCTGATAGAGATGTTGTAAGGAAGAAAAGCTACTGGCCAACTGCTCCCAAGAGACACAGAAATACTAAAGATATTAGCAAAAATAATGCAGAAAAATGCCAAAAGGAAAATTCATGAAACCTAAGTTGGGTTTATTCTAGGCATGTATGGATTTAAAATCAATGAATGTGTTTCTGCTTCTGCTTTCCCTGCTCCCTTCCTGAATAACTCAGTCCTACACCATTTGGTAGAGCAAGGAAGGTATTTGGTAGAAGGCAGAAGGGGTCCCACAGTGCACTAGAGAAGGACATCAGTGAAGGTGGCATCTGCTGAGACGGATGGCCTGGAGCACCGGCAGGGTAAAGAGTACATTCTGGCAGGGGAGAGAGTGGTGGCAGAGCCAGGAGATCAGTTATGTCCTATGGATTGAGCAAACAAAAAAACATCGAGGGTAGAAACAGCCAAAGTTCTTTCAGGGTTGAAGAAGAGAGTTACAACCATGGGAATGCAGAAAAGTAAGAACACTGTGGTGTTGGTTTAGAAAGGAATATATCAGTGTGAATCAGTGGTTTTGGGTAAAGATTAAATATATAGATAACAGGTGGATAGAGAGATAGATGGGTAGACAGACAGGTAGATGAATGGATTAAATACATATCCGATGAATGTATGTACAAATGCTTGTGTGTATGCATATATAGACGCACACACATGCACATATATACATATGTACCTTCAGTGTATACTTGTCACCTAGCTCTGCTTGAGAGAGCTAGGGGGCAGTGACACCCCAACAGCAACAAGCACATCCAGCAGCAGACCTTAGCCTCTAAATACCACTTTCCACTAAAAGAAATGAGAAGTCCTGAGAAATAGCTCATTCTAGGTCTTGAGCAGGGTAAACACAAGATGAGCCTGAAACTGATATGCCAGAAAGCAAGAAAACGTTCAAAAAAGAGTGGTGTCAAGCCAACAGACACCCAAGTCAGCTTAAATGAGCTCCCACTGGACAGACTGGGGACAATCTGAGCATTGAGGTGAATGATGATCATAACAGACTGAGGTCCATTGAGAGGAGTAGGAAACACGAGTCCTTTCAGAAACTAATTTAAGTAATTAGTGTAAAACTTGATGAGGAATAAGATATAATGGTTTCAAAGTACCTCCCCACAAAAATAATATTAATAACAAAGGAGAATTAGCAAGTTTCCAGTGGATAAATCTGGCAGACACCATCATCATCAAGTAGTCAAAGTAAACATCATTAATAATGAAACAAAGTGGGATCATGTGCCACCTGATATGACAGGGTGAGAACACAGGAGACTCCCACAAAGGAAACAGAACTTCAATCTAATTGCAAGAAAATATTAGGCAAATCCAGATTGGGGGACACTACAAAACAAACGGGCTGTAATCTCCCAAAGTGTCAAAGTCAAGAAGTCGTGGAAAGACTGGGGAATTCTTCCAAAGCAAAAGAAATAGAAAAACATACAACTAAATGTAACAGGTGATCCTGTAAGGACCCTTTTGCTATAAAGATATTGTTGAGACAATTGGGAAAACTTGAATAGGGTCTGAGGATTAGATGGTAGTCTAGATCAATGTTGATATCTTGATTTAGATGGTTTCATAGAAGAATGTCCTTGTTATAGAAATATGTTTGAAAAGTATTTAGGGAAAATGGAGGGAACATGTCAACAATGTATTTGCAAATGCCTTAGAAAAAGCAAGTTCTTTGTACTCCCAATATTTTCTGCAAGTGTGTTATCATTTCAAAATTGTTTCCAAATTTTAAATAAATATACTATATATTTTTTCATGTTATTTTATCCTTTATTTTGTTTACGTGGTGAATTACACACACACATACGATTACTTCAAGAGATGTAGAAAAACTATTTGAGACAATTTACATGCAATCATAATTTAAAGACAAGCCCTTTTGTCAACAACATCCACAGCTTCTGTCCTGAGACACAGAGAGTTGGAAGGAGCATTGTTCCCACACTTTTTAACAAAAAATACAGACTAACTTTAAATCCACAATTTTTTTGAACCCATCAGAGAGCAGAAGTCACAGAACAATTAACTGAGCCAAAACCTAAGGTGGGATGGTGCCTGCAGGGAGAGAAGAGGTGCCAATATGCACTCCCCAGGCCAGTTAGAATAGACACTGGGGAAAAGGGCTGAGCTAAAGCAGGTGACAATGAGTGAAGGTCTTTCTGTAGATTGGCCAATGACTCCCCAGTAGGACAGTATGGCTCCCCAGGGGCTGCATAGCGCAGGTAGGAGTGCACACCCTCTCATGGGCTCTTTCATCACACAACAAAGGACTTAACAAGCTCTTAAAAATGCCATTGTGTGCAAACCTGGGGCAAGAGAACAGCAGAAATGCAAAGGGACAAGAAGCATCTCCAGGATCATTTTCTTCTGTTTCCACCAAGAATAGGAGTTCTAATTGGTTGGGGAAGGGTACAAGCTGCCACAGTGATGGGGGAAGCAAATGAGAGCAAACCCTCCTCCCTGGGAAGGGGCAGAGTCACACTGAGCCCACACTTTCAGCAGAGAGGGGCCAGAGAATCAAGAAAGGCACATTGCTGAGGCCCAAGGGCATGGTGTGGATCCAAGATTGAGTCTGAATCAGAAAACAGACCCTGAGACTAAAGCCTTCACATGATCATCTCAAAAGATGCCAAAATGCTCTTGGAAAAGACAATATACATTCCTGATAAATAGTTTCAGCAAACTAGGCATAGAAGAGAGAGAGCTTCATTAAAGGAATAAAAAGCATATAAAAAACAAAACAAATAACAAATAATTTTTTTTTCAAAAAACCCTACAGCTGCAGCACCTGGGTGGCTCAGCTGGTTGAGCATCTTATTCTTGGTTTCAGCTCAGGTCATGATCTCATGGTAGTGGGATCAAGTCCTGCATTGGGCTCTGAACTGAAAACACAGAGCCTGCTTGGGATTCTCTCTCTCTCTCTCTCTCTCTCTCTGCCCCTCCCCTGTTCTCTCATGTTCTCTCTCTCTCTCTGTCTCTCTCTCTCTCTCTCTCCTTCTCTCTCTTTCTCTCTCTCTCTCTCTCTCCTTCTCTCTCTTTCTCTCTCTCTCTCTCTCACACACACACACACACTAAATAAATAAATAAGTAAATAAATGAATCAATAAATATTTTTTTTAAAAAAACCTACAGCTAACATGGTGAAAAATTGAATGTTTCCCCCTAAGATTGGGAAGAGGGAAAGGATGCTTCCTCTCACCACTCCTGTTCAACATTGTACTGGAAGATTTAGTGCGATAAGGCAAGAAAAAGAGATAAAAGGGATATAGATCAGGTGAAAAGGAAAAAACTATCTCCATTCACGGATGACACAATTGTCTATGCAAAAAAAGTAGCAAGGAATCTACGAAAGAAGCTCCTAGAAATAATGAATGAGTTCAGCAAACAATTAAGTTGGCATACAAAACTCAGTCATAATTCTACTATTAATAAACAATTGGAAATCAAAAAAATTTAAATACCATTTATAATAGCAAATTAAATAATTATAAATCTAACAAGATCTTTGCAGGTTCTGTGTGTTGAACAGTACAAAACACTAATAAAAGAAGTCAAAGAAGACCTAAATTAATGAAAAGATATCCCATGTTCATGGATTGGAAGCCTTGATGGTGTTCAAATGTTGGTTCTTCCCAACTTAACCTATAGGTTAAATGCAGTGCTGTCAAATTCCCAACAGGATTATCTACAGATATCTTTCAGTGCTATTTTTTAAGGCTCTCTTTTTCCATTGAACTGCCTTTGCACCTTTGTCAAAAATCAGTTGACTCTATTCATATGGCATTATTTCCAGCCTCTCTATTCTGTTTTGTTGGTCTGCATGGTCTATTCTTTTTCCAATACCACGCTATTTTAATTATAATAATTCTTAAAATCAAGTCCTCCAACTTTGTTCTTTTCCAAATTGTTTTGGCCATTTTAGCTGCTTTGTATTTCTTAATTTTATTTTATTTTTTTTTGTTTATTTATATATTGAGAGAGAGAGAGAATGAGTGGGGGAGGTGCAGAGAGAGAGGAAGAGAGAGAGAAGGTCTCAAGCAGGTTCTGCTGTCAGCATAGAGACCAACACAGAGCTCAAGCCCACAAACTGCGAGATCATGACCTGAGCCAAAAGTAAGAGTCAAATCCAACTGAGCCACCCAGGCACCCTTGTATTTCTGCATGTTAAAAAGTAGAATTATATTGTCAATACTTACCCCAAACAATCCTTCTGTGAGAGAGATTACTGAGAGTATAAAAAAAGAAGCCATGGAGGAGCGCCTGGGTGGCTCAGTCGGTGAAGCGTCCAACTTCAGCTCAGGTCATGATCTCACGGTCCGTGGGTTTGAGCCCCGCATCGGGCTCTGTGCTGACAGCTCAGAGCCTGGAGCCTGCTTCGTATTCTGTGTCTCCCTCTCTCTCTCTGCACCTCCCCTGCTCAGACTGTCTCTGTCTCCCAAAAATAAATAAATGTTAAAAAAAATTGAAAAAAGAAGCCACAGACCAGGAAGGAATATTTCAACTCACACATCTGGCAAAGGACTTGTATCTCAAATATATTGAGAATGCCCAAAATTTAACAACAAGAAAACAAACAGCTCAGTTTAAAAATAAGCCCAAGGTATGGACACTTCACCCAAGAAAATATAAGGTTGGCAAAAAACACATAATAAGATGCTCAACGTCACCAGGGTGCCTGGGTGGCTCAGTAAATTAAGCAACCAGCTCTTGATTTCAGCTCAGATCGTGATCTTAAGATTCGTGGGTTCAAGCCCCATTATCAGTGTGGAGCCTGCTTGAGATTCTTTCTCCTCTCTCTGCCCTTCCCCACTGCCCCCTCTTTTTCTCTCTCTCAAAATAAATAAAAATTTTTTAAAACATGCTGTTTGGAATAAGTGTCTATTCATGTCTTCTGCCCATTTCTTCATTAGATTATGGGGTGTTGACTTTCGTAAGTTCTTTACAGATTTTTGGATCCTGCCTCTTTATTCAATATGTCATTTGCAAATATCTTCTCTCATTCCATCAGCTGCCTTTTAGTTTTGTTGATTGTTTGCTGTGAAGAATCTTTTTATCTTGATGAGTTTCCAATAGCTCATTTTTGCTTTTATTTCCCTTACCTCCAGAGGCACATCAAGTAAGAAGTTGCTGTGGCCAAGGTCAAAAATGTTGCTGCCTGGTTTCTCCTCTAGGATTTGATGGCTTCCTGTCTCACATTTAGGTCTTTCATCCGTTTTGAATTTATTTTTGTGTGTGGTGTAAGAAAGTGGCCCAATTTCATTCTTCTGCATGTAACTGTCCAGTTCTCCCAGCACCATTTGCTAAAGAGATTCTCTTTTTCCATTGGATATTCTTTCCTGCTTTGTCAAAGACTAGTTGGTCATATATTTGTGGGTCCATTTCTGGGTTCTCTATTCTATATCCAGATGGCTAACAGACACATGAAAAGATGCTCAACATCACTCATCATCAGGGAAATACAAATCAAAACCACAATGAGATACCAACTCTCACCTATCAGAATGACTAAAATGGCTTGGATCTATAAATAAACTGTTAGTATTACTTAAGGATTGGGCAAGGCCAATGTAATAGATTGACTCATATGAAATTGCCATTTTTGAATTGAATATTGGCAATTTTACATGTTTCAACCAATAAAAAATCAAACATATTTCAATATACTCAGAAAACAATTAGAAAACAAATTTTTTTTAAGTTTATTTATTTATTTTGAGAGAGAGAGAGAGTGCATGAGCAGGGGAGGGGCAGAGAGAGAGAGGGACAGAGAGAATCCCAAGCAGGCCCTGTGCTGCCAGCTCTGAGCCTGATGTGGGGCTTGAACCCATGAACCATGAGATCATGACCTGAGCTATAACCAAGAGTTGGAATCTTAATTGAGTGAACCACCCAGGCGCCCCAAGAAAACAAAAATTTTTAAAGATATTTCTTAAAACAGCATGAATTAATATGAAAACATTAAGAAGTAAATCTAACAAAATATGTGCAATATTTGTATACTGAAAATTACAAAACATTCAGAGAAATTTTAAAATATCTACATAAATGAAGAATTTTGACTATTCAGTATGTATGATAAAGTTATAAATTCACCCTAAATTGGCCTATAGATTCAGTATTTTTCCAATCAAAAATCAGAACTTTTTTGTGTGTGAAAACTGACAGGCTAATTCTAATATTTATTTTTTAATTTTTTTTAATGTTTATTTATTTTTGAGAGAGAAAGAGAGACAGAGTGTGAGGGTGTGAGGGGCAGAGAGAGAGGGAGACACAGAATTCAAAGCAGGCCCCAGGCTCCGAGCTGTCAGCACAGAGCCGGATGGGGGGCTCAAACCCAGAGCCATGAGATCATGCCGTGAGCCGAAGTCGGGCACTTAACAGACTGAGCCACCCAGGCGCCCCTCTAATATTTAAATGGAAAGGCAGAAGGTCAAGGAAAGCCAAGACAGTCTTGAGGAGAAAAACTAGACTGGCAAACGTATTCCACCAGCTATCAAGACTTTTCTCAAGCGAACCTCACTTACTCTGGTACACATGGAAAGGCAAGCAGATCAGTGGAACAGAACAGAGTGTGCAGAGACAGAAGCACACGTCTATATTGGCGGGCTTTCTGGCAGAGATGACGCTAAGATAAAATGGGGGAAATGTTCTACTCAATAGATGACACCGTGTCACTTGCATCCAACAAAAGATCTGAAACCATTTCTTGTCTTTAGCCAGCAGGTTTATTTACAGGAATTTGCTTTAAGGAAGTAACTAATTACAAAAAATAACTACACACATGTTCACTGCAGCATTATTTAGGACAGACCAAAGCTGGAAAGATTCCGAGAGCCCAGTAGGGTAGGATGGACACAAAAACTATGCCTGTTCATTCACTGAGGTACTGTTTATTCATTAAATGCTATGCAGGCAAAGAATAGTGAGTGATTTGGAAAGATATTCATAATCTTCCTCAGGTGTTTTTTCTTATGTCATTCTATTTAAAGCCAAGTATTTTGCTGCGTTGTAAATATTTCTTTGATCATCAGGATTTATCTGACATCACTCCTAACTTTTCCTCATATTTTTTCCTAAGTTTTATGTTTGTTTCAAACATTTTCATGTGGAATACTTCACTTTAACTTTTTCTCTCTCTAAAAAAACTGTTCTATGCTTTAACTACTAGTAGCTTCTGATTCCTAAAATGACAGTATCCATAATTTATTTTTACGTGAAAAAGGAAGGAGGGGCCCCTGGGTGGCTCAGCCGGTTAAGCACCTGACTTCGGCTCAGGTCATGATCTCACGGCTCATGAGTTCGGGCCCCTCATCGGGCTCTATGCTGACAGCTGGGAACCTGCCTCACATCTCTGTCTCCCTCTCTCTGCCCCTCCCCGCACTCTCTCTCCCTGTCTCTCTCTCAAAAATAAATGAACACTTCTAAAAAATGAAAAAAGTAGGACTGCATCACCTAGAAACCAGTTGGGTATAGTACCAATGCATGTTAAGTTTAGCGCTTAGTCAAACATGACACTACAGTTGTATTTTTAAGTTTCAATAATTTACGGTGTTGACAGACTTGAATAAAACACTCATTTCTATAACAAAGTATACTAATTTTATGATACAAATAATTAAAATATTAGTTTTTTTGCCAACCCCAGCAATACATAACCTCTAAAAGGAAACACACACACACACATTAGTAGATGGATTCAAACAGGGCCTCTGACACATGTATTTTCTTTTAAAGAAAAATGATCTAGTAATAAAATATTCTCCACCGTAAATGGGAGCCAAGTCTATATTTCATATATTTCAAATATGTGACTGCTCCAGCTTCTGGCTCTGTGTCAGTCCTGTCAGAAGCCTTTGCCAGGAGGCACAGTCTTCCCCCACCCCTGCCTGGGAGCGGATCATTCCATCGGCCAGGCTCACACTGGGCTCCTCATGGGCTCTTGAGACCTACTCTCAGACCAGCCCCTGAACAGTGACACCAGCAGCTGTCCACAGGCTAATGACCGTACGGAGAGCAGGGCAGGATCCCGGGGCTTTGGGTGAGGCGTCTCCACCACCGGCCTAGGGATGTTCAATCCGTGGAATCCTGTGGACTCTGTCCCAGCTCCTCAGCTCTGCTTAGGAGCTCATGAAACCAACAACCTACAGCCTGAATTCATGTCCCCGGCAACGTCCTCCGGGTTAAGTTCTAACACAGTCTGCATCACCAAATTCGATGTCATCATAAAGAAACAATAAACGTTTGAGTTGAGGCAGAACATGCTGATGAGTCTTCTCTCTTCCCCTTCACAACATCGTGGGCACGATCACCTTCCTTACATCTCGGGTCTTTCTGAAAACCATGCCAGTGCTGCCTGCCACGGCTCAGTTCTCAGAGATGCTTTCTGGAACTCACACGAGCTCCTCTGCCTCCTTCATCTGCACATATTTCTGGAGCTTTCATTAGAAACAGATTAAAAACCCCTACGTGTTAGAAGGGACCTTCTCACTTGTCGCCTGCCCACAATGAACTGCACAATTACTGCTTACTGAAGACAAACACACTTGCCCTGAAAATTTAGATGTCAAGACACTTGAGAAACTAAACCAAAGCCACCACCGCGTTCTTCCCATTACCTCCGCTGAGGACCAATGCGCTTTGGCCGTTCTTTGGAGTCACCAAGGCAAAAGCCTCATTTGATTGCATCTCCTATAAAGAAAAATTGAATTAGATCACTAGTCACCTTCCATCATGCACATGAGAAGTGAGGAAACTAAATATTTGTCCAAAAAAAAAATTAAAAAGAAACGGTATTCTTTCCTGTAACCATGTGCATGCCAGGCACACACTGGGATGTTGTGCCAACTCCTAGCTAGGGTAGGATTTCCAGCACATTCCCTGACATTTCTACATCGCCTCGTGGGGCATTTCATGCAATCCTTGGAAAATAAGAAAGCATTGCGTTCAGATTTTTTTTAAGGAAATTACACAGCTGTTGTTGATAGAAAGGATACATTCTTAAGCAACTGTTTTCCTTAGTATTTCATTATCAGTATGTGCCTAAGTGTACTTAATATTAACACCATGGACACAGCTCCTCCTGGAGACCCCCATTTGTCACCGGCCTCTGGGCAGCTGTGTGACCCCACAACCATAAAGGATGCATAGGATCTGGCTTCCAAGAGAAGCTTAACCTAGACAAGAATTTCTTTCTGAAGATGCTCACTTTTGTTTCCGAGATGTTTGGAAATAATACATTTTTTAAGTGTTTATTTTTATTTGGTGGGAGAGCAGAGTCACCTTCCATCATGCACATGAGAAGTGAGGAAACTAAATATTTGTCCAAAAAAAATTAAAAAGAAACGGTATTCTTTCCTGTAACCATGTGCATGCCAGGCACACACTGAGATGTTGTGCCAACTCCTAGCTAGGGTAGGATTTCCAGCACATTCCCTGACATTTCAGGGAGGATGGGCAGAGAGGGGGACAGGGGGTCCAGAGGAGGCTCTCCGCTGACATTCTTCCAGCACAGAGCCCCACGCAGGGCTCAAACTCACGAACCGTGAGATCATGACCCGAGCCAAAGTCAGACGCTCAACCGACCAAGCCACCCAGGTGCCCTGGAAATAATATTTTTAGAGTAGAGTTTCACTAAGCATTATGCTAAACTTCCTACCACATGAAAAAAAAAAAAAACAAATGCCTTCTTTGGTAGCAGATAGCACGCTCCTGGTGAGATAAGGGGCCTCCACTGGCAGACACAGCAATCTTCAAACCCTCGCTGTGTATGCAGCAGATAAACGCCGTCTTAAAAGTGCTGTATCAGTAGGAATTTCCTCTGTACCCAGCAAAGGAGAATGAAGTAATAGCAACTCAAGAAATGAACAACCGAGGGCCACTGCAAGTCCTGGGTTCACCCCCAAATGCAAGGCCAGAGTGCGATTCCCTTGAAGGAATTAAACAGTAACAATCCTGTAACACCTCCCACAGACATCTCCTTCTGGGAAGTCGTGTGACTTCTCCCAGCCAAGAAAACAATGTCTCTTTATAAATCGTGGCTCTACTTACAATGAAAAAAGTAAGACTTCCTTTTATTTTTTCTAGAAGGCAGTAGTACTATACATCATATTAGGCGTGAGGCTTAGATATTTGACAAGACTGGAGAATTCATGTAACCATTAACCTGCAGCTGTCTAGCTACAAACCACAAGCTCAAAGACTTTGAGAAGCCTTGAACTTCACGTAAGTCCTCTGAACACCAATCCTTAGAGCCTTCTTGTTAAAAATTAGAGAGGAAAAAAAAAAGTTGGACTCTTGACTCAACAATAAAAATCTGATCACATCTTAAACTAGAGATCATCTGTGTTTGCATCCCCAGATTCTTTATCAGTAATATGTTGATGCATGTTTGAAAATTTATTAGATGCTGTAAAACAAATCATTAAGCAGGAAGCAGTTCCGAGCCTCGGCGCTCTCTGACCCTTCGTAACCCTATTATAGCGCCGAAGTGCTTCTAACAAACAAAAGAGAAATTAGCTCTTTTGTTCTCAGAACTGTCAAGCAGGTTAGTTCATCTAACATAGTCTTTTATTAATAAATGGCACAGATTTTCATGCTAGCGTAGCTAAAGCAAATCACATCATCGTCTGAAAAAGACATACCTATTATTTTTCAGTGATATATTGCTTTGCAGCTGTAGCCAAAACAATCTAATAAGCACTATTAGATAAAGGAGTCTGAATATGAATGTATTGAATTTGTAGTGGAAGAAAATGAACATATTGCAGCATTTATGTCAGATTGGGTTAAGCTTGGGCATCTCTTTGTCCTTAATAAATGCAGATCAAAAGACTTCTCTTATGTAAAAAATAATAATACAAATTTCAGCAATATGAAATAACACAACCAGTTTGTAATGTTAGGAGGAAATCAGTCAGCCATGTGCTGTACGGAATATAAATTATTTTAGGAGGGCAAACAGATCCTGCGATGCTCTCTCCCATACATTTATATTCATAAAAGGTTCCAAACGCCTAGAACAATAGCAGTGATCTATTTGCCATAAAGCGTTCCGGCCTTCGTGGTGTCTCTTATGACAGCTTTGATAGACATGTACTGTATAAGAAAAATATCTTCTAGCACTTGACTCGCGTAATAAATTGATTAAACTTCTCTTCAACCAATTGTTTTTGTCTTAACTTCTTCTTCAGACATCACCTGAAGGAGACTGCTCGTTTCCAGAAGACTATGTAAAAGGAGACAGTTTAATCGAGGCCCCCACGTTCCAGCACTGTCAGAATTTCCCCACAAATGATAAATGATTGTATAATGCAACAGTCTACTGCTAGGGCTGAATTATATTAGCCATCAGTGTTCAAAACCCATTTGAAACTTAATTGTGCTGTGATAGTGGTATCCCCCAGTCAGCTGAACAGCAGGTTTATAAAAATCATCTCCTATGATTGTTAAACGCTTTCCTAATGAAGCTGATGTTCACCGCACTTTGCAATAAACGCTTCTGTCAAGATGTCACAAATGCGTGATAGTGGCCTCTACAGTGAGCAAGTGCTTCTGTGATTTGGGTTTATCTTCATTGCACGGAATTCAACAGATCAGTCTGCATATGGAAGATAATCTCCATAAAAAGGGAAAGTGCCGTATATTAAAATGGGATTATCAACTAGAACATAATCACGCTACTGTGTAATTATATGGTACACCATACGTAGATGTGAACAATCATACAAGAAAATAATTGAGGGCCATAAAACTTAATTCAGAAAAATCAATAGAATATAAAAGCAATCAGATAAGGCCTCTTAAGAAATCGATCAAGGCTTGTACAAAGTCATAATGTGTTTTCCTAAGAGAAAAGGAGCTAAATGAGGCAGAGAAACCTACATAATATTCTACAAGTAGGTTTCTAGAGGTGCTTGTATATTGAAGAGGGAAGAAGAATGGAAAATGCAATTACTTTTTACATTCTAGAACCACGCGTACCGGGAGCAAAAGGGATATATGTTAAATACTGCAGCCCAAAGGGCTGGTAGAGCAATTATTCCTTTTTGATCATTTATCTATATTTGTGTCTTTTTGTATCTCTCTAGAGTCTAAAAAAGCTATTAGGCTCTGCTCGTTGCAACTTTATGTATCTTTATATGTTGTACGCTCAATCTGAAACACTCAAAGATTTAAATATTGGTACAACGCGGGGACCAGCGGCAGGGTGAAAAGTCTGTAAGGGTGTCCTCTTACCCGCGAGATCCCTGGAGCCCAACGGCGGCTTTGTCTGAATGTCACCCCTCATCATTTCCATGGAATTTGGCCACGTAATTTGACCAGAACAGTGTGCTAAGCCAAAACTGTTTTCATTTTGTAGGGGAAAAAAAAGTTTATAAATGAAACATATTTTCCTAAGGGAATACCCCACTATTGGATTGTATCCCCAAGGACCTGGGGAAATAATCAGGGGAAAATACACACTACTTTTGAAATATTCCCACCAAAACTCTGCACAATTGTACATTAGCAAGAGCTCTGCGGTTTATTTTGTATGAAAACAAATAACAAAAGCTCATGTAACCTATAGGTGAAATGTATCCCTAATCCCCCAAAGCTCACTGGCTGGGCTTCCAGAGGAAACAAATAACTTTTTGTGAAACAGTTAATGTTGCCTTTTTTAAAGGAGAGAGAAGTGGGGGCAGGGGGAGGGGAGAGGAACAACTTGGCTACATTTTTTTTTTTTTTTTTTTGTAGCCCATATTAGGCATTGCACATTTTCAGGCCACGTGATTATATTAGCTAAATACAGCCGGATTTATTGCCTCTATTTTTAAAGAGAAGTATATTTACAATTTATTTGAAAGAATCTGTAATAGGTTCACAGTTTGGAAGAGGGAAGCACAAAAGGGCTTGTGTCAAGATAGCTGAATGGAGAAATTTACATGTTATCACTGTAATTTATGAAAACAGAAACTCAAGATTATTTACTTCAAAGTTTATTTTAATATATTTAGAATTCGAGTAGAACCAGCTATTTTTTAACTTCTAAAGATCATGTTATTATAACCCTGTTCAAAGGGTGACTGTACTCTATTTCTTTAAACAACTTAAGAGGTATTAATTCCAGGAGGAAGGGAAAATACTGTAAATGACTCTTCTGCCTTAGGAATCAAACTACAAGGTCTGTAATCATATGCATCCTTGAGGGACCCGTGGAACACGCACATACCCTCACAGAGCCACACTCTCCTGGCCGAGAGTCTGCAAATAACACCCAAAAAACCATTGTCAGCAGCAGCAGCAGCAGCAATAAATCTCTTGGAACCTGAACACCTAAGAATGCACACATAGGCAGGGCGTAGGTGGGGAGGGTGTGTCAAACATACAGAATCCAGGGGCTAGGGAAAGCCCCTGGCTCGCGGTGGCCTTTATCTGGCACACGCGGATCAAGGCCATATGGTGGGTGCCTCTAGCCTTGCACAAGAAGACCTGACCACTGGTCCTCAGATCCCCAGGACTGGGGCTTCCAATTTCAGTCCCCATTCCTGCGATAACCTGTCTTTTGAATTACAGGCAAGGAGGTTACGTCAGGCCTATTTCATGAAAGGTAAATAAAGAGATGCCAATGAGTTCCACCCCATTGGATGAGAGCAAATTTTTTCCAAACAGCTGAAAATCCATGATCTCGCCTTCTTTGCCGTTAATCCTATGATGGGGGTGGGGTCATGGGAGGTCATCAGGTACACGTGCACCTGTTCTCATCAACTCCTACCTTCAACAGTCAGAGATTATAAAACAGGGAAAATAAGGGGGAGGTGGCTTATTTGGAGGAGACATTCTTCACAGAGAACGGGAGCACAGAGCCCAGGATTCCTCAAAGGAGCTAACTCCCACACAGCGATTGACATGACCTATGAAAATTTGTCCATGACCTCTCAGAAACCCTACATAGGTAGATATGTTTATACCACCAGCCAGGCTAGACCACGTCTTGATCACAAGCAAGCCACTGGTTTGGTGGCCGTTGTCTGCGTGGATAGTGCAGATCACTTCCGCGGGCCACACAGGCTCAGGTTGCTCTCCAGCGGTCATCAGTGCGGCCCCCACCATGGGAAGAAGTGTGCTCCCGAATCCCTCTGAAATCCACGGCTCGGCCTTGGCCTACCTGCTCCTATAGGAGCCATGTCACCAAGAGAGCCAGGGGCTGCCACCAAATGGGCCGCTTCAAGCCCACGGGCATCAGGAATGTTCCCCGGGTGCAGAAGTCTGGCTGCAAAGATGTCCTCATCCCTCAGAGCCCTAATCCTATGTGCTGATCTGGGATGTCAGGGAGCCCTTCAGGCACTTTTCTCCAGGAAGGAACACAAACATAAAAGAAATCACAGTTCTTTTTATTTTATCTCATTTTAATTAATAAGTCACATTTGTTTCAAAGTATAAATAATGTGTCAGAGCCATCATACCATATATAACCATATATAACCGGTAGTTAAAATCAGCAGACCTGTGCTGGACGGCCATGCCCGAACTTTGACGGTGGGTATTCATGATCAAAAAGTGTAGAGGACGTACCCCAGATCTGGGGTTGTGCCTAGTTATCAATAGGTGGCTGACTTAACCTGCCCATAAGCTTGGCATTTTTACGAAGATACTTTTAAGCCAAATGGTCTCTGTTTAGAGGAATTTATAGCAGGTAGTAAACATTCCAAGGGCATAGACTCAAGCTGGGCAAAAAAAAATATATTGCCCCTTGTGAAGGCCAGAACTGCCCGTGTAGCACACTGAATACTCAGCTACCCTGCCTTCTTACACCACCAGAGAAATAAAGGCGGGGGGTGGGGGGGAGTCTAGATGTTCTCTCCCCAAGGACTGTGCCCTGCTGGCAGCTTCTTAGGAGGGAGCGTCTGCAGCGATGTGGATGCTTCCGCATCTTTTACAAGTTAAGAGTATGTAGGGGGAGGATCGCAGACCCAACGCCAAGTGTGGTGATGCTCTGCTGACTCATGCCAACGGCGGCTACTTCCTGCACCTGTCACTGACAAAACCATTTACTTAAATTCTATGATGTGCGCAGCATTCAGTTCAGTGTTGAGGAAAAATGAGAGTGAGACACAAGCCCTTCCCTGAAGCTCGTGTTTGATCCAGAGGCAGACCCAGGCATACACTCAAATTATGAAGGCAAATGAATGGTGTTCCTACGGGCACTGGCAGGATGAGAAGAACACCACGGGAGGCCCCGGCAAGCAAAAGCCAGCTGCAGGCTGCGTCCTGGAACCCAAGTGTCAGCAGAGTCATGCTGGAAAATTCCATCTAATCTTTTCAGTCATGTTTTTCCACCCAGTGAATCCACTTTGTCCCATTATTAGAGGATGTAAACAAACTAGCATATTTGGATTAAAGTTGGGAAATTCAGATACCAAAATCTGATAAAAATTGAGTGACCTGGAGTAGTCAGTCATTTGGAAGATGCAGACTAGGGAAAGATTTTTTGCCCCCCACGGTATTAAACGGTGCTGATCCTATTTTCAAGAAACCAAATGGCTCACTGAGGCAAAGGAATTAAAGTACCCAAAAATGAAACATACATAGCATGCCCAGAACTCCCTTTGTTCTTAGCAAGGGTGAGCATTTCACAAATACGTTATTTTGTGGCTCCAAAGAGAAAGTAAGCGTGAGATTCTCGATGGAAATCGGCCATGAGCATGAGAAGCATTCAGGTCTATGCTGTTGTCCAACTGAGTCACCTTCTCCAGCTACAAAATATGATTTCCTCAAACCAAAATACATAGAAGAATGTCAACATAATGAAAGCAGAGTGCTATGTGGAAACATGGGACTACTGGGGAAAAGAAAGCACACATTGTCCTCATTGCAAATAGGAAGAGGGGAAAAAATCCCAGGAGACAGATGAACATCCACCATGATATCAGTTGTAAACAGTGAGTTCTCTGCTGGCATGAAGGGTGTAGAGTTGCAAGAACCCTGGAACGACTCTACAGGTTTAAAGCCAAGTGCCAATGATTCTCAGTCATCGATTTCCTGATGCCCTGGCACCACTCCCGTCCCACCCTCTACCCCACAACATACAAAAATAACTGTATTGTTTTTACTTACTGAGGGGGCACATTCCAGGCTTCTCTCTTGACCCTATGTATGGGTATAAACAGATAGATTCATTTTATATGAATGGGATTGCCCTACATACACTGACCTACAACCGGCCCTTTTTTATAGCATTTATTAAAGTGGAAAAAATACCTAGGTGAAAAAAATCATCATTATGACAGTTCCATAGTATTTCATCCATACATGTTCCAAAATGTAAAATATCTCCTAGGTTACAGTGAAAAGCATTGCATACACATCTTTGCACATGCATGAAATTATCTCCGTAGCACAAAGTTTACATTTTGAGACACATTGCCAAACTCTCCTCTGGAAGCTTCTACCAACTCATATTCCTGCTAGAAGTTTATAAGTCTAGTTTTATCTATTTCCTTACCTACACCACGTATTGTTACGATATCTAATCAGGGCCATGTACACAGATGAAAATTCATCAGCGGTATTCTAGTTTGCACCCTGGAATGTAATCGTTCCAGCTTTGGGGTAGATCACCAGCTCAGATCTATCCAAGTTCTTACTAGCTACGTGACTTGGTCAAGGAACAAAGCCATCTCTGCCCCAGCTTCCTCATATGAGAAATAGGAATAATAATAGTATTTGTACCAAATAGAGTTGGCATAAAATTAAATGGAATAATAAATGTAAACACTTGTGTCAGAAAGATAACACAACATAACAAATTGGGGTTTATCCCATGAATGCAAGGTTGATTTTTAACACTTGAAAATAAATGCCATTCACCATATGGACAAAGTAAAAAGGGGAAAACCATGAGATCATCTGACAAAAATTTTCAGCAAAAACGGAATAGAAAGAATTTCCTAAACCTGAAAAAGAATATCTATGAATCCCCTGGAGCTGACATCACACTTGGTGAAAGATTGCCTTCTTTCCCCTCCTGACTGGCAACGAAACAAGGACGTCTATGCCCAGCATCTTCATTCAACATCGCACTCAGGGTTCCACCCAGGGCAGCAAGGCAAGGAAAAAATTAACAATTAAAAGTCTTCCAGATTGGGGCGCCTGGGTAGTTCAGTCAGTTAAGTGGCCGACTTCGGCTCAGGTCACGATCTTATGGGTCATGGGTTAGAGCCCCACGTCAGGTCCTGTGCTGACAGCTCAGAGCCTGGAACCTGCTTCGGATTCTGTGTCTCCCTCTCTCTTTGCTCCTCACCTGCTCACACTCTGTCTGTATCTCTCTTTCTCTCTCTCAAAAATAAAGAAATGTTAAAAAGTTAAAATTTTAAAAAAAGTCTTCCAGATTGAAAAGGAAGAGGCAGGGGTGCCTGGGTGACTCCACCAGTTGAGAATCCAACTCTTGATTTTGGCTCAGGTCATGATCTCACGGTTCATGAGACTGAGTCCCTTGTTGGGCTCTGCACTAACAGCAGGGAGTCTGCTTGGGATTCTCTCTCTCTCTGTCTCTCTCTCTCTCTCTCTCTCTCTCTGTCCCTCCCCAGTTCACACTCATGCACTTGCTCGCTCTCTCTCTCAAAATAAATAAATAACTGTTCTTTAAAAAGAAAAGGCAAGAAGCAAAACTGTCTATCTGCAGAGTGCCTACCTAGACGATCTGGTATATTCCACCAAACACTCTTCAAATGAATGGCGGAATTTACGAGGTTGCAGGATGCAAAACAAGAAACAGAACTCGGTTGTGGTTCCATGTTCTATCAACAGTCAGAATTTGAAATAAAAACAGTAGCATCATGTACCTTAGTGCCAAAATATATGAAATATTTAGGGAGAAATCTGAGAAAAGATGCACGAGACCAGCACGCTGCAAACTACAGAATATGGCCGAGAGAAATGAGGGAAGACCCAACCAAATGTGGAGATGCACCATGCTCGGGGCTCAGAAGACTTGGTGTGGCTGAATACTGATGGTCTATCTGCAAACTGAACAATGAGTTCAGCACAAACTCAACCCAAATTCCCATGGGTGTTTTTGTGGGAATGAGCAAGCTAAACGGACGATGCTAAAATTTGTATGGAAATGCTAAAGACCTAAGAGAGCCAAAACAACTTTGAAAAATAGCAAAGGTCAAAGACTAATTGATGTCAAGGGTTATTTTAAAAGTGTGGTACTCAGGATAGTGTAGTGTTGACATGAAGATTGACAAGGAGATTTACCGATGCCACGGAGTCCCGAAACAGACCCACCCACAAATGGACAATTAATTGTTTACAAATGTGCAGAGACAGTTCCATGGAGGGAGGGCAGCCATATGCACTATATACAAAAATTGCCTCTAAACGGAGAAAAAGCTGAAATGTAAAAAACCAAAACCAGGAAATTTCTGGAATAAAACCCTGGAGAAAATTGGATGGACCTTGAGTGATACAAAAGATTTCCTAGAGACTACACCAAAAGTATGATCCATGGAAAGCAACTGATAAAATACACTTGGTAAAAATTAAAAGTCTCTCTTCTGCAGCAGACACTGCCAAGTGAATGAAAAGAGAAGCCATGGACTGGGAGACAATATTTGCAAAGTATATATCTGATGAAGAACTTTATCCAGGTAGAGCTCGAAAACATACAGAACTCTCAAAACTCAATAATAAGGGGGAGAAACTCAATTTTTAAAACTAGGCAAAAGATTTGAAAAGACACGTCACTCACGATATGCTTTTGAAAATAAGCTCGTGAAAAGGTGCTCACACAATGACAGCCACAATAATTCACGGCTATGTGCACGTCGGTGTGTTTAAATTTTTAAAGGCTGACTACCGCGAGCCAGGATTCTGGACGAACTGGACATCTCATGCCCTGCTCGTGGAGATGGAAAACGATACAAACATTTCAGAAAACAGTTGGGCAACTTCTCCAAAAACCACGCCCACCGTACAACCTGGTCATTACACCCCCACAGATTTACCCAGAAGAAAAGCATGTGTTCATATAAGACTTGTACACAAATGTTCACAGCAGCTATTGATAATAGCTAAAAACCTGAAGCAACCCAAATTTCCATCCTCAGGTGAGTAGATAAATCGTAGCACATCCATCCAATGACATACTAGTCGGCAACAAAATGAATAAATCATTCCTTTCAATGAAATGAAGGAACTGTTGATGCACAACATGGAAGAATCCCAAAATAATTACACTGAGTAAAAGAAGCCAGAGAAGCAAAAGGTACATATGGTATAATACCATGTACAGAAAACTCTAGCAAATGCAACCGACATACCGTGACAGAGAGCAGATCAGTGATTGCCCGGGGATGGTGGTACCATGGACAAGTAACAGAGAAGAATCACAGGGGGTCCTTTTGGGGAGAGGGTGATATATTTGGGGGTGACAGATATATTCATTATCTTGATAGTGATGGTTTCACAAGAATATATATGTCAAAGCTTATCGTATTTTACACTTTAAATATGTACAACTTATTATGTCAATTATATTTCAATTAAAAACATGAAACATTTCGAATAGTGTCAGGACAGTAAGTGCTCAACAAATGTTAGTTAATGTTATTTTTTCCAACAGATGGTTTTTCCGTGAAGTGAATGGCCTAATCTGATGGTTTTCTACTGATTTAACTCTTTTTTTGTAAGACTACTTTTAAAATGGAGATAATTAATGAATCATAGCTTAAAATCATTTCCTCCAGCCCTTCCTGTGTCTTCTAACTTCATCATAGCACCATAGATAAGTTTAGACACACCATCAGTCTTTCCCAGGATGGCTTCTGGCTTTCAAGTCATATTTTTAAAGAGAGGAATTTGATTTTAAATAATCAGTCTTGTCTACTTTTACCAGCCTTGCTGAGGAATGATTTATGTGTAAGGGAATCCACCCATTCTAATTGGAAGTTGGATGATCTTGGGCAGGTTTCCACAGTCCTGTTGTTACATTTCCATCAGCCCAGAAAGTTCCCTCCTGCCTGTCTGCAGCCTCACACCCCTCTATCCCTGCTCCTGGCAACCACATACCGGCTTTCTGACAATGTTCCATTCCTAGAATTGCATGGAAGTGACGTCGTATTAGTGATGATGCCATGTATCTTCCTTCTTTTGTATCTGGCCTCTTTCACTTTCCCTGGCTTCTCGAGATTCTTCCACGTTGTTTTGTGCATCAGCACTTCCTTCCTGGTATGTATGGACGTACCACATGAGTGTGTTGATCCACTCACGTCCTGATGAACGTTTGGTTGTTTCCAGTGTTTCGTGTGTGTGCGTTTGCTATTATGAATGACACTGCCATGAACAGCCATGTACAAGTCATTGGTGTGGAGATGTGTTTCCATTTTCTTTCCTGGGAGTGTGGTTCCTGGGCTGTATCTTTAACCTGATAAGACATCACCAAGCTGTACCGTTTCTGTCTTCCACCGGCAACGCAAGTGTTCTAGCTGTTCCATGTCTTTGTCGACACTTGCCCTTGTCAGTTTGTAAGATTTTAGCCATTTGAGTGGCTGAGTAGTGGTTCTGTCTTGTCCCTTGTCAGAATTTATTCATGATCAAAGTGTCTTCCCAAAGACATGGTGATCGCAAAGTGAAAACATGCCTCCTCACACACCTGTCATAGTTTTAATGAAAGATTTAGGGTATAAATTTAGCTTTTATAAAGATTGGTTCATTAATTAGAGCTTTTATAATAAACATTATGACGAGTGTTGTTAGCTATGAAGCAAATAAGGAATTCATCATTAAATGAAAAACATTTCACGCATTTTATCCTACAGACGTTTGCGTCACTAATATCAAAATAAAGATGGGAGAAAAAGATGGCCAAGATTAAAATTGCATTGAATACTTCTGTAATCCACTGCATGGTACATTTTATTAAACTCAAATCCATAGTCGATGGGGCTCCTGGGTGGTTCAGTCGGTTAAGTGTCCAGCTCTTGATTTTGGCTCACATCATGATTTCACGGTTTGTGAGATCAAGCCCCGCATCAGTCTCTGTGCTGGAAACAGAACCTGCTTGAAATTCTCTCTCCTCCTCTGTCTGCCCCTCTCTCTCTCTCTCTCTCTCTCTCTCAAAAATAAATAAATAAACTTAAAAAAAAAACTAAAATCCATAGTTGAGTGAGAAGGGTGTGTAGAAAAGGACACCTGCAGTTCAGTCACAGGCCTTCTGAAAATAGAGAGCCCACAGGTACGTCTCATGGGAATCAGGCATCCCAGGCCCATCTGTGGGGAGATTGGGGGCTGGGAGAATATATCCTTTATATATAAATACTCATGCACACATGCACATATGCACTCAGGAATGAGTAATTGGATTTGGATTAGAATAGATTGGGGTATTAATTTAGTACTCAACATCATTATAGAGATACTCTGCCAAAGAGGAAAATGTTATCAAACAGTATCATTAGAAGTCCATCTTTTTTTGTTTGTTTGTTTAAGTAGGCTTCATGCCCAGTGTGGAGCCCAACGCGGGGCTTGAACTCACAACCCTGAGATCAAGACCTGAGCTGAGATCAAGATTCAGCCACTTAACTGACTGAACCACCCAGATGTCCAGAAGCCCATTTTAACAGCCCTTTCAGGTGTGCTCCGTGCCCCGAGGCATGTCTGTGCATGAAAGCTGTGGCTTCCATCCGTGGCCTTTGCTGGCACGGCCACTGTGAAGTGACAGCCGTGGCAGCCGGAGGTGCCGGCCAGGGTCCCTCCAGCCCACTCATCAGCAGCACCTGCAGCCCATGGTTTAGGTCCAAAGCCAGACCAAGGCTGGGTTCCCAGCATCCTTCACATCTCCCTCTTTGGACCATCAGCTCTGCTTACCTGCTTTCTGCCCGTCCAGTGAAAAGACTCTCCCTAGCATCTGTAATCCATATCCTTTCACATTCCTAACATGATAGAGAGTTTCCAAAAATGATAACCCCGCACAGGGACTTGGGGCCATGATCTTAGCCCAAGGTCCCCCACATGGTCATCTTTCCTGGAAAATATCTTGAAATTCCTCATCTCTGTGACTGTTTGGAGATGCACACCCAAACCAAGAGGCTAAGAGGCTTATAAGAAAGAACCAAACTATGTGGTGACCTTTATTTCTCCAAAAGATGGTGGAAATATTCTACCACAGGCCCCAGATATGCAATACAAACTTCTTTCCACTATAACTCAAAAACCAGGGATCCTTTATATGTTTCCTAAAAATCCATACTTTTACTGGCAGTCACCCATAAACAGCATGGGTTTTTTTCTTTTTTTTTTGTCTCTTTTACACTTGATAAGATGTATATAGTGCCACGTAGTCATTGCTTTTGGTGTATTATTTCAAGAACGAGGGGTGGGCTTTATTTCCCAGACTGTGGAAGCATATCCAGGGTCTTACTGTTTGAAGATTAGGGTGGGAGCCGAGGGGATGAATCCCCTCACTGCTTCCTTTCACTGCCACTATTTCTGCATTGGACACAATCAACAAAAAAATATTAATCACAGAGTCTTCTGCATCAATTAGCACCAATTAGTGCATTTGGCTATGTATTTTATAAGACGCCCCAAAATAACTGGGGAAAAAATGGCGTCCCCTTAAAGAACTACCTGAGCAGAGTCGACATACAGGCATTGTTTGCAGAAATGGGGGGAAATAGCCAAGATCTTACCTCTCCCCAATGAGGCCCTCTATTAATATATACCTGTGCACATTTTTATCAGAGGAACTAATAAGAAGATAGTGAGGAAGAAAAGTTAGCTATTAGATAACAATTCTCCTGCCAAGAGCTATAATCTGACACAGATTGAGCTGGGCATAGAAGTCCATTAATGGTTCACGGCTCATACAATAATGACCTACTAACCTGACGTGGTGTAGCTCTCACATTTTGCCGTCCCCTGGGATGCTACTGTCACTGTGTTATCTATTGCCTGCTTCCCTATCAAAGAAAAAAGCAGAGCTGAAATGTATGTACGCATCCAGCTCTGTAGGTCATTGCACACCAACCCCGGCAAGCGGAGGAACAATAGATTTATAAGTTTATCCTACATTAAGCCAAACATGCCTGACTGCACTGTAAATTACTAAATAATAAACCAGGTGGTGTAAGATCCTGACTTGGACAGAATATAAAAATCTATCAACCTGTAAAATACAATAACCATAAATGTGCTATGTAGCTGATGGCTCAGGTAAACCATCCACCACCAGGACCCAAGGTTTCCGCAAGAAAACTGTAACAAAGGCATGCTAAATTGTGAACTTGGCGCCTTTTCTTTTGTGCTCCCTGCCGGCGGAGGAAAGATCACGGAGTTAAAACACTTGACTGCCCGTTTTGTTTGTTCAATTTCTTTGTCTGGAATTGGCCACTTCCCTGGAATTCTGTGATTGCTCTCGAGCTGTGGCCACACAGCTTGGGGCTGGTGTCTTCCAGGCTGACGTGCGGCTCCACTGAGGGTTCTCCGGTGCCCAAACTTCACATTCAGATGAGCCTTGAAACATTCTGCACCAGCTGGAGAAAGTGGAAAACACGGAGAAAAATGCAGCCTTCGGATGATATATACCTTCCTCTCGAGAAAAATAGCTTAAAACCGAGCTAACTCAGTAAACCCCTGTCCCTAAATGCCACACTCCCCGGCCATCCCAGAGACAGAATGAAGATTAAGGAAACTGTGCCGTATCATCCCCTGCAGCCCCCGCAAGCGAGATTCCATTTGTACGAATCGCAAGGAAAAAAAATTAATTTATTTCAGTGAAAGATTCCAAAATGATCCCATAAATTGCAATTCCAAAACATACAAAACTAATTAATTCCTTTTTAGGAGATTTTCAATAAGCAAACCAGGTTAAGTTTATATGATTTACAAACAGTGTTTACATTCATAGAGGTACAGCTAATTGCTACACGGTTTGACATCATTACAGGAAAATGCTTGGGGATGCAGACAGTTTAATTAGGGGTGGTTTCAAGTTCACTACATGATTACCATCACAGAGCTTTTCTAATACGCTTATGCAGTACAGTAATGCTGAAAAGTGATTACATTTTGCCCGCTGTCTGCCGAAATTTTGAATGAAAAATGTTAATCCTTATACCAAGGGTTGCGTTCACACAGTTTGGATTTCGTTCTGAATCACACTCACCTGCTTTTCCTCGGGCCCCATCCCTTCTTGTTTTGCACATCAGCTATACGGTGACTGCGTACAAGCATTCAGACACATCGTCAGCCCCCTTGGAGTGTTTCCAAATGATGCTGAAAACCTCCATGTTTTGCAAGACATTTTAGACACAGATTTTTACCATCTGCATAGTTCAGGTACCACAGTAGCGACGTTTATAGATAATTGAGTTCCAAATTCCAACTCACTCTCCGTTTCAGTCAATAGCAATTGTTTTGCCAATTTTAACTTTTAAAGTTTCATTCTGTTAAGTTTGTTGTCATCTGCAATCAACTCAAGTTCCTAATGACAATGTTGTCACTTTTGGAAGTGCCGGGAACTTGAGCGAGGCTGGAAGTCAGGGTATTCAGGTCCTGGGACACCTGGGTGATAATAAGTCCTGTCACCATCACACAAGGGCCAGGAACTTGTGTTTGAGATGTTGAACTCCACATTTATTCTTTAACCAACGCATCACTAAGAACCAAACGTATAGCAAATTCTAGAATCCATAGGAATACGCAAAAAGCCCATGATCTTCTCCTGCCCTAAAGACACTTATAATTTAGTCCTGGAGAAAAGTCAAATTAGCTGGGATTATTTTCTTTAGGGATTAAAAAAAAAATTCAAGCAATCCTGCGACAACGATTTAAACTTCAAAAATCTGACAACTCCATGCTTTTTATCGGACACACGCATATTTCTAAGCTTCAGATGAAATACAAAATGCTTTACATTCAACTGTTATCTACTCTGGATTCTGGCAATTCAGTTCAGAAAGGTGAATAAGTAAACTAAGACTCCCCAAAGCAAATGATTTTACAGTGTAAGTAACACCTCGAGGGGTACACTGGGTTTTCTCAGGAATTTCAACACACAGGCATCAAAGAAAACAATTTTCAACAAATCTTAAATTATTGGTGCCTGAGCTTAATGAAAGAGGTCTCCCCAGCTGACCGCTTCCCACAGGCCAACACCTCCGAGGATGAGGAAGGGCACCCTCTAGAAGGTGAAGCATGACCATATAGTCTCGGTGTCGGGGCCCAACAGGAAGCAAAAATTCTCCTGGTGATTGGGTGCCCCGTGGGGAATCTGTGCTTTGGAGAGCTGCTTTGACTCTTCAAGGAAAAGATTTACCTTTATCAGACACGACTGCTAATTTTTCTGTTCACAATCAAATAACCGATTTCTAATTAATTTTAATTAACTTGGGCATTGTACCAAAGCATTACATATCTGTGTTAATAAGCAAATTGAGAAATTCCAGATGTAAAACTCTGAAGTCAACACAAATGATTGAAGCATTAAGAACTCGCTGTAAAAAACCAAGCCCCCTGTCTCTGGCAGACCACAGAGAAACATTTTTCAACACATCTCGTTGGCTTTGGGCGTCCCTCTAAAGGCTCTTCAGTCTAGACTCTTCCACACCCCCCACCTTCTGGAAGCGCCCTCTTCCAATGCCCGGCACTCTCCCACCAGCTGTTCACCCCTCTGAAACAGATACCCGCACTACAGGTATGGCTCCAAATAGTACGTCACCTCCAGTAACGCGGAGCCCTGGTGTCTGTCCTGCGCTCGGAGGCAGACTCAGCACTGACTAGCGCCTAGGTGCACAGCGAAGTGCACAGTAGGTGTGCAACGCTCAGCCATGGCTCCAGCGCTGGCCGGAGCTCCGCCTCCAGAATTTGGTCCACATCTTCAGTCTACACGCTTGTCGGCAAAGGATTCACTTCCCCTCTTGCTGCCTCTGATTCCTGTGTGTCTTCGAACCCGCCAAGCACCTCACGCTATAGGCACTTAATAAACTGTGAATTGATGGAAGGAGGTGGGTGGGGGGATGGGCTAGACGGGTGATGGGCATGAAGGAGGGCACTTGTTGGGATGAGCACTGGGTGTTGTATGAACCACTGAATTCTACTTCTCAAACCAATATTGCCCTGCATGCTAACTGAAATAGAAATTAAATCAATCAATCAATCAACCAATCAATAAATAAAATTTAAAAATAAAAAAAATTATTGTTTAATTCACTGACCCCATGGAAATTGATATACCCAGCACCCAGTCCCTGAGCAAAGATGAGTCACAGGAGACCAAGTGGAAAGTCTATACAAGCCCACGAGGATGCACATTACACAAGACTGTTGCAAATGAAATGATCACTGTAACTTCACAACAATGAGGGATTTGCATCTCCTATAAAGCAGAGCGTCTTCCACCGTCTATATCCACATGCTGCACATTAGAAACCCCTGACATTCACGGAGGACAGTCCAAGACCTTCACAAGCCCACATCTAGGGACCCAATTCCAACAAGCTCACCTGGAATCCGTGCCCAATCAGAGATGGTTCCCCCAACTTCTGCTGATGCTCAGGCCCCTTCAGTGAGTAGCCTCGTCACGGGGTGGGGTGCTCCCACAATTTTCTAGGACATTCTTTCTCATCCCCATGTAAGTTCTGAAAGGAATTCCTTCTTGGCCTGGGCTTGGGCCCCTAACCCCTGCCTTTCACTCTTGACTTTGTCCGGAACTCAGTCCCTTAGCTGTTCCTCCCTCCTTTCTTCACTGCCTCTTCATTTCCAGCATCAACAAAGAGCACTGTGAGTGAGGACAGTGTGGGGACGGTGGTGGGTACATAACGCTTTATCATGAGAAAATGAGTTTGAGTCGTTTTTCAAGAATTAATGAGTCCACGAAGGAGGGAGGAACACCACAAAGCTACATCATAAAGCTGCTGCGTGTCACCCTGGCTCATCAGTCAAGAATTCACGGCACACCAAATCCATTTCATGGCATACAAAGTCCAAACGTGAGGCTCAGCAAAATTATAAATGACTGAATGTCTGGGACCTTCCGGGTCACCTACAAGACAGCCAAAACCACAAAGGTCAAATCGCAAATTCCAGTGGTCGGTGGAGTCAGACCAGCCGCGTGGGTCACTAAAGCCACAAATGTTCAGTCGACTTAACAGGACACAAAAGCCTTCCAAGTCCGCCTGATTGTTTTAATTGGACAACACTAGTCCATTAACATCCCTCACCACAGAGTCTAGCTCAGATTCGTTGATTCCTGGACACTGTGAGGAAGTATATTGGTTAGGAACCTCTTCATTGCAGGTAACAGAAAACTCCAGTTGAACTGGCTTAAACAACGGGGTGGGGGAGCGTTTATCTCAAGACACAAGTTCCTAAAATGTTTGGCAGAGCACTGATGGATACAGCAACACAGTCGAGGATCCGTCCGGGCTGCCTTTCTTCTTCCCCTCTGCCATCCTCGACCTAGCTCCTTCCTTGGCCTGTCTCCACCTCACGGTCACACGTGAGCAACCCAACATCCGGCAGAAGGAACAGTCTCTTCATCATTAGTTGAAATCTTTCATGGGAGCCCCCCAGCTTCTCATTGACCAGAATTGTTATCACATGTCTTCACCTAAAACAATCACTAGGGGGGTGAATGGAACAAGTGTGACTGGCTTAGACCTTGCATCAAAAACTGAAAGTAACGAAACCGATGGAGAAGGTCCCAACTCTTTATTTTTTTTAATGAAATTTGAGTTCAGATGTACATATAAATATCTCCATACGCATTTCTACTTACATGTGTGTTGAGCTGTGATGTAAGAGTTCTTACAACGAATGATGGTCCAGTTTAAGAAGTGGTGGCTAGGCCAATGCGAAGCTACCCCTGGGAAAGGAGATACAGGCTGCCTCCCCTGAAGCACCTCACCAAGGACGACAAAAAGAAGACCTGGACCAAACAGGGTTCTGTTAGGAAGAAAGAAGTAGGGGGCAGAGGTTGGTAGTGACCTAAAGCAGTGAGTGAAAAGGGGGACGTGGTAGTCTGAGGGAGACAACGGTCCCAGGTCCAGAGACAGAAGGATTCAGGTAAACACACACCAGTGCCAACAGACTGCCCGTGGGGCCACGTAGGTCCTACGTCAGGGGACATAGACACGTTTCCAACCAAAAGCATAAAGCAGATATGGCAGGGTGTGGATTACAGGCAAAGAAAGGAACAGCTGACTTAATTTAAAAACTAGAAGCAGCATCTACGATGATCTTCACCATCTGATGAACAACTGAGCAGATCTTCGCTAACGGCATACTGGATTTATTGATTTCCTATGATGTGCTTTATGATACTGCTGAAATCATTATGTGGCTTTTAACGCGGTGTGACTCAGGAGACAGACATGTTGAGGGCTGTCATCACCGAGATGCCTTCTGCCGTGGTACTGCCTTCTTAACCTGACGCAAGGAAATTCATATTTCGTGAAGAAGGAAATTACTTTGGGTATGTATCATTCAAATCCTTAAGGATTATTGGCTAATTAGGAGCACAGTAATGTAAATTTGCCTTGTGTCAGGTTTTCAGGAACAGTAAAATAACATAATTAAGCAGTGAACAAAGCAGATCATTTAAGCCACTCTTCACTGAAAATGTATATGATGGCAAGATGTATGCATTGGCCTGGAAACGAGGAAAATCTGATCCACACCTTAGGGGCCAAAAATGGTTTCTAACAACACAGGAGAAACGGTGTAATTGATTTAAATATATTGCCATTTCTTATATGAAGGTTTTCATCGAAGAATTCCATCAGACAATTAAACAATTCATTTAAAGGAAACAGAAGTTGCCCCTTTTTGGGAAAGCACACTAAATTACATTTAAATAAGCAGAGCGAAAAGCCAAATAAAAACTTCCTAGAACTGGCAACCCTAATAAAATGAGAAAATAAAATTTTAAACGGCATTTCCCCACTCTGACTCCTCCCCAGACTTGTGGTTGCGTGTGCACAATCACACATAAAAATGGAAAGCTTCAGCTGAAACCGCCTACTCCGAATGGCCCAGGTAACCCTGATTCTGACATTAGAAGCCCATAATGTGGGGTGCTGACGGTCTTACTGTTCGCTGCTAAAAAGAGGGCTACCTCTGTACTCAAAATGCTAGAGACGGCACTTGTGAAAACAACACACTTGGAAGGGGCTCAAAATCAATTGAAAAGTGTGTCTTCTCTGCAGAACGTCCTGCTTCTCCACAGAACGGGAAAGCCGTGTCTGGTTTGGCCCGGACGACTGGGGGCGCAGAGGAGTTGCCTCCACCTCAGGGAGTCCCCAGGCCAGGAGGGCACCCAGATCCCCCACACCCACAACCTCCAGGAGGGTGCCCAGATCCCCCCATCACCACCCCCAGGAGGGCGCCCAGATTCCCCCCCATGACCTCCAGGAGGGCGCCCAGATCCAAGCCCAAAGATCCCCCCTTGCTCCAGAGAAGTGAGGGACAGGAATTGAC
Organism: Panthera pardus; assembly: GCF_024362965.1. Taxonomy (NCBI): domain Eukaryota; kingdom Metazoa; phylum Chordata; class Mammalia; order Carnivora; family Felidae; genus Panthera; species Panthera pardus. Next base: position 83,609,658 of record NW_026526788.1, read on the forward strand.
ACAGTAAGAGAAGGCAGAGAAGGAAGGGAAATGAATGGGGTGAATGAAGGTAGACCAAGGAAAGGAAGTCAGAGAAGAGGATGCGGGGAGACAGTTAGACAGGAGGCATTTGGAGGACGGTGAGCAGAGCCGGAACAGGGGCGTGAGGTCAGCAGGCAGAGAAAGAAAAGACTATGTGGATAGTCGGCACAAGCGGATGCGTTGAATGAAATAGTTTTGAAACGTGGTCTGCACAAGTCAGTGAGCGCACCTACCAGCCAAGCAGCCAGAAGCACTCAGACCCCCAGTCTTGATCAAACACCGGGGGTCATCGCTTCACCGACGCAGGCGTTGCCAGGTAGAAAGCTGCTGGGATCGCTTCAGTGCCAAAGAGAAAAACGGGAAAGAAGAAAATCCAGGCCATCTTGATGCCAAGTAGGGTTCGTTTCAGCTGGCACGTCAGGGCAAGGGCCAGGAAACCGCGGACCCCGAGCAAAGGCCGGAGCCGCCATAGCATGCTGTTTGCACGGATGGCCTGCTTTATAACTGCTGTTTTCCCTTCTAATTCAAGTACCTTCAAGAACCTTTCCAGGACTAACGAATGATTACAAAGTGCTGCACTCCCTACCTTCTTTCCTCCCGAATCAAACCCCGTGCTTATAAGTTGGGAATGTGTCCTCATATAGGACCCAGTGTCTACACTTGTCTGTTGATGGCCGGTAACGTTCTCCTGGAAACACAATTCTACATGTACTACACTTGATGTGACTCCTTCAAAGAAATAATAAAGAGCCTCACGTGAGCCGGTATATCACCTCTCTGCTCTGGCAACTCACTGTGTTTCTTGGGATCCAATGACCCCGCCTTTTAGAGGGTGCCACGCTGAGGGTCACGTTCACAAATCGCAGAAAGCAGAACAGCTGGAGAACCCCTCGGCTGGTTGAACCGCTAACTCCACGTTCTCCAGAATAAACAACAGATGAGCTACAGAAATTTCAGCGCGGGGCTAAAATATGAATCTCACTGCGCTGACTTTTAAGCTCCAAAGATTAACACGCCGTGGAGGTAATGCGGCATAACTCCAATACCGAGTGATTCTTAGGAGTTCAGATTGAGTATCTGGTCCTTAGACTTTTTAACATGAATTTTGCCTTCAACGGTATTTACCATCCTTTGAAAAGTGGGTCACTATATTCTCCTGCCACAGAGTGATCAGAAGAACCAAAGAAAACACTCATTAAGTTGACAAAATGTCCCATACATCCATGTCAGTTAAAAGGAAAAAAAATAACCAAGATCTTCCTTCTGCCACTTTTCAGGATTCCTGACATCTGTCATAAAACTCAGACCATATGTCTTTTCCTTCCATTAAGGGGAGTCATCACATAACCGGGGCTAAGTTTCTGTCAAAAAGAATTATTGACTTATAAGCATATCTTCCCCCACCCTGCTAATGATTTCCACAAACACACCCACTGATCATCTTTTTTTATGTGCTTTACAGAAATTACTGGGAGGCCCAGGGGGCCATTTGGGGTCCTGTGCTCAGGGATTTGACAGGTAATGTTAATGAGACGCACACCCGTATTTATTTCAGGATTTATTTATTTAGAGCGGAGTGTTCTGGTCGCATGAGCCTTGCTGAGCCGGCGGTGGGGAGAGAAGGGCAGGAGGGAAGGCGAGTGAAGGGGCGAAGCCAGAAGCCCCCTATCAAGCCGCGGCCCGAGCACCGTTTACGGCCTCCGCTGCAGGGACTGCATCCGTCTGCCCTCATATTGTCAGGTTGACAAGAGGAGAAAAAAAATTAACCAAAAGCCAAATCAAATAAATGTGCAACTCATAAATTCTGCAGCTAAAAATTTACCCCTGAGGGATCACAGCGATACACAGCGGCCGGCTCCCCTCCTGCCCTCGTACGGGGATGATAAGTGAAGCCGGGCTCTGGCACTGAGGAGCCAGGAGGCCGCACAAGAGCAGCACCAGGCCCCCTTCTGCTGGCTCTCCGGGGTCATTCCCTCCCATCCTGCTGGGCCGAGCCCCATGCTTCAGGCTGGCCAGCACCAGGGACCCCTCTGGGCTCGGGGGCTGGGGGGCTGAGGGCCTGGGATTCTGGGGGCAAGACTGAGGCCAGCAGGCCCAGACCACCCGCTCCAAAGTGTGCCACACCATGTCCCTTTCGGCTCCAATCTAATGAGCACCACTCTTGCTCGCAACAATTCAACCAAAAGTCAGGAGGAAGCAGTCTTCGGAGAAAGCCAGCCCGCCGCCTTCCACCCGGAGGCAGACAGCAAGGGTTTCATGGCGAATCTGTTCATCACCCCTCTCAAAGCAGGTGCCCCTGGCGTGTCTGTAGAGCGTATCTGACTTGCATTCGTGTTTGGGAACATTAGGCAGTACAGCCAGAGGCCCCAGACACAGAACATCCACAAGAAAGACTTGCAAAATAACGGGCGATCCCATGCCACCCTGGTTGTCCCAGAAGAGTGCCTTCTGATTCGGAAAAACTGGCAACCCCTTACCTGCAGAGCTGCATCTCCTGGCGGGATGGTGCCGCTCCCCACACCCCTGCTCCCCAACGCATGGTAAGGGCAGGAAGTCACAGCGCATCCTTCACGACTTGGGCTGGTTCAACCTGAGAGCAGAAGAGATAAAAAGCTATCAGAGCGGTTACAAATCAAAGAGCTGGACAAGGGGTCTGATGTGCTTCCAGATGATTCATACGAACTCAAACTTGATTAACAGATTAGTGAAAATGTGCCGTACAGAGATTTGCCAAACCTTCCGTCACAAACGGAAAATGGAAAAGAGAACCGTCAGAAACAGCTCCAATCAGAAGCGTCAGTAGAGCTTTTTCTCCCAAATTGCCAAGACGTATTAGCGTGCTTTTGCCCTCCACATAATTTGTGGTGGTATTTCACACAAGGCATTTGTAAACTAACCTCAATAAGTAAATGTGTGAAGGGGGTGCCGGGGGGCTCAGTCGGTTGAGCGTCCGACTTCGGTTCAGGTCATGATCTCACGGTTCATGGGTTCGAGCCCGGCATTGGGCTCTGTGCTGACAGCTCAGAGCCTGGAGCCCGCTTCGGATTCTGTGTCTCCCTCTCTCTCTGTCCCTCCTCCACTCACACTCTATCTCTCTGTATCTCTCTCTCTCTCTCAAAAATAAATACCCATTAAAAAAATTTTAATAAGTAAATGTGTATACACACACACACACAAACACATCTATATGCATTTTTAGTGAGAAACATTTAAATATATTTCCACTAATGCAAAGTTTTTTGCAGCTTCTTCGAGATAAAAGCACAGTGCTGGCATCATAATACTTCTCTATTAACTGGAACTAGGAATTCAATACATCTGTTTGTCTATTCAGGCTCACATATGTAACATTGCTTTCCATCAGCAAATGTTTTCAACTTACAAAGTCCTTACTTTTAAAGCATGCATTCAAGAGGATAGCCAAGGAAATTTTCAACATGCCCTAACGGAGACTGCTGGGTTTTGTAACAGAAAAGTAAACAGCGGCTGCTGTACCAAACTAGGTTGGACTGCAGATTGTAATAAAACTCAATCTTAAATGATGCAGTAGGAACCCTTGAACGTGACAACAGGTTTTAAGAAACAGAGCATGGTTTTATGTTTTTAAAATAGGAACAAATGAGTCACTGTCAAAAATGTTTCTTGTTAATAATTATTTGCCATCAACACTCTGTTAAATTAGGATTTTCTCCTTCTGCATGGGCAATAAAAGAATTGATTAGCTGTCACTTTTAGGTGCTGAGTGACACCTATCTGAGTTGGAAGGGCCTCTTTCTGCCGTTTTGTTTCCACAACTGTAGGCATTTTGACTAAAGTTCTATTCTGAGTCTTTTTGGCTTTGTCCCTGAAATTCTGAGCCTGCGTTCTGGAAAATGCACACACAGGAACTGTTCTCTCCAAAAGGAGGCACCCTGAGATCTGCAGGTCCTTATTTCCTATCACAAAAGAGAAGGCCAATAAATCAACTAAAGGTAAAAGTAAAATCTGTAATAACCCGTTGCCACTTCTTCCCCTCCCACATCGCAGCACATAAAACTTTGTGTCAAAAGGTCTCACGTCATGAGAATTAATCAGAAAACTCTTAAAATACTCTATGCACCTACTTCTGATGGCTAATTTGGCTTCCCTATGGCGAAGCACTAATTTTTTATCTCAATCAATTGGTACAATATCCTTTTCCATCAATCACAGGGGGTGGGGAACAGTAAAACCGCACTCTTTTGTGAGTATAAAGCAAAATTAAGCCGAAAAGGAAAAATGGTTTTCTACCCAGGAAAGCCTGCCATAACAATGGCAAACAAAGAGAGTGCAGGAAGGAGAGTGGAGAAGGGGGAAGAGAGCAGACGCTTCAGAGGACCCAGGGGAAACCTTACAAATAGCTCCACCAGAGCAGAAGGAATCTCAAAAGCATCAGAAGGCCAAATGCAGCTGAGAGGAAGAGCCAATAAGAAAGTCAACAAGGTGCCTGGACCAGATGGATCTGACGGGTGGATGTGAACAAGTCACAGCTCGACAGGGAGGATTACCGCGGCCGGGAGAAGACAGATTGAGCTTTCCTTTCCCAGGAAATGAAAGGGAAGTGCCCAGAATGGCTGAGAAAACACAAGCCTTGGTGGAGAGGAAAAGAGAGGAATTGTAAAAGTTAACTCCGGCTTTTGAAGAGCCAGGAAAAGACCGGAGCGTGTCAGGTGGTAGGGACATGCCCAAGTGAGGAGAGAGGGCAGAGGGCGGCCACCCCCTCACCCCCAGTGCAGAACCCACAGGTGGGGAGCACCAGCTGCCCCCAGCCTCGCCCCAGACCACATCTGCCCTGCTTCCAGCCCTTCCTGCTACGCCTGCCGCCATCTTGCCTGGTTGGCTCCTGGCCCAATCAGCCCTCCCGCGGCTGCTACTGAACACGCAGCCAGAGCTGGATGTCTCCCACCCGCAGGTCCCCTGCCGCCATCTCCTAGAAGTGACGATGGCGTGCTTCGTTGCTTTTGAGGAGGAGTAAGACACTGTGACAGCCAGGGACGGGTGGCTCTGACTGGCTTTTCTAGGTGCCAGGCCCACAAACCGTGCGCTGCTTTGCGCAGGCATAAGAGGCCGGGCACCTTTGTGACTGCTCCCAAAATGGAACCAGAAACTCAGCTCTTGTAAGCCGCAGACAAAGCAAATAAAAACACTTTTCTGATCATGCGTGTGAAGCCGATGTAAGAAAATCTTAAATCGGGGGGAAATAGGTTGTATCAGTGTTTTCTGTTGGAAAAGATGCCTGAGCGAGCCACCCTCTTATTGCACCTGGCCACCCATCCCTAAAACAGAGATCAAATAGACAGCTGCGCATCCCAGAGCAAGGCACGCAGAGGTACTGCTGTGCTAGATGCTTTAAGCTTCCCCAACACTTACGTCAGCTTGTTGGGCCCTCACTGCAGCCTTGCGCAGTGAGTGCCAATGTCCGTCTTAAAGCTAAAACTTAGCTCAACAGGGTCAAGCGACTTTCTGGACACCCAGGTAGAAAAATCACACTCTAATGTGGATCCATACATAGCCATAGCCATAGCTGAACACCCGACTTCTGACTTCAAGTGCCACCCCTTCCTGTGCCACAGCCAATGGCTGGGTTCTTGGGTCCTGCTGGGATGCCTAGAGAGAAGGGAAGGCTTTGTAGAGCAAAGGCAAGAAGGTTGCCAGACTTAGCCACTGAAAATATTGGATTCCCAGTTAAATCTGAAACGCAGATCAAATATTTTTTTAGTATAAGTATACCCCATGCAATATGTAGGACATACTTATACAAACAATTTTTATCCGTTGTTTACCTGAAAGGCAAATTTAACTGGATGCTTGGCATATTATCTTGCAGTCCGATAATTTCTTCCAATCTGGGGGAGAAAGTGCTGGAACAGGTGGAAAGTCCGCAGTGACATGCCCTTCCCAGAGGCCGGGCGACTGTTGAACATTTCATTCTTTTTGAACCACTTTCTCCTATTATTTCATCAGCTTCCCCCTACAGAACTAGGACATGGGCATCATTAGCCCCACATCATGGACAAAGGAAACTGTCACTGAGCTTGAAGTGACTTAGGAAAGTTGGTGACAGAGCCAGGGCACAGGCTCCCTGAGGGTGAGTCCAGGGATCTCTATTTAAAATGAGAAATTATGCCCTGACCAATCTTCAGCCATTGAACTGATACCATCCAGTGCTCTTAAGAGCCATGGATGCAGTTTCCTTTTCCTATTTTGAATCCAACAGCATGGAAATGTAAACCACATAGGTGAGATCAACATCCTTGGTCAACACATAGTCTACAATGCAGAAGGGGATCGGTATAGCAAAGGCACGCTGAAATAGCATGGAGAGTATGGGACCCAAACTCTTCTGAAGGCCCAAAAGCTTAGAATAGAAATGATTTGAAAAAAAAAAAATTTTAGAACGAGGTAGATTCATTATTCTCATTTCCATGTTCCAGATCTATTAATTTAGCCTCTAAAGTAATCTTTGTCCAGGGTGCATAACGGTCTCAAATACTCCTGATATCAAAGCTTTCTTTCCTTAAAAGGCAAAGATAATATGGGCTGGGTATTCTTTCCCTACACATAATTCATTTAAGTCAGAAATGTTCTCAGATGGCTTCTTTTTTTCCCACTCTCCAAGTTTACGTGCACCATGATCCTGGAAGATATAAATTACCAGTGGGAGAAGGGGGCAAGATTGCTCCCTCCCAAGACACAAACACTGCGATTTCATTTTCCTGATACTTTTATTTTGCTGCTAATAAAATTGGGTGGTTAAACCTCCATGGTAGAGTATGAGTATAACACCAGAGTTAAGCTTTAACACCAGCAAAAACTCTATTAAAATGTTGCCCCAGAGACTGTAAATTTGAATTCTGGCACTGCTGGTCAGGTTGGGCCTGAAAACTAAGGAGAGGAAGTTCCTAAAGTCTTGCTGAACAGGCCACACAGATGGATTTTTTTTTTCCCTTAGACTAATTTCCTCACGGAGAAGAAAAATATAACGAGGTAAGGCCTCAAAATTCTGAGCTGACTTATGAGAAGAAATGAGCCATAAAGAAGCAGAGAAAGGGTCTCCTGCCACACGTGTGCTTGGCCTGGCTGGGGAAGCCCCAACAGATGAGGGCAAGAAGGAAAGAGTTCAGAAGTACACATGATATCCTGTGATGTGGGTTAAAACCTAGTTCATAGGAAGAGCTGTTTTCAGAAAGACAACACGAAAAACCAATCCAGCTGGGGGAGAAAGAAGCCTCGTTCTGCACCGTCGGGATGCGCAGTGTGACGTTTCTGGGTTCTAGAACCAGCTCTCCCCTAGACATGCCACCCATTGACCATCCGACCCAAAATCTCCTTGTCAGCCAAATGCAAGCTATAGTCCAAGGTGACTGAGAGGGTCACAGCTTCAAAAAATACATATATACTAAAGTCCTTGGAGACTCAGAAAAGAGAAAGTTGTTTCAGAACATGGCAAATGGTTTAAATTCAACGTTTGTTGGAACTCTCTTGCTTAATGCTAAAAATCTCCTTTAAAGTGAACTAAGGAGAAAAAGTCAGTTGCTGACTTCTATCGATCAGCAAGAAGGAGTTTAAAACATTATTTGAAAAAGCAATATTCATAATATCAACAAAATGTCAAGAATTATAAAAACAAACATAAACACTTTCAAGTGGGCTTACATTTTATACGGCATAACCGGTAGCATGAAAATCAGTAAAATTCTATTCGAACTGGTGAAAAAATTCGAAGAAATTCCGCAAAACACATGGAAACTAATAGTCTATACGAGAGTAAGAACAAATTAAAAGGCAGGTGATAATTGACAGCCAGGTTATCAAAACTTGTTGCGGTCTTTGAGCGAAGGCATTAGCAATATTCACAGTACAGCATGCTTGCAGGGCGGCCGTTCAATATACATTTTACTAACACAATCAATGAATTTAGCAAAGACGTGTTTAAGAAGAGAGTATTTGAGGATTAGGAGCAGGTTTCAGAAATGAAATGGAGAATAAGCTAACAAATCTATCAGAAATAAGATCAACAACTTAAAATTTAAACCAATCTTGAGCATATATTTGAACTTGGATATGCAGAAATGGTACACAAGTCCCTACGGTTCAGCGATACACTCAGAGGATCAGCAGCCCTATAGACGGTTAAATTACTCAGAAAGCCAGGGAATTTATCAAACATGAATTTCAAAGTGGATTCTGGCCTCCAGGAAAAATGGAAGTGCCCATTAATGTACATACAAAATAAATGTTGTCTGCCAGCTTTTTACACTATTTATTTTTTGGGCCACAAATTGGCTAAAGGTTTTTAATTTACATAAAGTGGGACAAAGAGCCTACTCCCTTTAATAGAAGTAATCTGGGTCCAAGTTGTTCAAAACTAGTCACAAATACTAAAAATGTAACCGTTGCCCTGACAGGTACAACACAAAGAAATAATTTGCCCCATTTCACATCTCTTGGTGCATTATTTATAACCAACTCCAATTTGAGAATGTTAACATTAAATAGGTTTCACACATGGAAGAAATTCGTACAAACCCATCATATATTATGAATGATAATTATTACAGCTCTGCAAAATTTGTTAAAGCAGATGGGCTGGAGTTGAATGAACATCGAAGTATGCAGTAGTCTTTAGAAATTTAGATAGCATTTAGCTCGTAACCTCAATATTTGTTTTATTGATCAAAAGAAATGTTAACTTCATCTGCTGTTGACAGATAATTTATCAAAAAAATGTTTTAAATAAGAGAATATTTCATAGCTAAGATGGGTCAGAAAATTGGTGACTGGCCTTTAGGTCTGAGCTGCTCCCCAGGAGACAGGTGGGGCATCATCTGTGAGGTGACCAGATCCCAGCCCAAGGGAAGGAAGGAAAGTAGACTGGGGGTGGGGGGTGGCCGAAAGTGGATGCAGGTCAGGCTTTATTCCACGGGGTAACTCCACATGACCCCCCACCTCCTCGCCCAAGAAAACTTGACATACAGAATAATATTCCTCTTTCTAAAGATAACCCTTCTAGGTCCACATGTGCCAAGCACTTGGAAATGCATCCCCCACAAATACCCAGCCTTCACAGCCTTCGGTCCACTATTAGAATAAGTCTTGCTGACTTTCCTCTTTTGTTGAGTGATTTCCATGGCAAGTGCTTCTAACGGAACATTATTGTTTTCCCCCTAATCCCACAGCAACTGCCCGATAGCTAACTGGCTGGCAAAGCCACACACACCATGGGTCCAAACAGTCAAGCCCCCTGCCATTCATATCTAATGGCATCCACTAGTGGGAAGTCATGTGACCTGACATCGAAATTCACATTGCCTGCTTTTCCAGGTGACTGTAAGTTCTCCTCATGTGTCCTTATGACATCACCCTCCTACACGCAGATGGGTGAGAGGAGCAGATCACCTCTTGGCGCATCTCGACAAGGCATGGAATATTCCTTCTGGAATATTCCTTCTGACCTGAAAGTCCCAGAAATTGTATGTTTTTTAATGTGCATGCCCATCTCCTGCTGGCGCACAAATGCACAAAGTGCCTCCCCTTTGCAAAGATGGGGAGACACTCCCACAAGATACGCATCTGTCATCACACAAGAGACAGCACCAGTCAGGCTGCAAGTTGGACCATGTGCTTGTGATACACCTTTCGACCGTGACTGTGGTCATTCCTCATCAGCTCTGCTGCTGCACATCAGAGTTTGGAAGTCCTGCTTTGCTCTCATTGACTACAAAACTTTCACGTGAATCCCTTTTCTGGGCTGCCTGGACCTGAAGGACTATGGGCATTTTGCAGAGATGAGCAGGAACTGAAAACACATTCCATGCTCAGTGTTGATCAGAGCTACCGCCTCCAACACCGGCACACAAAGTGCGCCAAGTATGAAACATCTAGACTGTATTTGCCCCAGACACCGACTTTGGCCTCACCCATGATGGCCAGCCTGACCTAGGACACAGCCACCCTTTGCCAATCCACCTCTTTATCAACAGGATCTCAAGAAAGAGCCAAAGGTTTGGGTCTCCTCGTGATCTGTGTTGGGGGAGTGACAAAAAGACCGCTTGGTCCTTTGCCCAGAGCGGGGGCCAGGAAGTAGTCTTACCCCTTCCCCTCCAAGCCCCACTGTACCATCACTGGATGCTTAGGAGAACCCGTGAGACCACATTCTCTGCCCCTCCCCACTGGCAGGACCAAAAGGTGTTCACTCTGGTCTGGCTAGTCCTTTTGTGCCAAGAAAGCCAAACAAGGCAACGCTGTGTCCAGACCCTGGAGTGAGAGGGCACCTCAGCCCTTGGGTAGTTCTCCACACACATGTCTCTCTCGGTCTTCTAGGGCTCCCATCATGTAGTGTTAACTCAAGATTGGCTTCTCTCATTGGCGTGTAGACGGGCACCTCCTCCCTGTGTCCTCACATAGTCTTTGTTCTGTGTGTGCCTGTGTCCAAATCTCCTCTCTTCCAAGGACCCCCGCCATGCCGGATTAGTAGTACTAGATTATGGCCCACCCGTACAACCTCATTTTACCTTAACCACCCCTTTAAGTGCCCTATATCCCAATGCAGTCAACACTCTGAGGCCCTGGTAGGACTTTAAGATGTGAATTTGGTTGGGGGACAGTGCACAATTCAGCCCCTAACAGGCACCCACCTGGTTTCCCTCCCCCTTCCGAGAAGCTTGCTTAGGCCACAAAGAGTTCATTACCAAAAAGGCCGCTCTCAATTGGAAACAACGTCTGCCCAGAAATGACAAGTGATAACGCCATGGCTGCAAGAGGAATTGGAGGGGGTCCTACCCAAACGCACAGGACAGCCTGGGGTGGCATATTTCACAGCACAAAGCCTGCTCACATGCCTGCAATCTTTGATCCTTCAGCCCACTCAGTGAGGGAGGCTGGGGAGGTATTAATCAATGAACACAGATTAATTTATGAGATGACGATATGCAGAGTAAGTTGCCCAAGGTCACACAGCTAATTACGGCCCAAGTCTTGAGACGCCAGGAACATGCTCCTTCGACTACCCCTCGTGGTCCCCTGTGCAATAAAGGGACGCCTGGAATACGATTTCACAGCAGTTCCTTCAAGTTAAAATGTGTTTATCATCTTGCATAAGTTATGACCCCAACCTTCCCACAAGAAGATCGTATCACAATAAAAAACACACATGGTGCAGGTGGCTAACATGATTTATTAAATTTTCTCAATTTCATGTATAGGAAGTTCCTCCACACAGGAAAATTTTCTAAATATTGAAAACATATGTACATAGGACAAAGCTCAGAGAAAAAAAGGTTTATTATAATACATCACACATAATAAATGTTTTTTTAACAAAGTCTGTATGAACTTTCCACATTAATCAAAAGTGAATGCTGCATGATTCTGTATAATTAACCAGGAAGTCATATTACAAGTGATAAATATCACAGACAATAAAGTGAAGCGAACGAATATTGACCTTAAGTGCTCATTAATAATGCGGGGTTTTTGATGGTCCACAATGCAATTATTACTTAGTTAATTGCAGGGTCAAGTTTCCCAAAGATTAATAATTAGACTTACAGTGGCCTGTTCATCAGAGGTTTAATAAATGCTAAAAGAGGCCCCTTTAGGCTCCCCTCATATCTGAATCAGAACCTCAGCCCTTTGATTTCCTGCTGTCCTTGCAAAGCTAGGGACTTGAGAGAAGGAAACATATTCCATGCTAGGAGGGAGCCCCTGAGATGTTCTGACTGTCACTAGAAAAAGATGTGTTTGAGACCCATGCCAAAAACTTGAACCTTGGCTTTGGGAATAAGGGGCTATCTCAATCACATTAGCAGGGGGACAACAGGCCTCAGCAGAGTCCGTGACCTCCAGGATGAGTGCTGCCCCCAGCCGTGGTGAATGTGACACAACTAGGACAGAGGCTAATGGTGCCTAGAGAAATTCACACAATGACTTTGTGTTCACCAGATGTGGGACGAGGAGACAAAATATACCCTGGCCAGTCAAAACATTCCATCTCCTTTTCTGTACCTTTTTGGCCAACAGTCTCCTTCGTAACCCAAATCAGGATGCCCCTACCTCTTCAGCAGTCTCCTGTCCCCACCATGGCAATGAAAACCCTACTGATGAGTAGGTCCCAGTGCCATTTGTACTTCTTCGGCAGACAACACACCCCATGAGTCTGAGTATCCCAGCCTTTGAGCTTGCCCCCTGAGCTCTCCCGCTTCCTCCTGCTCTCATGACACCTGACCTTCATCCATTCCTCAAAATTCAGTTGAACTACCACCTGGTCCAAAACACCTTCCCACTCAATCTCAAAATCCAAGTAGCCTCTTCATCTGCACCCAATAGCACATGACTCACCTCTCCTTTATGGCAGTTAGTTTGGATGGTAGACATGGGTCTTGTCTTCCTTCTGCCCCCCTATACACCGGAAGCTACTTATGGCCTGGGCTGGGTGATCCTCACTCCATCCTGCACATGCTCAGCCAGCTGTCCTGCTCATGGTAGGTGTGAAGAAAAGCTTGGTGAATTGGATGTGTAGGTGAGGAGTGAGGACTCCATTCTGAGTTGCAGGGGCAGGTTGAGTAGAGTGCAGATGAATGGGGGACCCCCATTCCACGATGGGCGTGTCACAGATTCCCCAGGGAAACCCAGGAGACTGAGATGCCCACCTTGATAAGTCAAAGACAGCTAGGGACTTTAGGATGGCACAACATTGTAAACAGCTAAATGTCCAACGGTAGGAGATCAGTTTCATAAATATGGCACATACACTCAACAAAAGATTGAAGAATCATGTTCTAATAAGTATAAAGCAGCATGTATGGTAGAACACAAGTGTATGAGAAACACCGCCAGAGGACAGACTGATGCACAAAAATGCGAATGGCGGTTGTGACCAGGCCGTGGGATCGCCGCTGACATTTTCTATTTTACAATTTCTGCTTCTCTGTATGTTCCGAGTTTTCTGAAATGAATATCTGACATATGAGGGGGAGAGAAGTGTGGTGGGATTCACCCTTGGCTCCGTGAGGGCGACAGGAATCTCTATAAAAATTCAACAAACTGGTCATGTGCTCTGAGCCAAAGCACGTGTAGCAGCTGAGGACCCACTGGAAAGGCCGAGCCAGGAGTGTCCCTGGGCCTCTTGAACAATGTGGAACTGCCCCTCCTTGAGCAAGTGAAATACAGAGGCATTTCGGAAAAGCCAGAGCAAAGTGCTAGGAGTCCAGATCTCCAGGCCTTCCTCCTTCCTCCTTTGTCCTCCTCCATGGCCCCGCGCCCACTTGTCCAGAGCCAGACCCAAGCCAGAGGCCATGGGCTAGTACCAGGGCCATCCTTCCACTGTCACCCACCTCTGGGCCTGTCCACCTTCTCTCCGGGACACCCGCATTCCTCATGCCGGAGGCAGACCCAAGCTGAGAGTCCCCACTCCTTCCCCACTCGCTCCTCCCCGCACTCAAGAACTGAAAGTCTCTGTCGTGGTGTGTTGGAAGCAGTGACCCAGAGGTGAAAATTCCTTGTCCCGTGACCAATCCCTTGGGCCAGCCAGTCACCTTTATTTACGGTTCCTGTGAAAAGACCGTGCTGTGAATTTCCACTCTGCCCTCATATGCCCACTAATGAGATCTCATTTCATACAGACTTATCTCCACCTTTTGGGGACCTGCAACTTCTCAGCGCCCACAAAAGGCTGCAGCCCTCCCCAGAAGCCTTCACGGGCCAAAGGGGCCTGGCTTATCTGTGAGGCGCAAACTCAGACCCCTCTCTGGTAGCACTAACTATGCCCGTGCCCATGAAGAGCGTCAGATTTCAAGCCGAAACCAAAATAAAAGAAATGGCATCCTGACAGCACTGTATTTTATGTCTTATTTTTATTTCCTTAACTTGTCTTTCAGCGTAAACCGTCGATGTTGTTCTAAGAGGTCACTTTTATACGCCGGAACACCACCAAACTATTTAGGCTTAAAATGACACTACTGTTTAAGACCCAGTAATTTTCAGAACACGTGATTTACTGTGGTGGCGCTCCAGAAGACTCATTTCATACCTCCAAGAAGGACTAGTCAAAGTGTTAAATAAACATGAAGCCTGTGCCTTGTTTTCTTTCCAAAAGTGCAAACACTGTGTTACTCTAATGATTAAATACCGCTCAACACACAACCAAGTAACTATTTCACAGTTGTCTCTTTCCCGTGGCTTCATTTTATGTATTAATTATTTTCTGTTCAGACAAAGACTTTAATTAGGAGTCATAAAGGGTTTCTGAAGAGTGAATAAGTAGTTTCATCCACATTAAACTGATAATAAACAGACATTTCTAAAACAAGGAGGTGCCCATGTGCAAGCCTTAACTAAGCCTGAATCTATTAACCACAAACTAAACTCAGCCTCATAAAATATTGTTTGGGGATGTTACATGACAGTAAAAATGATTCAGATTGCCTTTAGGTCCTTAAAGAGGAAATAAATTAATTGAAGTTTGGTGGGTATTAAAGGTTGAAACTTGCCTTTGAATGTGAAAAATTCAACCAATATTATCTTAAGCTCTTAACGCTGATTATTAAAAATTGTTTGATTCTTTGAAATGACAGTACAAAAGCAAAAAAAAAAAATTTAAATGTAACAGCTTTTTAAGGACAAGAGGCAAATATATGTACACTTGATTACGATGAATCTGGGGGGGAAAGGAAAGAGAAATGAATTCTGCCCATTAGGCTGCAAGGTCCAGTCTCCATTCTCTGAGACGGAAACTATGTCATCAACAACGTCCGGCCAGCGGAGCTCCAAGAAGCAATGCATCATGCCTTTCTTAGCTATTTGTGGGGAAGGTTTGACTTCAGACACTAGAGCAGCTCCCTTCTCCAGATGCCGCTCGGAGACCATGTCTGGTGCCCCCACCATCAGTCAGCAGCGTTTGGGGTCGGGGGGACCCACAGGTGAATGCGTATCCACCTTAATTCTTGGTGTTCTTCTGCACATTCATCTGGAGCTTGGTGCCATCGACTTTGCTGGTGCTGGTCAGGTGCTGTTGGCTGGTGCCCTAAGTTCTCAGAACCCAACAATCCTTCTAAGGAGCGTCTTGTCAGGGACTCCAGTGTTGGGAGAGGTGGGCTGTCTCCTATTTAAGCTTTGAGAGCGAGCACACCTCGGGATCACCTGCCCGGGAAGACTGCCCACCCTCTGGGCCAATTCGATGCCCTCCTGGCCTCCGTGGGGCCCACCTGAGCCCCACACACATTCTCCTGCGGACTGGTCAGGTGGAGGTCTTGCCTTACTGGCCTGCACGACCCCAGCCTCGCCCACAGTTGGCACAGATAAAAACTAGTAAAGTGAATGGAGATGAGTCTCCTTCAGCCCCTGGCACCTGAGGCTATTTCGGCTGAATGCGGAGGAGGGAGGGCGCCCGGCTACCAGCATTGCCCTAAGTGGCTCCTGTCAGCATCACCCACATCAACATACCACCTCGTCCTGGGCTGGCTTCCCAATGGACAGTTTCTTCTTCACAAAGGTATCCGCCCAGCCACCTGGGGCCAAAGCTGAGTGAGGCAAATCACAGTGCTCTGAAGGGCTGGCCGTTCCAGTGACCGTCCCTGGCCGAAGCCACTGACCAGTTGAGGGCTCCAAGTCAGGTGGGGACAGCCACCCTCCTCAGACCTCGTCACCTGAGAATGCTGACTGTGGGGAGCAGGCCGAGAAGGAGAACTGGTCACCCAAATGGGGCAGCAGGTCCCCGGGGACGCCGGTGGTGGGACGGAGGGCACCGTCTGCATCTCCTTGCTGCCAGGGCACCCTGAGTGTCTTACACCGGGAGCAGCCTGTCGATCTTTCATTGTCCTCAATCTCGTCTTTAAGGAGAAATGCTCTGAAGGACTTTGTTTCCACTGCGGGAATCCCAGAAGGAGTATAAGGGTGGCAGAACCGGCCGGGAGGGGCAGGGGCGGGAAGTTTCCTGACTCTGGAGTCCTCCTAAGCCGGAGGCTGGCCTTAAAGGTGTGGCCATGGTCACGTTAGAGGGAGGTGCCCACACCCGCCTGTCCCTCAAACCACCTCCCTGGAGCAGGCATGAGACCTCTCCTCCACCAGCACATTTCTGGTGCCAAGCCTGCCTGTCCTGCAATGTTTCCTTGCTCCCTTCATCCCAAGCCCCTCACCCACTCTAAACCCAAAACTCCCACTGCCTCAATCTCCAAGTCACCCAGGATACCAGACCTCAGCCGGAGAGGAAAGGGTATCTCTGACCAGAAGAACTGTGATGTGTGTGAGCTCCACCTGTATGAGCACGGAGCGCCCAGGGCCTGGGACCCCAGCCCTCAGGAGGTCGGGGACAGGACCAGTCTCCATGTGCACATGTCATTAAGACAAACCTAAGTGGGGCGCCTGGGTGGCTCAGTCTGTTGAGCATCCAACTTTGGCTCAGGTCGTGATCTCATAGCTTGTGGGTTCAAGCTCCGCGTCGGGCTCTGTGCTGACAGCTCAGAGCCTGGAGCCTGCTTCGGATTCTGTGTCTCCCTCTCCCTCTGCCCCTCCCCTGCTAATGGTCTGTCTCTCAATAACAAATAAAAATGTTTAAAAAAGACAAACCTAAGCTACAAAGGATGTAAGCAGAAGGAGTGATGGCCGAATGTGGTCATCCCCTGGATGAGAGCTTCCAAGGAGCTGCTGCTCAGGACGTTACCCTTGTCAGGTGACCATGGTCGGCTGTTGCAGGTGATTAAACCAGAACATCACTTAAATACACCCGGCTGTCAGCAAAGACGGGCTTTGTGGGAGGACGAGCTCCGGACAGGACCCAAAGAGCCGGTGCCTGACACAAGCTGTTGAGCATCAGCCCCACTGTCACACTCTGCCTACGTGGGACCACGGCGAGGACTATGTGAGATGGTCCCAATTCAACTAACGTCCGTCTCCTCAAACGCACAGGGCAGGTTGTCCGCTCCCAATTTTATTCCTCATGGGACACTCGTTTACATGCCTCCCTGACCTCTACCCTGTTCGCATAAACACGTCCTACAGAAATCATCTCACAAACGCACCCAGATCATGAGCATCGATGCCCATGGCAGCAGCTTTCCAGAAGCACAGGGCTAGAAATAACCTGAGTGTCATCAGGAGGGGCTGAAAGAGAGACAATCACGCCACGGCCCTGCTGTGCACACGGTGCAGCCGGCAGAGAAATGGGCTCGCAGGATGAGTGCCCAGGGGAGGGGGTGCCAGCTTTCACAGCCGTATGTACGGTAAAACCCTGTCTGTGCAGAAACACAAAACGAGGCAGGCGGGCAGACAGAATGGCAGAGAGCAAAGCACTCGTTGACGCGCACATGTGTACAGAAAATAAGATTACCTCTCATTTGACTCCCTTCGCGCTGTTCATAAGACACAGTAGAGCCAAAAGAGAACTTTCCTACAGTCAGAGCAAAGACCTTTGCCTCCTGTCCTCATCGAACAGAGAGAGAACAGGTTGAGCGTATGAAATGTGGTGTGACCTACCCAGGAGAGAGAGAGAAGAGGGAGAGAGAGGGAGAGAAAGGAGGGGGGGTGTAGCGAGCGCAGGAATGAGGAGACTACAGACAAAACAGCCAGGTCGGGATGTAAGACACGCTTAATTCGCGGCACTGTCTTCCTTGTGTCCGCGAGGCGTTCAGGCTGTGGCTAAGCCCCAATGACACGTAGCGCACACAAGTACAAAGGAGCCAAGCACGAAACAGGCCTAATTGGGAACTCAGAGTGGAGATCCAAAAACAAGAAAAAAACTAAACAAACACAAAAATAAAAGCAAAAGTGTAGCACAATGGTGAATGTGTTCAGAAGATGTCAGCTGCCAAATGTTTGCACTTAGAATTCCATCTTCAGTTGGGTGGAAATATCCATGGATCCCAGAACGCTGGAATAAAACTCCATGTGGTTCCATTTTTATGGGTGAATCTGAAACCAGGTGGTTCTGGAAAGAGAGTTCCCACAGCCCTTGCCCTCTCGTGGTTTCTCCGGATGCTTAGAATGGTTTCCTAAAATGAAATTACAAACATGAATCTCTTCTATGCAAGCAAACTTTCATACCAAGTACGCCAATTACAGGCTTGTCGTTTTCCCTTTGTAAACCCCGATTTTTAGCCATAAAAAATGTGCTTATGATACAACTTTTTGAGCTCAAAAGAATCAATTGGGAGGGGTTGGGGGGGGGAGGATGGGGGAAGGGACTTGCAAACGTCTTCTTAACTCCCTTAAGGGCAAACAGTCATATACAAGTTAGTCATTCCTAGTTTTGATCATAATTCAGGGATTCTCTATCAAATTGTTTCTAAATTAAAAAAAAAAATGTTAAGTCATAAGATAACCTTTTCTAAATTATTAGTAGAGGGTCTCCTGGAGATGGAGAGGAAAAGAATGGGTTCGCGCAGAGGGAAGCAAGGGTTTTATAAGACAGGGTAGACAAGGAAGTATGTGAAATGTCTCACACTGTTTGAGAATGAGCATATGCGTGTACTGATAGGTGCCCCCTGCCAGATGTGTCTCTGATGCCTGGGCACCATGGCGGGGGCGGGGGGGGGGGGGAGGGACAACAGGCTTTGAAACCCAAGTTGGAATGGTCCGTCATTAGGGGCATTAAGCTATATTCTTCACATTATTGCAATGGAGCTTCTTTCGTGTGGTTTAATATAGCTATACCTTTTCCTAACAGCCACATACTCTAACTCTGACACATTTAAAGACAGAAGATCTACAGGGAAATGTAGAATCAAGAGCCATAAGACACTGGGTTACAGTTCATGAGAATTTGCAATTTAAGTGTATGATGACTAAAAAAGAGCTGTAGATGCAACGAGAAATGTATCTTTCAGCCGCTACATCTACACGTGGGTTAATTAAGTCACCAACGTTCTGCAGAGAAAAGTGTAAAACACCGCGATCAAGTGAACTCTTCTGCAGGGTTACACAATTTATAACCCGCACCATCCTTGGAGGAGACGTGGGGGAGCAGCTCTCCCTGCCAGCCTTGCAAAGAGCCTGCTCGAAGGCGCTCAGACTCCCTGTGAAGGAGGACAGAGCTGGCCTGGCAAAGCCCCCGTGCCCTGCCCACAGCCCGCCCTGTCCTCAGGCTGCCTCCGGCCCTGTGCTCAGCCCCCTGGGTGGCCAGGGACGGGGGCCTGTGCTCAGAAAGCACAGAGAACAGCCACGCAGGGTGTGCATCTCCAGAAGGAAGGCAAGGGCACAGGGGCGCCCCCTGGCTGGCATGCCCCATGGGGTCACAGACAGCAGCGGCTGCTTTTTGCCCCAACAGAGCGAACACCCCCAACTTTCGTCCCGTGCCCACGCAGCCTGTTTAACATGCCAAAACCTGGAATCTGAATTCAATACACACAGCCTGGGGTGCCCGGGTGGCTCAGTCGATTAGGCGTCCGACTCTTGATTTCAGCTCAGGTTCCTGAGATCAAGCCCGCATCGTGCTCCTTGCTTACAGCACAGGGCCTGCGTGGGTTCTCTCTCTCCCTCTCTCTCTGCCTCTCCCCTGCTCGTGTGCATGCACAAATAAATAAACATTTATTTATACATAAACTCTCTCAAAATAAATAGACACTTTTTTAAAGTCTTGGAAAATAATAATACATGCAGCCTAAAGCCTAGGCCACCCTAAGATTTTCTGTTTTAAATTAAACCGCAGAATTCAGCTTTGGTCTTCACCTGGTACACCTGGAATAATGAAGGTGACATTGCCTTTCTTGAGCCTCACACATGCAAGTACCCTTGAGGGACACACCCACACCACATCCCCCAAATGCAGCCTTCCCAATGCCCCTCAGTTTGATCTGCCCCCATTTCTGCTCTCGGGGGTCTCAGTGAATCCCCATAAGCCAGAGACAACAGAAGCAGAGATCCCCCCACAGTCCTTACATCCTAAAAGGGGGATGAGGGTGAAATGTAAAACTGTCAAGACTGGGCAACCCTCCATGGAGACCAAAAAGACAGAAACGGCTCCATGACCACAGCAGGTGAGAACGGGAATCTGTGGGCCCAGGGCACACCCCGTCCAGGGTACCCCTCAATGCCCCAGAAGGCTTTGGCTCCTTACAAGCGAAGGCACCTTCAGATGGGCGCCCAGAACAAAACCCTCAGTTCACAGAGGACAACAACCAAACAAGGGAAAGAGAGGCTCGTACAAGACCCCACACCAGCCCTTTCACCCATGGGGGTCCTGAATCCCAATCCCAGCTTCCAGTCCGGCTTTTCCATTATGCACACAGTCCTTTCCGCCCTCCACAGTCTGCCAGACAAAACCATTTTCCTTTCCTAGCTGAGCCTACTGGGAATGGCCCTGGCTGAGAATCCACTCTGCCACACCAACCTCTCACAGGATAAAATGGACAAGTCACTGAGCTGCCTGCACCTCCTCAGCTGACATGAGCTCCAGGCACAAAATAGGGGCTCAACAAGGGCTAATGAAGAGTCTCCATGAATAGAACAGGGGTCAGTCCCAAAATACTCAACAACCCTTTTGTTTTAGACAAATGTCTTGGGGCACCTGGGTGGCTCAGGTCATGGTCTCATAGTTGGTGAGTTCAAGCCCCCCATCAGGCTTGCTGCTGTCAGTGCAGAGCCTGCTTCGGTTGGTTCCTCTGTCCCCCTCTCTCACTGCCCCCTCTTTCTCTCTCTCTTTCTCTCAAAAACAAAGAGACATTTAAAAAAATAAATAAAGGGGCACCCGGGTGGCTCAGTCGGTTAAGCGTCCGACTTCGACTCAGGTCATGATCTCATGGTTTGTGGGTTCGAGCCCCACTTCGGGCTCTGTGCTGACAGCTCCGAGCCTGGAGCCTGCTTCGGATTCTGTGTCGCCCCCTCTCTCTGCCCCTCCCCCACTCGTGCTCTGTCTCTCTCTGAAAAATAAATAAGCATTAAAAAAAATAAAAAAGAGAGAAAGAAAAGAAGAAACTCAAGAGAGCGAGTTGAGCAAATAGAGTGTCCACTGTTGAAGAGTTGCTTCTGCTGCGAAGAATTAAATAAACTGGCGTGTTAATACTCCAAACAGAACCGAGATGACATAGCCAGGCTGGAATGCAAGAGAAACCCTGGACGGACACAGAACGGAATAGACACTCGAGACGGCACGGGCAGTGGCGTTGGCGGCCCACAGGGCCCCCCACCTGGAAGCAGGCAGCAACTCCAATAGGGTGAAAGGGACCACAGAGCTTTCTCAACAACAGCAGAAGCAAACAGCAAAAATCGCTGCTATTGAAGGTGAGAGGGTGGTGGGGAGAGTGACTCCACCTCTCCCCCCATCCACAAAAGGAGACTAAAAAGAGGTCAAAGCCAAATCCTGCCCCTCACTGGCTTTGTGACTGTATCGGCAATATGCCCAGTATCGGAGCAGAGCAAAAGTTGCTATCTGCATTGAAGGCACAATGAGCTGTGCACAGGCATCAGACGAAACCTCACAGGGAGGACAGACGAGAAACAGAGAGACTGTGAATAGAATGGAATCCACAGAAACAATTAATTCTCTCACTCAAAAGGAGCCCGCACACAAAAATTTCAAAGCAAATAAAACAAAGCTTAAAGGAAGACATGTAATAAAGACAACGGTGTGAATTCATTCCAGATAGAACTAAGTTTATAGAAAAGCCTAGCAAAAACTTTAAGACAAGCATGTTTAAAATTTTAAAGGAATAAGTAAAGCATCCAATAGCTCCATAAATAATTTTAAATTAGGAATAAAAAGTAAATAAGTGATATAAGAATAGATCCATATGAAAGAGAATCAGTTATAACCATCTCAGAAATGAAATATACAGGCACTAAAAACGTTTTAAATGCACAAGATGGGATAAACTCTAACAGGAACACAGTCCAGAGCAAAGAGTCAAACGGATGACAGAACTGAAGGCCACACAAGTAAGTGCAAAGTATGGCACTGATATTTTTTTAATTTTTTTAATGTTTATTTATTTTTGAAAGAGAGAGAGAAACACAGCGTGAGCAGGGGAGGGGCAGAGAGAGAGGGAGACACGGAGTCCTAAGCAAGCTCCAGACTCCGAGCTGTCAGCACAGAACCCGACACGGGGCTGGAACTCACGAATCGTGAGATCATGACCTGAGCCAGTCAGACACTCAAGCGACTGAGCCACCCAGGCGCCCAGCCACTGATTTTTTTAATGTATGAAAATCCTAATGAAAGTAAGAGGATACTGTGGAGATCACTCTGTAATGTATAAAGATATCAAATTGCTATGATGTATACCTGATACTAATAGGCTATTGTATATCAATTGTACTTGATGTATATTTTTTTTAAAGAGGCAGGAATAAGAGATTGAGAGAATCTAAGATTTGTCAAATTGAAGTTCTAACTGGGAACTTCAATGGACATCGAACTTCAGTGGACATTCTAACTGGGAATAGCAGAGAATTGATATTTGAGAACTTAAAATAAAGAATACCTAAGCATTTTAGAAAACTGGAGAAAGACTTTAGATCACAAGAGTGGCCCAGAAGAATAAATTTTAAAATTTATGCCTAAGTAGCATAATGATATGCATAACATGGAAAATAAGAAAATTAACCTCAAAAGCTTCCAGAAAAAAAAAAAAAGCAATTGCCTATAAAGGAATGATAATTAAAATGGCAATAGATTTCTCATCAGCAACAAGAGATTCCAGAAGGTAATGAAGTAATATCTTTAAAGTGATGGAAAAAAATTAAAAAATAAATAACCTTAACCAAGGATTTCAAATCAGTTGAACTATCAATCAAGAGTGAAGCAATCAACAACAAAAACAAAATTATCTGATTAAAAAATAAGCAAAATACCTTAAAACACATTTCTCCAAAGAAGATGCACAAATGGCTAATAAACGAAAAGATGTTCAACATCACTAATCACTAGGGAAATGCGAATCAAAATCACAATGAGAGAACTCTTTACACTCATTAGGATGGCTATATTTAAAAAACAAACAAGTGTTGGTGGGAAGTTAGAGAAATTGGAACACTTGTGCATTGCTGGGGGGAATCTAAAATGATAAAGCCACTAGGAAAAACAGCGTGGTGGTTCCCTCCTCAAAAAACAAATACACAATTACCACATGATCCAGGAATTCCATTTCTGGGTTCTGCCCAAAAGAACTGAAAGCAGGGATTTGAATAGATATTTGCACACCTATGATCATAGCAGCATTATTCACAATAGGCAAAAGGTAGAAGCCGCCCAAATGTCCATTGTTGAATGAATGTATAAACAAAATGTGGTCTATGCTTTGATGGAATATTAGCTCTAAAAGGGACTGAAATTCTGACACCTGCTACAATGTGGATGACCTTGAAGACATTATGCTAAAGTGGAACAGACACAGAGGGGACAAATACCGCATGGTTCCACTTATACAGGGTACCTAGAGTAGTCAAGTTCATGGAGAGAGAAAGTGGAACGGTGGTTGCCAGGAGCTGGGAGTTAGTGTTTAAAGGGGGAAGAGTTTTAGTTTGGGAAGATGAAAAGGTTCTGAAGACAATAGTTGTGGCTACACAACTGTGTGAGTGTAAGTATGCCATCGGACTGCACACTTCAATGTGCTTAAAGTAGTAAATTTTACCTTAGGTATTTTCATCACAATGTAAAAGGGCAACCATGAAAAAAAAATAGTGAAAGCAAAATAATGACATATTCCTGTATACAAAGATTTAAAGAATTTTACAACCCACAGACCCCAGTGAGAAATCTATGGCAGCATGCATTCAGGGGGAGAAAAGGAAATGCAAAAGGAATTATGGGAGAAGAGAAGAAAAGGAAACACTGCAACTGATCAAAGGTCATAGTAAATTTAACTATTACTTTAGAAAAGAGCTTTCTGTATTAAGAAGTAGTGGTCAAACAAACTCTAACAACAGTGCACAAGATGGAAACTTGTTCACATATACCAAGGTCCTTACCGGGGTCAGAAGAAAGGAATATTATGTTACAATATAATTATAATAATTATATTTTCTATAATGCTATTTAATAGCATTTTAATAATATAACAAATACATTATATAATAATTAATATATATTAATAGATTAAATTTACCTATTAGAAGAAGATGTTATCTGACTGGACTTTTAAGAAATCCAGGTATATGTGACTTATAAGGAACACACATGAGGCAACTCCACACAGATAAAGGGAAAATAAAGAAAAATATGTAACATACACATATTATCCAAAAGTAAAGGGGGGGTGCACTATAGTAATATAAAATGAAATGCAATTTAAGCCAAAAAGTTGTAGTTACTATAAAAAGTGACACTATATCATAGGAAAAAACCTTCATCAGGAAGGTATCAACAATTATAAACTATGTACACTTCTAAAAACATAGCTCCAAAATGCAACATCAAGCCCAAACTGGCAACATTATAAGGATACAGTAACAAATCCCCAATTGCAACATTTGTTAAGTATAAACTACAAATAATAAGGAAGTCCCTTAACCTGACAAAGGATACTTATTCAACACCTACTCAATACATCACACAACCACCACATGAGACGTTAAGTTCTCCTTAAAAGAAGGACAAGAGAAGGATGCTTATTATTAGTTATATTTAATATTGTTCTGGAGGCTCCAGACAATGTGATAAGAAAAGAAAAATAAGTTAATGCGTTAGAAATAGCAAAGGAAGAGATGATATAATACTCCATTCTTAAATTCAAGGAAATCTATCGATAAATACTAGAAATAGTGAGAGTTCGGCATGGTTACTAGATACCAAATTGTGGTAGGAATAGTAATGGCCCTCAAATATGTCTACATCCTAATTCCCAAAACGTATGAATATGCTACCTTACGTGGCAAAATGGACTTTGTATATATGATGAAGGTATGGACCTAGAGATGGAGAGATCATCTGGATTATCCAAGGTAAGCGCAGTCTGATCCCATGAGTCCTTTATTTTTAAAAAAAAAATTTTAACGTTTATTTATTTTTGAGACAGAGAGAGACAGAGCATGAACGGGGGAGGAGCAGAGAGAGAGGGAGACACAGAATCGGAAGCAGGCTCCAGGCTCCGAGCCATCAGCCCAGAGCCCGACGCGGGACTCGAACTCACGGACTGCGAGATGGTGACCTGAGTCGAAGTCGGACGCTTAACTGACTGAGCCACCCGGGCGCCCCCTCATGAGTCCTTTAAAGTAGAGCCGTGGCAATGGACAGACTGAAAGAGTCTGACAGACGCAATATTAGTTGCTTTGAAGATGGAGGAAGACGACCAAGGAATGGCCAAGGAACATAAGTGGCCTCCAGAAAGTGGAAAAAAGGCAAGGAAGCAGATTCTCCCCAGAGCATCCAGAAAGGAATTCGTCCCTGCTACCTCTTAATTTTACCCCAGTGAGACATCTGGCCTACAAAACTGCGTAACAGTAAGTTTGGGTGGTTTTTTTTGTTTATTTATTTATTTCTGAGAGACAGAGAAAGAGAGAGGGAGGGGCAGAGAGAGAATCCTGAGCAGGCCCGACACAGGGCTCGAACTCATGAATTGTGAGATCATGACCTGAGCTGAAATCAAGAGTCAAACGCTTAACTGACAGAGCAACCCAGATGCCCCAAGTTTGTGTTGTCTTAAGCTGCTAAGTTTATGATGCTTTTTTATGGCAGCAATAGATAATAACTACACACAAATAAACAAATAAAAGTCAACAGTACATCCATCACCAAACATTTTAGTATACAATATAGATGTTAGAGTTCTCATTCACAGTGACAACAAAATGTGAAAAGTCCTTAGAGAGATAAACCTGAAAAAAATACATGTATGAAAACAGCACAAAATATTATCAAAGGATATAAAACAAGACCTAAATAAAGGAGAAGACACATCTTGGACACAAGTTAGAGGCTTTTTATCATAAATATGTAAACTCTGCCAAAATTAAACTCTAAAGTCAATGTAATCACAAGTATAGTGCTAACAGGGTCTTTCATGGAACATTACAAGCTTATCTTAAAATTCAAAGGAAAGAGCAAAGGGTCATGAATAGTCCCAAGAATGCCGAAGGAGATAAGCAAGGTGAGGAGAATTGCCCTCCCAGGTACCAAGGCTATTTTTAAATTATATTAGACAACACAAAAAGTTCTTGCCACAGGGAAAGATAGAAGACCAATGGAACAGAAGAACAATACATACAGTATATTTCCATCTACATAAAGTTGAAAGAAAGGCAAAGCACTAGAATATATTGTGTCAGGATATACGTACGTATGGAAAACAGTAAAGGAAACCAAGGGAGCAATTATGAAAAAGTGGAGAGAGGGGGGAAGAGGATAGGATCAGACAGCGGCCACAGAAACATTCTAAGATACTGGAAACGTCACGTCATGTTGTTGCCAACGAACGGTTTGTCATTTTGCTTTGTTGTTTCACTATAATCCTTAATTATGCGTTTGTGTCCCTCTCCCTCATGCATGGTAAGTCTCAAATTAAAATGTTTTAATGACAATAGTGAGATGATGAGCTATTCAATAAATAGAGCTGTGACAACGAGTCGTCCATAACAACAATGTAAAATTCGATCGCTCCCTCACACCATACATTCAAATGCATCACAAATGGACTTAAGACGCAAATGTAAAAATCACAGGTTATCATGTTTAGGGTAACATTCAGCAGAATAGTTTGCTCTTACGGCAAAGAAAGTTTTCTTAAACATAAAAAGCATAAGATGTAAGTTAAAAGATTAATAATTTTGACAATACTGACATTATAGTAGCTGCCCATCAAAAGACGGTGTGGGAAAAAAAGCAAAAAAAAAAAAAATCCATAGATGGGGAGAAAATATTTGCAGTGAGCCTAATAAATAATTATACCCAGATACACACATTTTATTTTTTAAAACCTCTTTCAAATCAGTAAGAAAAGGACATTCCGACAGAAAAATGACCACATAATATGAACAGGCAGTTTGTAGAAAAGGACGATAAATGGCCAGTAAATACAGACAGAACAAGAGCCTATATTTATATTTGTCGTGGACTCAGGAGTAATTAAGGAAGGGCACATTACAACAGTGAGCTACCAATTCACACCCATCAAATGGGGAAACACACTAAAATCTGGCAATTACAACTGTTGGTCAAGAATGAAGGGGAAAAAAAGGAAACTTTATACTCACTACTAGGAAATGCTCTATGGTTTCTAATTTTGTAAAGTAATTTGGGAATATCTACCAAAGCTGAAAGCACTCGTATCCTATAACTTAGCAACAGGACTTCTTGGTCTCTCTTGCTCACATGCACAAGAGTCTGAATGAGACGTGCACCGGAATGTCTAAGACCGCATGACTGCTCATAGGGATCAGTGGGAAACAAGCTAATAGCCCTCAATCGGAGAATGGATACATTGTGTTAATTCCTACAATGAGAGAACATAGGGCAGATAAAATAAATGTACTAGAGTTACATAGGCAACCTCAAAATATGTTGAGTGGGGAAAACAGGGATACAGACAGTATAATACTCTTTTAATCTATAAACCATTATCATAGGTAACATTTATTGATATATAAATATGTTGTGAAAGTGTAAATATATACACAGGAATGATAAATTCACATTAGGGTCCCTTTAGCATGGAGGGAGGGATTGGCATCACAGAGAAGCACACGGGGTCCTCCGTTTCATCTGTCACGTTAAGATTTGATAAAGATTGTCGGTACGTGGGTATTTGTCTACTATTCTCTATTTTTTCAGAATGCTTGAAATATTCCCTAATTTTAAAGAACATATCTTCAGGGGCGCCTAGGTGGCTCAGTCGGTTAAGTGTCCGACTTCGGCTCAGGTCATGATCTCGCGGTTCGTGGGTTCAAGCCCCACGTCGGGCTCTGTGCTGACAGCTCAGAGCCTGGAGCCTGCTTTCAATTCTGTGTCCCCTTCTCTCTCTGCCCCTCCTCTGCTCAGTCCCTGTCTCTCTTGCTCGCTCTCAAAAATAAACATTTTTCAAAAACAACGAGTTTTCATAAAGAAAACGGCAGCCCCTCTGGAGGGAATATCTCTCCGTGGCTGGGAGCACCAGCCAGCCCCCAGTTCTAGGGACTCACACGGGTGTCTTGTAACCACTAGGCACAACTTGCCACGGAGAATGGGGCCCAGGTTTTTGATAAGACATCAACTTGCTTTATGCCACAGCCAGGCCTGACAAGCAGGCAAGATGATACAAATTTTTCTCTAAAAACAGAAGGAAATGTTACTGTTTATAAAGCAGTCCAAATGTAATGAATATTTATAGGTAACGAAATCCAACCTGCCAAAACGATCTGATTAATAATAGAGTGGGCTAGCTAAACCTGGTAACCTTTTATGATAAATTATAGGCTCTGTGTCAGTGGGGGGGACTCATTGTTCCCGGCCCCTCCTTCCGGAGGACTTCATATCAGAATGGCAGGCTCAGACAGGGGTGGGAAAGGGGGTGTAGCCACCTGAACTTGTCAGGGGTCAGGGAGAGTGTAGGAAGTTCCAAAACTCAGGAGCTGTCAGCTGGAAAAATAGAAGGATTTGGGGGAAGTCAGCCGGGGATAAAGATGGGGTCATGTGAAGAAATCTGCAACGAAATCACCTGTGCCCTTAGTGGTGTGAAATGTCATGGCAGACAGCCCTGGGTCCGTGCCCTGCCCATCTTCCACAGAAGAGAGCCCACATCAGACTTGGAAATAAATGGTCTGCGGTTGATATGCGTGTTTTAACCCCTGTGAACGTTAATGGGAGTTTTGTGCACGTATTGATTGCCAAAGAAGCCTAAAGTGTAAAGGCATTAATTCTGGATTCTGAGATGTTTGCCAATTCCTCCTGGACCCTTAGTCCTCATCAGCACTTGGTATTTTGAACTCCTTTTTCTCTGCATATTTTAAAAGAAGAAATTTAGGGGCTTATCTAATCTGATCTTGTGTCTCCGAAGCCGGAGTCATTTAATGGGTACGTCGATATACACCCACATTTAGGCTGAGATGAATGAGCATGGCCGCGCATCCGCCTTGGCAACGGGACCGGGCATCAATCACCAAGATGGCTCGTGCAGACACATCAGCCATTGGCATCCTGGTCCCCGCGCCCCCCTCCTGATACGGCTGAAGACACTTCCAATATATCAATAATGATCTGTGTCCAAAAACTTCTCCGGGGGATCACATGAGCCAGGAGGGAGAGATATTTACCCAAGCCCACATTACATTCCAGCTGCCTCTGCTTTGCGGAACCCCAGATGTGACCTCCCAAGCTCTCAGCTATTGACGAATTTAGCCGGAGTCTACATGTCACTGGCCGAAATGGTTCTCTGGCAGAGTGAAGGTTCGGGGCCAGTTTCAGAAGGGGTGGACCTCAACAGCTCTGGTTTCAGGGTGCACTGCAGAGAAGCTTTCTCTGACCCCTTTGTCCGTTGTTAAAATCACCTGCTGGCAAAGCTGTGACTCCCACGTTCCTGCCAACCTCTTCGCTGCTTTACAGACTCGTCGCTATTTTCCCTTCCAGATGCCTTCCTGGCAGCTCTCAGCATCACAGCTCTTCTCCGTGTGTGTGGTCTGTGCAGAGCTAACTCTGATTCCTCCACGGCCGGACCCCCCCCCCCCCGGCGGGGACCCCACCACCGCCACCTGCTTCCCACCTTCGCGGGTCACAGAGAGCACCACCCTGGAAGGACCACTCTGGCCTCCACACAGCACCTCCCCTACTTCTACCCAAGCGCCTTGGGTGGTCGGGGGACCCTCTCAGAGACCCAGTTGTTATCCCCCCAAATAAGGATTAAACCACCCACCTTAAGTGGAAGCCCAGGGACAACCGGATCGGCAAGACGGAAGTCCGTGCATCAGCACGAGAACGCTTTTCCACTCGGCCAGTGCTCGGGCGTGTGGGTTTTTCCTTCTAGCATCCTCAAAGAGCCTAAGAGCAGGGAAATGGGGAACCCAAAGAGAAAGAGAACAGACTAGAAATCAACAAGAGGCTTTTGAATTACACGACCTGTGAAGGTGGTGTGTGTAAGGGGGCTGTACCTGTTCACAAGCGACTTTCACATCCTTGCAAAGGGCGGCGGGGGGGGGGGGGGGGGACACTTGCTCAGTTGGACTGGAATTTCAGGGAAACAATGAATAATGACTTAGTTCAAAAAAAGTTTTGAGTCTACTAAAAATATTATTATTTTTCCAGGATTTTCTAACTTAACTCGTGGTGGGAGGGCGGGAGGCAGGGAAAAGTCACGGCGGTCTTCCTTCACAGGTGAGGGGGGGAACCAGGGATGGGTGGGGCCCTTATTCAGCTCCACCTTGTCTGGTGTGGCAAGCTGGCTTTGGGGAGACACGTGACTCTCAGGGACCGGGGTCCCCGAGCTCGCCCCACACGTGATCCCTCCAGATGCCACCCTGCCTCGCTCAGGAGGGGACCCAAAGCAGGTGAAGTCGCTGTTCTGCATATGCACGGAAAGGTCCAGGCAGAAAGACGAAAATTTTATTTTATACGTATACGTATGGGTGGGGGGGGGGGGGCCTGGAGAGAAGAGTTTTGTCTCCTACTGAGGAACATACCCGAACTTAATTACTTGGAACCCAATTAATATTGGAAAAGAAGCCCTGATTCTCAGAGGAAGTTACATCGTGGTTTATGCTGACGCAGCTCACCCTCCCCGGTGGACCCCCAAGAAGGCCAGGAAGAAACTACCTTCAGATAAAGGAATCTTACCAATGGGGACACTCTGCAAATGAAAATGTAAAGGCTTAAACCGGTCCCTCCCCATCCTTTCACTCATCATTGGGCTAGGGCCAGCAACCGCCACCCAGAGGTCACAGAACAGCCCCTTAGGTGGACTGCCCAGGCAGGCTGCCACAGTGCCACCCACACGCCAAACCCAGCCACTGCCTGCGTCGTCTGTGCATTTTACATCTTTAAATGGCTGAAAACTTCCAAAGAAGAATATTTTGTGGTGTAAAAATTATATGAAATTCAAATTTCTGCATCCGCAGTAAACGGTTTCTGTTTTTAAGTTTATTTATTTATTCTGAGAAAGAGAGAGAGAGCGTGAGCAAGGGAGGGACAGAGAGAGAAAGAGAATCCCAAGTAGGATCCGTGCTGTCAGTGCAGAGCTTGACACGGGGCTCGATCTGGCGAACTGAGATCACGACCTGGGTGGAAATCAAAAGCCTGACGCTCAACCGAGTGAGCCACCCAGGCGCCCCATAAAGACCCTTTTCGGAGAATTATTCCTTCTCCTTCTGTCTAACTTCCCACTAGATTCTTTCTCTGATGAGTCTATAAAACCCCCCAACACCCTGGACCCACACACCCTTCCAGACCTCCCATCATGCCCTTCACCTCAACATCAACCTCCTCCCAAAGCCACATGTGTGTGCTGTCTGCCCTTGCCGCCTCCCTCACCCTCCAGCCCGGCTCTGTTCCTGCACCACCTCTCTGGGCACAGTCCCCGAGGACCTCCCCACTTCTGCCTGCAAACAGGCACCACAACATCCATCTCTTCCACAACTTCTCCCCTCCGCCCGACACCGCTAAGCTCTGCTTCCTTCCTGCGGGACGTTCTTGACCATCCCCCTCTGGTTCTCCTTCCTTCCTCATGGCTTCTTCTTCTGCTCCCTCATCGGTCTCCTTTAAACATTGCAATTTCTCAGGACGCATCCAGTTCTCCCCTTGCTCTCTCTCCCTAGATGACCTTACCCTGCCTTTGGCTACAAGTGTCACACAAGCTGTTGGCATTGACTAGTGTAATATCAGCTCAGGAGAAAGACTTTCCTTGTCCACGAAGCATCAGCCAGACTTTTCTCAGACCTCACCGAAGGAATCAGATGACTGTCCTCTCCTGCAAACCTCCAAGAATTCCTTCCTGCACGCAAACACTCACTCTTCCATCAGTGGCCTCCCCATCCGGCTGGGGCTAGACCATCTATGCTGTGGCGGCCAAGGAAGGTTCCACAGTAGACGCTCAAATGTAAATGTTTATAGACTCAAGCCAGGGTCTCGACGATAAAGTACACTTGGTTCATGATTAGAAAGCATAAGGGCTCATCCATTCAAACTTCAACTTCCAAAGCAAGACTTCTGCCATCTCCCTGTGTCTACTTAAAACCCCTAGACTTTTTTGTACAAAGTAATTCTGACATGTTAGACCGCAGAGCTAAGTGTGTAGGGTGCATCTGTGGGTTGGAATTGGCGGCTCTTCCATTTATTGGCTGTGTGACTCTAGGAAAGTGTCTCAACTTGTCTGAGCATCAGGTTCTTGAACCACCAGAGGGCGACAGTAAAAGTTGTCTCTCTGAGTTATTGAGGAAACCAAATCACATAGATCACATCCAGTGCACGGAATAAATGGTAGTTCAAACTCATTCCCCGGGAAAAGTACAATAAAGACACGGTACAGAAGGAAGAAAGGGGACACTCGACAGAGACACAGCCGTATGCCCAGAGGAGGACAAGAGCAGCGTCATAAAATATAGGAAATGCCAAAAGGCTTTCTTAATTCCCGCTAAGTAGTGATGGCTCACCCCACCTCCACGCTGACCCAACGATAAAACCAGGAGACAGACTAATGCTGTGTTATAACCTAACAATATTATATCAGGCTTTCATTATATGTGGTGTTCCAGGGGACACGTGGCTTAACCTGTGGTAAATTTAAATCTGTTTAATGACTTGTATTAGAACAAGCTCCTACCATAAATAAAAGTTCCCAGGAGAGGAGGTAGGCTCGTGTCCCATTACTATGTCATTCATGCTGATAACTCGCAACACAAATGGATGAACCACATCAGTGGCGTATTTATCAAACAAGCACGTGTGTGTCGCGCAGTGCTGGATGCTGACCAAGGATGTCAAGGCCTTGTCCCACTGACGACGGACAAATCCCCATTAATCTAGGCCAAGCCAGCCTCCCATGCTACAAGCATTTGCCCACAGAGCAGAAAACACCATCTCCCAGAGCCCCCAGGCTCCGGGTTTGCCTAAATCCAGGGCAGGCCTAGAGGAGAGACACCCCAGCCGCCCCTGCTCACAGATCAGTGGGACATGTCGAGACGCAGAAGTTCGGGCCCAGCCGCTGGCCAGGCCCCGGGACCCCTGCGGCACCAGTAATTTTAAGCATAAATCTCCCAGGGACTCATGACAGACAAGCCCCGTGACAGCTATGCAATTACTGCTGATGGCCGACCTTCCAACGAGGCTCCGTTGAATTATAGGAATCTTATTAGAAGCCTCTGACCTCTTGAATTTGCGGGGTAGAAATGGCCTGAAAATCCAATACTCTTATTTATGCTAACTCTGCAAAAAGGAAAAAAGTGACCATATGCAGACAGACAGACATGTATATGCATTTCTGCACACATTTCTGAGTCCAGGGACGTAGGACCCCGCTTACCGAGGAGGGCTCTTTTCACACCAAGACTGGCTGCCAGCACAAGTGAACCACCCTTCCCGGCCCCGGTGCAGGCTCTGCGGAGAAAGTTCTCGTCCTCCTTAATCACAGAGGAGGAGAGGACATGCACAGGAAAGCAAACAGGGCTCAGCTGTACCTGCTTCGCTCCCCTGTGCCCGCGGCGTGGGAGCAACCACACCCATGGGGGAAAGCGGGTCTGGAACCGGCAGCAGCTGCCGCTAAAGGAAGGTAAGGCGGGGGCGGGGCTTTGCTCACGGGGCGGGGCTGTCCGTGGAGGGTGGGGCTAGTGATAAGAGCTTCATAGAAGGGGCGTGGCTGCCGGGGAGGGGAGGGGCTAGAAAGGGGCGGGTCTGGCGTCGGGGGAGGAGCAGGGCAGAGGAGGTATTTTACAATTCATCCTGGAAGGGTGGGGCACCAGGTGAGCCTGTGATCTTCCCCGGGGCTTCTACCTCTTCTAATTTATTTTCATGGTTATGTTAAAAAAAAAGGCAACCCCCACCCTTCCCTATGCCCCTGAATTCCTTTTCCTGGGGCTGATTCATTCAGAGTTCCTGCCTCCTGCAGCCCTAAGTCAGGCGTCTCAGGAACTGGTGTCTCAGCCGAATGTATCGCCTCGCTCGTCTGCATCCAGTCAGTTTCTGTGATGTAAGCTGTTTGGGTTCAAGGGTGTCTTACCAGCACAGCTTACTGGGGACTGCATTTTCTCTGGGGTGCGCAGTGAGCTCTACATCAAAGCCTGATTGAGCAGAAAATATGTGCTAATGTTCACAGCAGTACTCTATTATAGTATAAGTGTGCTTGTAAATATTCACTACATGTTATTACGCCATTTGAACCAAGAATATTGGGAGGTGAAAGGTCGGCCTAATGCTCTCTCCGGAGGCAGCAGTTTTGAATATAACCAAATGGGATAATGGTCAGGAATACCCAGAGGGGGCAATGTAACACGTCGTAAAGAATTGTGCTGTGAGTTTTAAGTTTTCAGGACAACAAAGATGCCAAGGAGATGGCTCATAAGCAGTCATTATTAATGGAATGACAAGGCTAATGTTAAGCAGGATGTCTTTGCGACAATAAATCTTGTCCCTATGCCATTAGTACTTCTTACAACCGCAAATAGCAGTTAGGTTATAACCTAACATGGCAGAATTTTATCCTCCCCATCGCTAATGTATTTTATAATGCTGTTAAAGTCGGGACTAGCCACTGTTTAAGCTCACTTAATCTAGGAGAAGTTTAAACACGAATTTTCAATGCAAAAAACTGCTTTGATATTAGTTTCTCTTAATTAAATAGATCTTTTTAAGAAGTAGATCTTTTTAAACATGCATCAGCCTGTGGTAGATGAGCATTGTTGAATTTTAAATGCCACACACTTCTATGCCGGCTCAACTCTGCCTGTTGTAATGAGTCTTTTTTTTTTTTTTTTTTTTTTTGTTAAGGAAAAGAATTATCTTGATGGGAGAGCCAGGTTGCATGCTTATTTGTTCAACATTCGAGCTTCTGCTGGAGACTCGGTCAACCTTTTAAAATAACTTCTTTGTATACTTTCAACATAGTTTCCTTTGAAAACTGTTAGCTCCTCCTGCCATCTTATTTGACTTCCTTTAAATATGACAACACTTTGGAGAAAAGATGAGCATGACACCCTCCTTTTTCTTCTTCCAAAATGACGACGAGGATACTAAGAGGAGGGCAGCACGGGACCAGAGCGCACCCCTGATGGGAACAGCAGCTAGTGCAGCGGGGTCTGAGCCGCTCCCTCAGACCACCCGCCCCGGGGCTCCCTGGGCTGATGGTCCAGGAGAAGACCAGTCCAGAGGGCAGGTGCGGCCTCGAGAAGATGTGTGATGGAGACTCCTGCTGGGGGCTGGGGCCGACTGTCCCTGCAGTTCTCTAAGAGGAAGACCCCAGTTCTGAGTTCCCACCTGCCCACAACCATACATCTAATCTCTGAGTACCTGGGACACCAGACCACGCCAGGGAGGCAGGTCCCCGAGTGACCTGTAGAATTTCTAACACATTCGCCAAGAGTGCTCTGAACCAGCAAAGGTGCTCCACGGTGCTGCTCCTTCCGGCTGACCGATCCTCCCTTCCTTAGGAAGGCCTCTCGCCTCCCTTGGAACAGGGTCACCAACAGCGGACAGGTGTGACCTCTTGGAACTTTCAGCATAGGAAGACAGGCAGGTGGCTGAAGGTGGAAACCCCTCAAAGTTTCTGCAGCAGCTCCTTTTGGAGAAATTGTGGATCGCTGGTCAGTTTCAGCACAGGAATATAAAGATTACCCTCAAGCTTCCCCCTCACCAAACACGTCATGTCAAACGCCACCTGTACAGTAATAATTGCCAACACGTGTAGATCTTTTAGTTTACACACACCCTCACACATGTGACTTCTTTCTGCTGTCACAACCGTGGGAGACCGACCGTCCCATCACACAGATGAGCACACGGAGGCTGGGAGTGGCCGGGACAAAGTCCGCCTGGGCAGTAAGTGGGGGTCCTCTGAGTCTGCCTGCTTCTGGGCCCACATGCTCCCCATCATGTGCCATGAAGTGTCACTGATTCCTGGGTCATAAAGTCACTTTCAGATACCTGCAGTCTTTCATATTACCCATGTTAACCAAACGGTACATTATGATTGTGGTCATTCTTTTGTTTTGTTTTTGTAAAGAATAAACATAAATTTTCTAAGTATCTCTTGACTCTTCTATCAGAAAACTGTTTCTGAGCTAGGACCACACAGCTAGAAGGAGCATTAGGGTCATTGCATAGGTAGGGAAATGAAAATGCAAAAGGCAAGGGGTGAACTTCCATTGTGGGAGTTTAGTGTCCGGGTCAGCGCAGGGCCCCGTGCTCTGGGGTTGCTGAAGCGTGTTC
This sequence comes from Panthera pardus, assembly GCF_024362965.1. NCBI lineage: Eukaryota > Metazoa > Chordata > Mammalia > Carnivora > Felidae > Panthera > Panthera pardus. Next base: position 83,645,935 of record NW_026526788.1, read on the forward strand.
CTGCACACCTGACCTGGCCTAATTCCCGCACGAGTCGCACCAGGAGACAGGTCAGAAGTGCTGACAGGAGAAGGTGCCCATCGGGTTCAGAGAAAAGAGCACGTTACAGAATGTGCAGCGTGCATCCCCATCTCACACACACGTGTGCACAGGCACACACGTGCGCACATGCATAAGGCACAAGTATGCACACGTGCACACGCACACATACGTTGCCTCACCAGGCGTGTGTACCTGCACGTGCAGGCATGGCAGAGTGTCTAACGAGGCACGCAGAGAACGGACACCCGTAAGTCCTCATAGGAGGGACGCTGGGGCAGGGGCAGGGGAGACAGAGGGTCCAAGGGGATCTGACTCTACTTACTTGTTGAAAGTTCTTAAGTTCAGGGACTTAAAAAAAAAAAATTTAACATTTTATGTATTTTTGAGAGACAGAGACAAAGCGTGAGTGGAGTGGGGGCAGAGAAAGAGGGAGACACAGAATCCGAAGCGAGCTCCAGGCTCTGAGCTGTCAGCCCAGAGCCTGACGCGGGGCTCGAATTCACGGACCGTGAGATCGTGACCTGAGTCAAAGTGGGACGTTTCACCCACTGAGCCACCCAGGTGCCCCTTAAGTTCAGAGACTTTTTAAAAAGTTGTTATGCAGATAAGCCTGTGTCTTTCCAGATCACTGTGGCCGAAAACAATGAGCAAAGGGCCTAGATGGACCTGTGTTTTGCAGGAAGTGGCCAAGCATCACTGGGCCTCACCATCTCTCCCCGGAAGGTCTATTTTCATGAAGCTCAGAGCCTCGTGCTGAGCTGACCAACGCTGAGGCTGCCAGGTCAGAAGGAGAGAGCCCTCCCTCGGTTTTCAAAGGTTCTGGCCGGGCCCTACGAGGTTGTGTGTCAGCACAGCCGAGGGCGATCTGCCCAGGCCGTGGCTCCACGGACGGCAGCAACCGGCCGCTGAGAGGCGGCCAGGCAGCCCCACCACCCAGGGGCCTGCATTCTAACTTAAAACGTATGCTTGAGAAGTCCCCTGTTTCATGTGCCATCAGAGAGCAGGTTCCTCTCAGATTTGTAGTGGGGACAAGAAGGGTAGCTAGCGTCGCATGTTTAGTTTTTGAGAGACGGAAGTTTCATATTTAATTCATACAAGGATCCCGTGGCCAGGAAAGAAAGATTTCTCAAAGCCAGGCTCACCTGGATATTTCATTGTGCAGATTTCTGTTCTGGTGGCTCCTGTCCTTCTAAACGTGGTGTTCAATGGAAGGGAAGAAATTAGAAAGGCTTCATTGTCCCCAAATCATTTCAGAATCACTGTAGGCTTGAAAGCCAACTTCAAAATCAGTGCCATTAAATTAAAAAAAAAAAAAAAGTGCAGAAATACAATTAAGGTTAATGTCGTTAGGATATAAATAGCTCATCTAAATGGGTAAGAAAAACGTAAATAGGAAAAGGACAGAAACAAGCAATTCGAAGAGGAGAGAATTCAGATTTTAACACGAAGAAAAATATTTTGAGTGCGTGGTTAATCAAAAACTGAATATTAAGCATGACACAATTCTTCTCCTGCCCAACGAGCAGACGTTTTCATGGTGATATCCCAAGCACAGATGAAACATCAGTGAAACAGGAAGTGTCATATATTGTTAGGTGCGAGATAAACCGGGCAACGCTTCTGTAAAACAATTTGGAGATAAGTGATAAGAGCCGTAAAATATTCACCCCCTTTGACCTCATAATTTTGTTCTGGGAATCTCACCAAAGAAGACCATCTAAATATGTAAAAGTTTCTATAAAGATGTTCACAGAAGTGTTCTTTATAACAATGAAAATTTTACAACAGCATGTAAAATAATACGTGTGGCAAAAAATAGGGAAGTGGCAAAGCAAATCACCTTTCGTACCTTTGATGGAATATTACGCAATCGTCAAAAACCCTATTTACAAGGACGATCGTATGAGATTTTTCAATTTCGGTTATCATCCAAGGCAAAACTAAAACAAACTGAAATTTTATCTCCTGATTGGTTACAACTAAAAAACACACTTACAGAGAAAAACAAACCTGAAAGAAAATCTGCCCACATAATCATCACATTGGGAAACAATGGATGACTCCAGTGTCTTTGTTGTTGTTGTTGTTGTTTTAGTTTACATTTAAAGTAAATTTAAAATAAGCACGGAAACAAATGTTAATCATGTTTTTCCATCGACAAGACACTGGCACGATAGGTGCTAGGGGAAAGTTCCAGACCGACCCCTCCGTACTGGTCAGGACACGGGAGCCGAGGGGGTGTGCACAGCTCCAAGGCACAGCACTCATTACAGAAGCGCCTCTGTAGGATTTGTCGCTCAGTGTTTGTTAATTGTATCGACTCCTATTAATTAATTAATTCTAGAGGGATATTATTTTCTAACCAGGAGCATGTCCTGGGGAAAATCACCACTCCTTGCTTTCACCCAACAAACACGCTGTAGGGCTCCAGCTGCAAAAAAAACAAGACAAGAAATGATTACGCTGCCAGTGTAATAAGTGTGTGATACCCCACGCGCAAGATACTCCCAGCGAATACTTTTTCAAAGGAAAAGTAGCTTACCTGTTAAAAACTAAGGGCCCGCCGTATGCCAAGGAAGAATGCATTCATTTGGTGAAACAAATACGTCCGCTGCTGTCACCAGGACATTTCACTGGCGGACCCGCTACGACAGAAGCGCGTCTTCAGAATGGCCCAAAATACGGTAAGTCTGTCGACCCGGGCATGAATGAATCAGCGCCGTAGCCAGGCCTTCCTGGTGCAGGAGGAGCGCCTCGCGCTGTGGCCGCACCAGGGTGCCGGGAACCTCTCCCTTGGGGTCCATTTCTCTGCCCCATCCCCTGGGAGGCTGGGTGGAGCCAGAGGCGGGAGCCCCAGACAGGAAGTCTGCAGTGCAGGGCCCCGATCCTTCCACCAACTGCACAGCAGATCCCGGACAAGCACCTGAGCCTTCCTCTGCGTCAGTTTCCCCGTCTGTAACACGACGACAGATCATCACGAATATGCTCTCTTTAATTCCCCGCTTCTGTGGCTTTTTTAAAGCTTAAACAACGAGAATAATTCCACTAGATCCTGTCAACTCAACCTAAATCACTCGCTGGTATAAAGATAAATTAGAAATACTAATGCTTAGCGAACACATTACTCTGTACTTCTTTTACTTAGTGAAACATTTAATTAGTATTTACTAGAAAATTACTATCAATTACTAAAAATGACTACAAATTACTAGCAAAATGGATAAATTTTCTCTCTACCACTAAAATAAATTCAATTACTAACTTTAAGTAATTGCGGGTAATTTATTTCTTGGAGGGCAGAGAGCTATAGACAAAGTGGAAGGGGATGATTAAGATGCTCGGGGTGGCTGATTTATGAGGGAAACTTAAGTAGCTATGTCTGGGTGGCTGAGCCACGCCAGGAGAGACACGCACCGCAAGGCATCCACAAATAGCTTGAGCAACATGCAGATTGCTTCTGTGGCCTCGCACAGAGAGGGGGAGGCCACGGTGCTCGGGAGATCGGCTTAATCAGGGGTTTCCTGCTAAAACACACAGAGGTTTTCTTGATGCTGAAATCTGAGACCCCGGTACGGTCTCCCAAAGGAAGTGGGCAACACCCAGTTCCCACACAAGACAGAGGGATGGAGAATGCTCCACAGAAGCGTTCCAGAGGCTTCTAGAGGGGAAAGCAAAGAGTTAGATGCCACATTTCAAATGATTCACTCCTCCTCAGGTTTCGCCAAGAGGAAGTCATCTGGCCCCATGCCATGTCACTGCTCCTCGGGTGTCTGGGGTGGCATTGCACTCCTCCTTCGGGCAAACATCTTCCACCCTGGCCAGATTGGCCCCACGCCATATTCACAGCCCCCAGGTGGCTGCCCAGAGAGCCGCAGCACCTGACTGTGTTTAGAGAGCCTGGGTGGCTCAGTCGGTTAAACATCTGACTCTTGATTTCGGCTCAGGTCATGATCTCATGGTTCGTGAGAGCGAGCCCCACATCGGGATCTGCACGTGACAGCACGGAGCCTGCTTGGGATTCTCTGTCTCCCTCTCTCTCTGCCTCCCAATTTCCCTCTTTTAAAAATAACAAAACAAACATTTTTTTAAAAAAAAGAAAGCGATGTGAAAGGGCATGTCGATGACCAGCCACCACTGACACAGAACATAAGTAACAGTGATGACTGAGATTTCCCCAGCCCGGGGAGGGCTACAACAGCATAGTGGATTTGGAGTCAAAACACCCTGGGTTGGATTCAAATCCTGTTGCGACATCCCCAGAATGGTGTGGCCTGAAGCAAAACACTTACCCACTCTCTATAGACAACGGAATATTATTTAGCGATGAAAAGAAATGAGCCATCAAGCTAGGAAAAGACATGGTAGAATCTTACATGCATGTTGCTTAAAGAGGGCAATTGGAAAGTGTACTTACTGTGTCACTCCAGCCACATGATATTCTGGAAAAGGCCAAACTATAGACTAAAATGATCGGTGGTTGTCCAGGGTCTGCACTGGGGGATGAGTAGGCAGAGCACAGAGGATCTTCAGGGCAGTGAAACGACCCTGGATGGTACCATGATGATGGATACATGCCATTGGGCATATGTCAAAACCCGCAGGATATACAGCACGAAGAGGGCCCTGAAGGTAACCCGTGTGTGATACTTAACAGAAATGTATCATCGCTGAGTCATCAGTTCTAACAAATGTACCACACCGATGCAAGAGGTAAATAGCAGGAGAAACCGGGGTGAGGGAGAGAGAAGGTAAATCGGATCTCTGCATACTTTCCGCTCAGCATTCTGTAAACCTAAAAGTGCCCTACGAAGTAAAGTCTCAAAAACAAATAGCCACTTCACATGGTTCCAGCGAGGACCCAATGAGGGAGAGCCTTCCCACTAGGAAGTCACCAGCTTGGAGAGGGGCAGGCAGATGACAGAGATTGAGTGTGGCCGGGGGCTTTGCAGCACTCCTGCTCACTCCACGTGGGTCTGGGCCATCCGGTATGGGGCTGGTAGGCAGGACACACAGACTGTGACCCCAGGACATGTGGCCTTGACTGCTGCGTGCACACGGCTGAGAGGCCAGTGGGATGGTGGGCAGCGAAGCTGGCAGAGTACGAGGAGCCTGGGGCTTGCAGACCACACTGCCCCACACCTGTAGGCTCACTTCTAGTGAGTCCAAGCTTCTTCCCAGAGCCCCGCTTGCACCACCTTGAGGCACTTCTCACCACGTCCTCCAGGGAGCCCTCACACGGGTCCACGTGTGTATGAGCAGCCTCTCCTAATGCCACTGCCTGCTGCTCTCACCGGGTGGCCACTCGCTCAATCGTCACGTCCCCACGTCCTGGAGGAGGACGCTGCTGGCAGATTCTTGGAAGCATTAAAACCACACCTAAGAATCTCTGTCCCCCTCGCGATTCCGGTGGCAGAAGTTGCACAGGAATTTATTCTCGAGAGTCACATGTGCCATCCTGAGTGGGGCATGGAGAACAGGGAGGGCCGGCTGCACACCTGGGGTGGGTGACCGTCAAGCTGACCCCATAGGCTCCCAGCATGCAGGCCATAAAGGCTGCAACAGGGGCCCCTGAGGGGCTTTGGGCTGGACTGAGGGCATCATTTAATAAAATGCAATGGGGCTTTTGTTCATTTATCTTAGATTCCTGCCTACAACAGAGATTGGGACTCAAGAAAACAGATCCGCCCCCCTGCTCTGTAGCCTGAGAGACCCATGCAGACACCGTGGGCTCCCCTCCGCGGGATCAGGTCCCCGAGGCGAGGGGAATTTCTGTAAGTCCAATGAAGACATCCTGAGGTTTTGTACCATGTCACACAATATCAGTTTAACGTTAGTGCTTCCAGAAAATGTTACCGCCATCCAGAAAAGTCAACCCAGACTGGTCTATGTAACTTGCAAAGGCATTTAAATTGGCTCTGAGTGCAGCCTTAAAACAGGTTGACAGATACCCTCTGCCAACTGTTTAGTTTTGACTTAATACTGCAATTACATTCTGCAATGAAGAGGAAAATGCTCCAGCACAGTCAATCTTTGGTTCTTAAGCTAACAATATTAGCTCTACAGAATTTGCCTAAAACAAGTTAATAAAGAAGAAGGAAAAGGAGAAGGAGAAGGAGAAGGAGAAGGAGACGGAGACGGAGACGGAGACGGAGAATGAGAAGGAGAAGAAGGAAGGAGAAGGAGAAGGAAGGAGAAGGAGAAGGAAGGAGAAGGAGAAGGAGAAGAAGGAGAAGGAGAAGGAGAAGGAGAAGGAGAAGGAGAAGGAGAAGGAGAAGGAGAAGGAAGGAGAAGGAGAAGGAGAAGGAGAAGGAGAAGGAGAAGGAGAAGGAGAAGGAGAAGGAGAAGGAGAAGGAAGGAGAAGGAGAAGGAGAAGGAGAAGGAGAAGGAGAAGGAGAAGGAGAAGGAAGGAGAAGGAGAAGGAGAAGGAGAAGGAGAAGGAGAAGGAGAAGGAGAAGGAGAAGGAGAAGGAAGGAGAAGGAGAAGGAGAAGGAGAAGGAGAAGGAGAAGGAGAAGGAGAAGGAGAAGGAGAAGGAGACGAAAGCAAAAAAAAAAAAAAAAAATTGAATTAACCAGCTTGAGTTGTCCCCTACGTAGGCTGGGCTTTGCTTTCTGAGGACTAAGGGGAACCCAGTGGACAGGTGTCTGTGCGGTTCTCTCTGGGCGGAGAGGAGAGGAGTTGGGTTCCTGTGGCCTCATCACGCCAGCTTGTACAGGTGCGCCCCTGCTGTCCGTGGAGGGGGGCCTGGTCCTCCACCTGCACAGGGCAGGTGGCAGAGTCAGGGCTATGGCAGCCACCACCAGCTTCCACTCCCAGAGCTGGCCACAAAGGTGCCGCGTGCAGGCTGACTCAGCCACCGTCTGGGGGGCCAGCGTGCCGCAGGCCTGGCACACCTGAGCCCCCTCCCCTTGTCCAAATAGAACAAGCAATGGACTGAGCCCCCTGGAACCCTCTGGAGGCCGCCCCCTCACCGCCATCTGGACTGGTCCTACTCTCTCCTCCGTTTCCACAAGCAGCCACAAAGGCTTGACCTTTGCTAAGCGCTCCCAGTGCAACGTGGGTAGATAAAATACAAGGCACCAGCCAAATCTGAGTCACAAGTAAAATACAAATAATTCTGCTAGGTTAGTATGTCCCAGTACTTTATTTATGACTTACTGTATCTTGGATATAGTTCTACTTTAAAAATCTCATATATCTGAAACTCAAATAAGCTAGAAGTCCTGTATTATCATTTGCTAAACCTGGAAACCTCTTCCCAGGCCCTGTCTGCAGCTGAATTCTGTTTCTGGATTCCACGCTGTTGTTTTACAAGAGCCGTGTGGATTAAATGGAACTTCCTGGACCTTCTCATTCATGGGGTTGAAAGTCTTGGACACTGACCTTGATCATTATTGAATTTGCTACGGATACTCTTCTGTAGCAATCTGGTGAATCTGGATTGGAAAAGGACCACCAACGCACCCTTAGTCAAAGTGACCAGCCCCCACCCCTCACTGGGGTCTTATGGACCTACTGTGTGCACAGGTACGGTGGCCCTCTGGACGCTCTAGACACAAGTGAGTAATTTTAACACAAGTCCACAGTCCCCAGCAAAATCCTCTGGCCAGTTGTGCTTTAGAATTCTAAACTTTTCAGATTTTAGAAACACAATATGGTGGATAAACCTTATATTACATAAGTTATATTTATGTTGCATTATACATATTATATATAATAAATACCCACAATGTATTGCATAAATATGTTATATTAGGCCAGCAGGCTCTAGGACAGCAGCAAGCACGGGAGTGGGGCTAGGAGAGCCTAGGGCACTCAAAGAGAGAAGACAATAGGGGTGCCTGGGCGGCCCAGCTGGTTAAATTTCGACTCTTGATTTCAGCTCAGGCCCTGATCTCAACGTTGTGGGATCGAGCTCCCCATTGGGCTCTGTGCTGACAGTGTGGAACTTGCTTGGGATTCTGTCTCCCTCTCTCTCTCTCTCTCTCTCTACCCCTGTTCTGCTTGCTCGCTCTCTCTCTCTCTCTCTCTCTCAAAATAAATAAAAAACAAACTTTAAAAAAAGAGAGAGAGAAAACAATACATCTCACCTCACCACTCAACTGCATCAGGAAATCAGAGGACAAGAAATAAAGATTTCTTAGCAGGAATCCTTTGGTCCAGAGCGCTTTGCATTCTGTGAGGTTCTCCAGAGCACTGCGGTGGTTGGGCAAATGAGGACCTTCATTCTGGGTCTCTGGGCAAACCCAGAGTTGACAGAGGCAAAGTGCTTCACAGACACCACCCCCCCCACAAAAGGCACTGCTTGTGAGGGTGACCTAGGATTAGAGCCGCACCCAGGAAGGTAAAAACAGTTGTCCTCGGCAGCCCTCGTCCTAGTTATGGAGGGATCCACCCATCCAGCTAAGGGCCAAGCCAGTTAGAAGCTCTGAAAAGCCAAGAGAATGGACAGCTCTCCCATCACCTTGATTGTCTCCGTTAAGCAAGCCCTCGGCGTCAGTGTGGGGACCCCGGCCCCACGCGTTCAGACTTAGCGCATAGCATGTCGTCAACTGTGCTCAGATACGGTTATAAGTCCTCAGAGTTTACACAAGGAAGGAGCAAGGGTAAATTTCTCTATTTAATATGCTGCACCCTCTCCCTCAAATCCCTTCACACTCAGAGAGTTTGTCTAAATGGACTCTTAGATAAATAGAGCGACATAATTGCTTTGATGTACCGACATACCTGAGTGTCAGGCTTATGAATACATCCTCAGTACATTGAACAGAAGTGTGTTCAAGGAGTAATTGCTTGAAGTCGGTATCATATATTCTTATTTTAAGGAAGCAACACTCTTCTCCCTCAAACCATTATTATCTACAACCACACAGTTCCGAGACAGGAGAGCCATGAGTCCCACATGGCTATGTTGGTGTTTCATTTTTAATTCACTAAAACTAAGCCAATGATAAAATTCCATTCTTCGGTTGCACTAGCCACACTTGAAGGGCTCAGTAGCCACATGTGGCTCGTGGTTAATGCAGAGCACAGTGCAGGTATACACTCTTTCCATCATGGCAGAAAGCTCTGTTGGACGGCACTGATCTGTAGACTCAAGAAGTGATCACTCCAGTCGTGGCAAGCAATACCCTTCTTTTGCTTCCCGCAGGTCAAGCTTCGCCCATGTCAGTCTTAAAGTTGTTACCAAAGCCAGTGAAATCACCGGAGGCCAGGGCGACAAGATCGCGCTGAAGTCAAGACCCAGTTGGGAGAGATTATCTTGCTGGCCGGTGGCCTTTGGTTAACTGTCCTCAGCCTGCAGCCTGATGTCCACAGGCTGCATGAGAATAAAACAATAGAGCCAGATTCTGGCACCACTCGTTCAACAAGTTCAAGTCTCGAGAAGGCACCAGCCACCTCCTAGTGGCTAAATGCAAAAGGTGTGCCAGAGTCCCTCTGTCCTTTGACATCTCAGCATTTGTAACCATGAATACCTTCCCTGACACAGTTTTTCTGCTCATCTCTGGGGTCCGCAATCCCCTGTTGCTCCCCACCTCCCTGACCCCTTTTCTCTATCTCATTGCTGTGGCATACCATGGGCTCACACCCTCTCCTCTGCCCTGTGCTCACTCCCCAGGCAATCTCCACCATGGTCCAGGCACCATTCATACCTGCAGGCTGGTGGGGTCTCGATTAGATCCCTCCTAAAGCTCCATTTGCCTCTGGAGGCCTCCCCTTGACCAGGAGCCTCAGACTTGCCATGACCAAATGGAGCCACCGCCCTCCCTCAACCAAGACTACCTGCTCCCCTGTGTCCTCAGGTCACCCTCTGAGCCAGGACTCTGGCAGTCACTCCAACCTCACCCCAAACACCCAGTCACTGCCAAGTATGGTCACTTCTGGGTACTATACCTCCCCTGTCTTCCCACCCTCCTCCATCCCCAAGCTGCCTTGACCCAGGTCCCTGTTGTCTGTCTCTCACTTACTTTGCTACATTTATGCCCAGCTCTTGGTTTATCCCGGGCCTGATCCTACCCTCTCTAATCTATGCTTCTTCCCACAGTATCCAGACAGATCTTCCCAAAGTGCAAATCTGTTCTTGTCCTCATAAGTCCTCAGAGTTTACACAAGGAAGGAGCAAGGGTAAATTTCTCTATTTAACATGCTGCACCCTCTCCCTCAAATCCCTTCACACAATTTCTCCCTAAAATTGGTCAGTAGCTCCCCACTGCCTTCGGGATAACATTCCAGCTCTCTGGAACAACCCATAAGTCTCCCGTGATGAAGATTCTTTATGCCGGGGTCAGCAAACTTCTTCTATAAAAGGCTAGGTAGTAAATATATGGGGCTTTGTGGACCATATTGTTTATGCCACTAAAATTCAACTCTGCCATCATAGCGTGAAAGCAGCCATATGTAAACAAACGGGCATGGTTGTGTTCAACAAAACTTTATTTACAGAAACAGGTGGCTGACTGGATTTGGTCCTTAGGCTGTAGTTTGACAACTTTAGCTCTGTTCTCCTAGGCCAGCGTTTGACTGTCCTCTGTGGAGCAGGCATGCCAACCCCTACGGGGCCCCTGGATGCCCTTGTGCACTCTCACACAAAAGCCTCTACACCATTATTGTTTCCTCTTGGAATATTCTCCTGCACCCACCCCTCCACTCTCCCACTACTGTTAACAGGTAGTCCCGTCCAACTTGTCCAGCACCCAGGCTAAATATTGGTTCCCCATTTAGCTGACATTTCCCATAGGAATCTCTTCCTAAAACCTGGACCACCCTCCGGTCTTCAGTTGTGCTGATTCCAGGAAAGTAAATATTTATTGTAGAAATACGATGCTTATTGGGAAAATATATGTATCTAAAACCAGATATAACTTAGCACTATTAACATTTTGAAGTCTGTCTTCCAGACTTGTTTCTATTTATCTATTAATCATCTAGCTATGTTTACATCTATTTCTTTACATAATTTGTAAAATAGCATACCCAGGTTTGAAATCAGATTTTTAAATCTATGTTGTGAGATTTTTCTTATGCATTATAAATTATCCAAAAGAACAACCTGAATTCCGACACAACAGTCTATCTGCCCAATGCCCCAGAATCTGCGTCACTCGGCCCCTTTCAAGACACTTTTACTTTGTCTCTGTTCGGAATAACACTCAGAGGAGCATCTTTGCACCTGGGGTTTGAACGCATCTTTTCAGCAATTCCGCAGGATAACAGAGATCAAGAAATGCACTGTGTCCAGGCTGTGCGCGAGGTCCCCCTCGAGTGCCGCCAGCCTGCCTTCCCGCAGAGCGCCCAGGCTGCACCCTCGGCAGCTGCTTCTGGCGGCGCCCCTCCCTCCTCACCTTTGTGAGCATCAGATCCTGTCATTTGTTTAATCTTTGCTTAGCTGCCAGATGAAAATGGCATCCCACTGATCTCATTTGCTCTCCCTTAGTCTTCCTGGTGAGTTTCGGTGCTTCTCCTCAAGGTTCCCTGGCTATTTGTGTTTCTTCCTCTTTCAAGCACACTCTCCATGGGCCGGTTCTATGCTGGCCAGAGGCTCGACGTGTGTCCTGGGACCCTAGGTGCCTGACAGGGGCACTAGGAAGACTACTGAGTAGAAATGGGCAGATGGGGCACCACTGGTGACCCAGTCAGTGGTTGTGGAAGCTACCCCACCTCAGAGACTGGGCTGACAGTGCACGTCGTCCTGGGTAGACCAGCAAGGCACACTGTGGCGTGTGGCGGGCACCCAGCAAGGCACCCTTCAGATCAAAGCCAAAGTGCAAGAAGTCTGAATAACAGGCCTGGTAACTGAGGCTCCGGGACAATCACATGGGTGGCCCAATTTTAGAGAAGAAAATCATGACCAGAAGTCTCGATGACAGGAGAGTCAGCCACTTGGTGTCCACAGGGAGGAGCCCTGTCCAAGTAACCAGGTAAGTACGGGACGGCTTCTCCCTAAAGATGTAGCTGATGGAGAAAAGGAGTTTGGCAGTCTTCTACACTGTTGACAAGAGCGTGAATTGGTAGAGCTTTGCAGAAGCAAATTAGCAATGCCCACCAAGTGTCCGAAGATAACCAAATCTTACCCTGGAATGTCCGGGTGATCTTTAAAGCTCCGTAGGTTATTGAGCTGCTCCCAGGAATTGAAAATAGCTATATAGACTCTCGTGCCGCCCCTCAAAATGATGCAGAATTTTTAATAATAGAAAGGGGCTTTGGTTTGCATGTTAATTTTAAAAAGCAAAACACAGAATTTATAAAATTTTTTAAGTACACATAAAGGAAACTGGAAGTGACATCAAAATAGGAACGTCAACCGAGTCATTCGTTGCTTTATTTAACAAATATTTCTGAGCACCAGCTGTGGTCTTAGCCAGCAGTTTCCAAACTTTTTGATCTCCAGATCCCTTTATACTCCTCCCAAATTATTCAGAACCACAAAGAGCCTTTGTTTATATTGGTAATATCCATTGATATTTACCATATCAAAACTAAAATTGATCATTTTAGAAATATTTATTCATTAATTCCTTTCTTAAATAATAAATCCACAACATGTTAGTAAAAAAAGAACATATAGAGAGAGCAATATTGTTTTACATTTTTGCAAATCTCTGTAAGTCCTGCTTAATAGAAGACAGCTGGGTTCCCATATTTGCTTCTGTATTCAATTGGTTGCGATATCACCCTCCGTGAGGACTCTGGAAAATTCCGCCATATATTCAGACAGAATGAAAGTGAAAAAGGCAAACAACGTCTTAGTTGTTCTGAAACTAGTTTTGACCCACTGTTGAGAAAACAGTGTTGACCTCACGGACCCTGAAAGGGTCCTGGAAATCCCAGCAGACCCTGGATCACCCTTTGAGAACCACTGATCTGAGCACTTTTCTAGGTTTTATCTGTTTAAAAAAAAAAAAAAAAATCACAAAACAAAAGCAAGTCCTGCTCTCATTGTCTTATCTTCTATTAGGAGGAGAAAGAGAACGAGTAGGTCACCGACAGATGTAAAGTGCTGTGAAGAGCTGGTTGAAGGTCAGGGAAGGCCCTGATGTGGAGCCCAGAACACGTGCGGCCAAGGGCGCGTGGATGTTCCTCTGCATGGCAGCTGTTGTATCCCTCGTTGTTCAAATTTTCCATAAGAAACAGTATGACCTTACACTTTTTTTAAATCAGTTTTCAAATGCAGTCCCGTCACAAGGAAGCATTCATCAAGGCAACATTTTGAAGCGGAATTGGAGCCCTGTGTGAGCCACCAGTGTGTCCATCACGCGCTCCCCAACCACGCTCTGCTGTTTCCCTGGTGCTCATTGCAATGGTCCCTGGAGAAGGGTCTGGGGACACACAGGCGCTCGGGGCCAGTGTCAGCCCCCAGGAAGGGACCATCTTCTTTGGGAGGCAAGCATGCAGACAAACTTAAAAGCACATCATTACTCCTTGTTGATATCAATTTGTTTCTGGGTCTCGTCTCATGGATTACTAGTTCCCTGGGCTCCAGCCCCCCGGAACACAGAATGCAGCCCACCCTCAGATGGGGTCCATCTCCCCATGGGCCTTTCGCCTCCGTCTCCTGCAAGGACTTCTGCTGGCATTCCAGGCCTCATCACATACGTCTCTCCACTGCTCTCCCAAGGCTGTGATACCCAAGAAAAATAAGCCACACTGCACGCAAATGACAACACAAGGGTTTACTGTGTAAAAATAACAAGGTTGAATTTTCTGAACGTATCAGTGAAAGTGATGCTTATCTGGGTTCCTGTGTGCTTCGGCACAGAGGAGAAGAGGACCTTAAGCTTAAAGGGCTGGTGCTGCCATTGTACATGGGGCCCTTGTGTCTTGGGAGCTGTATTCCTTCCCTGTGTGTACCATCACCAAGTACCCAGAACTGGGTGGCTTACCACAATATAAATTCATTCTCTCACAGTCTGGAGGCCAGGAGTCCAAAATCAAGGTGCTGGTAGGGCCATGCTCCATCTGAAGCCTCAAGGGGAAGATCCTTTTGTGTCTTCCAGCTTCTGGTGGCTCCTGGCATTCCCTGGGTCTGGGCAGGGTCCCTCGAAACTCTGCCTCCGTGGTCACATGACTTCCTCTGTGTGTGTCTGTGTCTTATAAGGACAGCAGTCCCAAAGGATTACTCCAGTATGACCCCATCTTGATTCAGTAACATCTGCAAAGATCTTTTTTCCAAATAAGGGCACGTTCACAGGTACAAGGGTTAGGATATCAGAGGAACTTTGGAAGAACACAATTCAACCCATACAAGGAGCCAAACCCAGGGAGGATAAGACCAGAGGAGAGTGCAGTCAGCAAGGCCATGAGGGCCACCAAAGTCAGGGACGCGGACAAGGCTTTGGACATGCCAACCAGGAGACCTCTGTGAAACCTGGCATGAGCAGGGGAGGCAAGCGACTGATTGGCCAAAGATGGGATTACAAGGGGTAGTTTGCACACACAGCTGAAAGAATTACAGTGAGTGATCGTGTTCTGTGAAGAAGGTCATTATGAAGGGAAGGAAATAAAATAATGCACTAGGTTGAAGGGGACACAAGATTGAGGAAAGAATTTCATTTAGTGGTGGTTTCCTTTTTTTCGCCTTCCGGGAATGGACGGGGAGGCTTGACCCAATTCGTAGCTATACAAATATAGGCCTTTTGGTTAGCCAACGCTGCAAGTGTTTGCTGATGCTGAAATTTCTTTTTCAAAACACTTTTTATTTAAATCTGTACTGCTCACACAGTTAATGTATTGTCTTTATAGAAATGCTATAAAATTCAGATTTAAAAAGGTGAGATGCTAAAAGGTAAGCATAATTAACAGTTTCGTATCTATCCTTCGAGACTTTATGTGCCTATATGTACACATATTAATATATATGTTAGATAAATGAGTCATACCTGGCGTAACGTTTTTGTGACTTGTTTTTTTCATTTAACAGTATATTGTGAACATTTCTTATACCAAAACATATGGTAACAGCATGCATATATACACAGACATGCGCGTGGGTGTGATTTTAAGTCACAGCATGTATTCCACTCTGTGGCTGTATCATAATTTAATGAACCAGTTCCCTACTCTTGGACTTCGATTTTTACCAAGCATCCTTTTTCTTTACAAATTCGTCTGATTATGTTTTAAGATAAATTGTTGGATCAAACGGTATCAGGATTCCAGTCTTTTCTCATGTGTTTGTGCACCTTCCTAAAATGAAACATATCCGACCCAAGCACCACCAGCTTTGTCTGAAACTTGGGAATCCTGCAAAGACAGGAAGACGCAAAGCTCATGGACAGTGTTATGGGAGCCGCCTCTGCGCATCCTCGGCCCCACAGAGGACGGAAAGCTGTGTACAGGGTGTGCAGTCTTTTTAAATGATGCTTATTGTTTGTCTGGATTCTTTTCTAAATGTAAAACTAACATGAGGAAGCTTTTAAAAAAACGAGGGCTGGCTGAAGACATAGTGATGCATGATGCAAAGTCAGATTTGTTCTTAAGAAAAGAAGGAAGCAGAAAAGCGTCCCTCGTGTTATATGATATTGCATATGACGCAGGATTCGTCAGAAAACAGTAGGCAAATGTGAACCTAACCTCTTCCTTGCCATGATATCCTTGCATTAATTCATGAAACTCTTCAACCAATATTTACTGAGTGGCAATGTCTTCAAGCAAGGTTAGACAGACAGACGAAAGATCCTTTTGGGGACGTGGGGCACACAGTGATGGGACGTCTGGAGTTGAGGCTCAGACCCATGACTGAGGGCAGGGCTCCCTGCATGGACTCGGCGGTCAGGGCGCTGCAATGGGAGCAAATACTCAGGGAGCGCAGAGCCCCCAAACCAGAGTGCAATGAGACACCCAGCAGCCCAAACCCACCAGGCTCGCAAAAAGCCAGGAAAGGAGTTGTGGCAGATTTCACGGACCAACCAAGACTCTCGTTTGCACACATCATTTTTGACAAAGGCTTAAAAAGCTGACAGCCCTGTGTTGACAGCAGTTTGGGGGTCAATTGCTGATGGCCGAACTCTAATTAGACACCACGTTGGAGGATGGTTGGGAATACCCATTCAATGCGGAGGGTGGTTACCCTTGGAGCGTGCAATCCCAGTTTGGCCCGCAGAAACAATCTCACAAATACCATGTGTCTGTGGACCAGGTGGATATCTGTCTCCATGTTGTCCGAGGTGACAAAAGATCAGAAGCCACCTAAATGTCTGACAGTCAAGTGCAGTGCTCTGCAGTGTGAACAGGGAGGGCATCTGTGTGTGCTCACAGGGTGGAAACAGCAACACACGAGTCTGAAGGGGGCCCACCTGTGCAAATAGAAGCACATGCACACACGGGTGTGTAGATTAGGCCGGAAAGTGTCCGAAAGGCAATCGCAAGCTGTACACGGCAGTTTCATCCAGGGACGGGGTACAGGGGTGGCGGTCTTCTCTCTTGCTTCGTAGCGTTCCCCGTTTCACAAGCGAGGACGTTTGACTTTCATGTAGTTCAGAACAATCACTTGAACAGGAAAGGAGTGGGGAGTTTCCCCGGGGGACAGCAGAGGTCCCGGGTGGGTTAGTCACAGCTGGTTGGCAGCAGACAAGAGCTGGTAACCCAGGACCTGATCACGTGGCCACTGTCTGTGTCCAGCACATCGAGGTGTTATGTTGACCCTGGAAAGAGTAGGGTCGTCAGACTGTGGACCATGGCACCTTTGTGCTGTAAGATCTGAAATCCCTGGGCTAGAATGTGCTCAAGCACTCTGGGACCCCTGGGGCAAGCCCTGATTGTAGCTCCTGGGCTCTTCCCTTTCCAGCCTGGACCCCTGAGTCTGGGGAAGTTGAGCAACTTGTCCAAGGCCATCCATGCAATGAGATGGGATAGAGTGACAGGTCTGCTTCTGGGCTGGGACACAAGGCTTCGTAGGTGGGGCCACAGAAGATGGGGCCCTGAGACTCACAAAGGGAAAGTGGGGCCAGTTGTAGTCTATCCATAGCCCTGTATGCCAAAAGAGTCTGAATCCATTGTGTACACAAGCTCTTCAAAGCAGCACGTATTGTTTGGTTTAGTTTTTATTCCCAGTTATAAAACTGACATGGGAGGGAGAATTTTTTCCAGATCTAAGGACTAGTTAAGAAGATAATAATGCATGCAGCCTTTTACAAGGTTCTAGAATCTTCTTTGGGTGCACACAACATTATGTCCTGAGCAGATGTATGGAATACTGATATAAATGTATTCAGTCGTCATCATAACACTGTAAATGTGAGTCCTTTTCCTCCTCTGCACAGTGGACTAAACCAGGTCCTCAGCCTACTTCTGATTCCTTGATGTCAAAGGTCACGGGGCACACCGTGGGAGGTCTTCTCACCTCCAGGGACGGCCCTGGTCCAGGTCATGACTTGTTTCCTAACGTCCAGCATCCAACTGTGTGTCCATTGCCATGTGTGCTTGAGAGCGACTCATTTAATTACGGTCAGGAAAAATAAAACAACTCAAAGCGCATAAAGCATATTAGTGTTTTGCACGTAACTAGAAATGGAGTCCATTGAGCGTGGAGTTGTTGTCACTTGCAACTTTTTCAATATTTTGATGGTCCAGGGAGGAATGCGTGAGAAACAGTAGCACAAGCTCATAGGATTCTGCTGACCTGTCTCCAACTTGCCATCGGGTCCTGGAGCGAGCACTTGGGGCGTCTGATCTGTCCCCACCCTGGGATCCTACGTCACACAGGCACACGCACACCCCGACATCTGTTTGCACACACTGCCTAGGACCCCGCTTCTTTCTCACCTCACAAGCCTCTCATGCAGTGAAAGCTCTACGAGATTGCAAACATTTTTTTGGAAAATGGCATCGATGCCAACATGATGTTTGTTCCCTATTTGGTAGGTTTTATTACCCCACACGTGATGTTTCCCAGCACTTTAAATCCCTTTATATGATCAGCGAAGATCGCGGTTATGACGACGCGGAGGTCGCCGTGCTCTGGGTAAAGGTCAAGCTCTCCTCCCAGGCAGCGAGTGTAAACATTAAGCACACTCCTCTCTGCTATTGCGGCGACTGGGGCCCCTCGGCTGCTCCCTCAGACTTGCCAGGGCATCTCTGTCCCCCACGCCCCCCGCGCAGGAGCAGAGCCAGCCTGCAGGCCTCACTGCAGATGATTTACAAGCAGCAGACTCAGGCTACCTCAGATGTCACGCTCCACGGAGGTCAGCCTCGCAGCGTCCTCAGGACCACCAGGGTGTTTGCACGGTTGACGGTCGCTTGTCTTCTCATCAAATTTTACTTGGAGGAGCCCACTGCCACCCGCCGGGACCATTCTTCTGAGGCTGTTACTCGTATTTTAGGGAACCACTATGATCTCTAATTTAGACATAGCTCTCATCAAAGTGAATGTCTCAAGTTTTCAAACGATTCCAAACGATTTGCTTTTCCCATAAAAGTCATGCCCTTGTTACTAAAATTAAGTCCTGACGATGTATGTAAAAAATTTATTTCCGAATTGTGTCTACTTTTATGAGCAAAAATAATCAGGAAAAGCCACTGGCTACAAAAACTGCAAACAAAATGAACCTTTAAAACGCTAATGACTTAAGGGTGGTTGTACAGACGTATAAAGTATGTTGGGGGCTTACACTATTTGTCATTAACACATAGTCTGAAAGCTTGGCTAATATAATGTGACACAAAATTAGTCAAACACAATTCATGCAATATTGTTTAATTTTACTCCTCATTTAACTTGGTTTTAAGCAAAATCATTATGTCACATGATAACGTGCACTTGAACAAGAAATATTTCATAATGGCCGCTGCCTTTAGAAATGAGTTATTAGGGGCTCCATGCTGAACACATTCTTAACTATGAAAAACTATAAAGCTAATAGCTTAATCATATTTTGACACCATCTACATACTTTATGCATTATTTACAAGAAAGATATAAAAATGAAACCACTGAATATCTCACACAATACTTCACAGTCATAGTTAGCTGGTTAAAAATATAACACATTTATCTTCCAAGGGCTCTATATTTGCATATAGATACTTGCATACCATGTTGCAATGTGCTGTTAATGTAAAATTTAACCTTTGTTCTTTCTCTCTGATGTGCAAGGTATACTCATTAAGTTAAAAATAATGGCAAAAATAAGTCTTCTGGCGATATACATTTCATAAATTATTCCCCAGAGCAGTGAGGAAAGGTAAAATGTGGGTGGGAAAATGTTTAATTGAATTAATTCCTCATTTTCTGTATTTTTATTTTACAACTCAGAGACAGAGCAATTTGACTACTATATGTCAACCCTATGAATTGCAAAGGACCTCCCTTCAATTATTCAAGGTGTCAACCCTCTTAATCCTATATTGAAGCAATTCTGCGTTTCAGGGCTGAGACGACTGTACAACATCATTTTGCGCACCTGTTAAGTGGGTGGCCGTTTATTCAACGGAGGGAGCACACAACCAACATGCCTAAAACGTTCCTCAAGGTCATCAAACATTTGGGCAGAACATAGCCGCCTTTGGGCTTGAATTAGGTTGTAAAATGCAACGTCCGTTTCTTACGAAGCCCATATATGAACTTTCACAGAAGCAAGACAAATACTTAGAAATGTGGTAAGAAACCGTTACAAAATTCCTTGTTTGTACATCCCAAGTGTAAGATGCACTGTTGGGTTAGACTCAAGATCTGAAGTCGTACTGTGGCCAGGCACGGCCCTTGGAAGAGAGGGAAAAGAGGAGGCAGAAAGCCCATCTGAGTGAGCCCACTGTTAAGCACAGGTGCACACCGTGTCGTGCCGCAGCCGGTGGGAAGGGCCCACACAGAATCCGAGTCGGGGCGGCGGTGGTGGACACAAGGCCACACAGCCCACGTTGACCAGGGAGAGCTGGCGGGACACATAGGCTGCGAGGACTGAGGCCTCAGAAGAGAGGCCGGAACACGGCACGAAAGCAACTCCCAGCCAGAGATGGGGGGCGGTGGGGCAGCGCTAGTCATGCCAGGGCCCCAGAACCCCAACACAGGATTATTCCCCACTCTTCTTCAGCCCCGTAGAACACCGGAGCTGGCAAGTCAGAGTCTGGACATGCGTGAGCCATCTGAGAACCACCGAGGGAGGGACAGACGTGAGGTCACACGGCCATCAGCGGCCAGGAGAGCCTGGACCACGGGCTCTTAACCCCCAGGTTGGTCTCTATGATGCCTCCTTTCATCATGGACTGTAGTGATGGCTCTAGTGTTCCCCTAGATTTCCAGAAGGAGTCCAGGAGCGGTGGCTTAGCGCTTTCTGAGCCAACCTACGCGCGACTTCTGTGTTGACTGACCTCCACGGACCGCCTCTTTAGAGGAAGAACTCAGTCTCCGTGGTGAGTCTCCTGGGTTCCATCACAACCGTGCCTGCTGCTTCTGGGATGCCAGCAGTAACACCACCTTACCATGTTCATCTAGTTCAGCCCGCAGAACAGCCGTCTGCCATGGTCCCGGGGTGTGTGGCCTGCCCCCAGCTCCCGTGCTCCCAGTGGGCGCTCTCCTCCCCTAATGAACGTGCTATTTGTAAGTCGGCATGACACATACATAAGCTGTGGGCACACATTCATTTAGTACATTTAGTCCAATCTTCTGGAGACTTTTGCTCTCTCCTTTTGGAACCACTGAAAAGATAAATCGCTGTGATTAGACCTCATTTTCTGTACGAAAGGAAAGAACGACCCCAAAATGCTAAGTGCTTTTTGAACAAGCAGCCGCACCGGCTCTTTAACTGAACGCCTGGGCCCCCTTGAAATGGAGGCAGATACATTCTGCAGAAACGCGGTATTGAACTTTTACTTATTTGCTGTGTTTTCTGGACTCCTACGTGTACGTGATTGTTCTTGTAAAGGTTCTTACCGAGGTAAATAAAATCGTAGAGGCTTGGAAACACACTATTATTACAGCGCAGAGCTAAGGTGTACAGAACGGGAAATAACTCTCTGAGGAATAAATTACATGTGATGAGGGCTAAAAGAATACAGCTTCTATTTCGGGAAGTCTTCCAGGCGGAGGCAGAGATTTGGCAGTTTTAGCGTGCCTTTCAAGACAATGCACGTACACCAAAAACATTATTCTACACAGGGCGCCCCAGAGGCCACGGCCGTCACGTGGATGCCATAGTTATTCCATTGCCTCAAATTCAACACAGATCTTCTTTATTAATTTTAATTTGTCATCAATAACCTGACAGGCACTCTTTCGGCAAGAAATACTGCATTAACTGTTTCACTCACTGTGGCAGCTATTAAAACCGGGACGGTGATTAGCAGGAATGAGGTCAAACTGAATAATGTGAGTATAAGTCGCTACCAGCGAAATGTATAACACAGGAGGATTTATTATGTTCACTTGCTGAAATGTAATTTAAAAACAGGATATCACCACCTGCTATGCTGGCTCGTAGTGTTACTCAGATCATTTAAACATTTCCTGCTAATATGTTTATTTGCTTCTGGCGTATATTACCATTTACTGTATTTCTAATAACTACAGTTAAAATAAACTTAATTGTTGCTATCTACTTCATGTAAACATAGCAGGTAAATAAATCATCCCATGATTAGCTCAGACAATGCAAATTAGGGTGATTTAATCATCAATATTGGCAACAGAAAAATTAGTATTTATAACCTCCTTGCAAAGAACGAAATTTAGTTCCCTTATGGAGGGGTCTGCTTGCTAAATAAGAATGTCGCATGGATGCGGAAAGACTCCGCTCGGCTAGAAATAACGTGACGTACCGTCACGTGCACTGAGGACATTGCCCAGTGTTTACAGATGCTAGGCGTTCACACGGGAACTCTAGATGTGCTCTTTTTGAAAAAATCAGAAACCCGGGCACATTGGCCGGAGTCGTTGCTGATCTGGAAACCACAGTCCACAGCCTTTGGCTGCACTTTTGAAGGAATTCAGATCGATGCAGAGTTCTCCATAATGATTTAAAACTTTTCCTATTGGGAGGTCATTTGAATCCTGGGCTAAAAATAGAGAATGTATCTTTTAAACGTGCAGGGGGTTTTAAGCGTGAAGGTTATTTTTAGGACTGAGTGCCCACGAGACAAAGCAGCTATCAATAATCCTTCTCCGAGCGCCACAGGTCAGTTAGTCTGGGCTGGCATTTAATCCTTATACCAAATATCATTTAAGCCACTTAATGTAAGATCTCTGAGACTCGGGCTGGTGAGTGGCTGGGACTACAGGCGGCACAGAGCCAAACGGGTGGGACCAGCCGATTACTGTAGGCAAAGTGGTCCCGTGGCCCCACCTGAGGCCGGAGCCCTCCATCCTGGCCCCGGAGAAGCACTGCGAAAAGCCGAAACTTTAACGCGACACATCCTCCCCGCAACTGTCACACCTGCGCATTTGCACAAAAAAATGAAATTTTAGCTCAGCCCTTCCGGAGTGGGGTGGTAAAAAAATCACGGCTTGGCACAAAACCTCAAAAACTCATCAAAGACTCGTTTATTTTGAGAAATCTCAAAAACTAACCCGAGAAATAATTTGTAAGAATTCTTTCCCGGACAGCCTGTGTATCCTGTGGAACTAGAGAAACCTAATGCGTGAGGGTCGGCGTTAATTGTAGGGACCTGCTCCAACATGGGCGAACGATAATGAGCACCAGTATACTCCTGTTTTGTTGGTTGGTTGGTTGGTTGTTTGTTTTGAATCTGAGAAAAAAAAGCCAATAAGTAAACGTCGCCCTCTCTGAACAATTGCCGTCTCAGACGCTGGTGCTCTGCGTGAACGCAAAGCGAACACGCAAAGAAAAGGCCCCACCAAAGGATGAGTGCATTCGCCTCCTGTGTTCCTCTGAGCTGCCTCTTGCCTAAATCAAGCAGTGTTACAGGAGGCAATTCCAGCTCGCGTCCCCAGCTCCGGAGCTGTCACATTAGACAATCAGAGAACTTTTAGAAGGAAACCAATGAATGCTAAATATCACAGCCCCGTTTGCAGGGCCCCGGCACCCATCTCAGCCAAGGAAAATGAGCAGCCTTCATAGCCCACGGCCTCGGGAAGGCACTTTGTTCCTGCCCGCCCCGCCCGCGCAGGGGCTGTAGGGCTGCGAGATCCCCCTTCATCTAAGGCGGCAACCACAGGGCTTTACACGGCAGCTCAATTTGAATCGATGATGGGAGCAATGTTTGTAATTCGACATCAAGCAGCCCGGGTGTCTGGCGTTTATTTGTGCTGTTGTTTTGGCAGGTAATCCAAAGGCCCCTCTCCTCCGACATGTCAAGTCTACAATCAAACAGAGAGGACTGGCAAATTCGCTTTTACAGTTAGGCGAGCTGAATGCTATTACCCGTGTATTTGTCACCGACCTGCGATCCCAGCCTCTCATCTGCCATCCGGATGGATGCTACAAAGTGAAGCGTCGGGGACATGCGTTTCCCGGTAACTACCTGCTGCCAGCTATTATTTTAAGGATCCTGTGATTTTCTTTTATTTTGAGTAGAAAAAACAAGGCAGCTGCGGTAATAAAAAGGCGTATCAACTAGTCACTTGCTGGCACATTTGTCACTGGTGTGGATACAGTGGAGCCCTTTTTTGTCGTTGTTGCTAGAAAATGTATACACTCGAATATAATATTGTAAATCTGGAGTATGTGCTTCCAATAAAACCCTTTTTAGTGCCTTGCATACTGGTAAACAAAATAAAAATGTATGCGTCTTATAAAGAATGCCGATACATACACATACATGCAAGATGCCGCCCACAAATCATGTGTTGACAGGAGATATTTTACGTTAGATGATTTTGGGGTGAAAGTTATTATTTTTTTATTCCTAACTCACCTTAACATAGCTACACAGCCATACATTATCACAGCTCTCCAGTAATGTTCCTAAATATTTCCTAATGATGGATTGTATTTTAGGGCCTCCCAGGACCCGAGTTGAACTGTATAATTCCAAGTTGTGAATTAAATTGCAAGAACCGAGGGCTTCTGGTAATTCTTTTACTTCTGCACATCGCATAGACGTAGCGACCCTCTCCCCTGTTCAGTGCAGAAGAAATCCTCGAAAATCATCAGTCTACAATAAAACCTTAGTTGTTCGTATGTATGTGTTTTAAAATTAATTAGGCCGGAGCTTTTAAGAGGTGGTTGGTCCTTCGGTGATATCCGGAAAATCGCCACTAGGTGTTTGTCAAACCACGTAACCACAGACAATGTTTACGCTTTGTGCCTCTTGTGTTCTGGAAGCCGGGCATGGCTTCGGCATTGGACTCAGACGCACAACAAAGTCAAGACGCTGCTGCCCCACACGCCAGCCCCCCGCCCCCAGGTGTGTCCGCGGGACTCGCGTCCTGAACAAAGAGCCCGGCGCCTCAGCTCCCTGCCATCCGGAGCAGGAGTTGGACAATTCTGAACAATAAAACCCGGCCCAAACAAAGAGTGATTAATGACTCAGGGGTCTGCCTGCCATGTCGACCAGAGAGGCTCGGAGTGGGTCTTTGAAGGAGAAATGAAAAGAGTTTCGGGCTTTAAATATTTACTATTTCATTCATCAATGGAGCATGTAAACGCAGAAACAAATATTCAAACATCATTTTCCCCAGACTCCATTTCCCTCATTGTCCTCGCATGCGATGCTTGTTTACGGCAATCATCGTAATGGAAGGCACGGGAGGAAACGGGTTACGGAGGCGGGGGTGATTATTCAGAGGGGGCCACCGGTTCTCCTCCTGAATTTCGTTTGTCACCAGGGTCTCTGGAAGGTTCCATGGTGCATGTAACCTATCTGGTATTCAGGCCCAGAGTTTTAGGCAGATTTTACTGTTTCTACACAATCCATTACTCAAAACGTTGTCTGTCTCTGTGTGGAAATGAACACTCTTGTCATCATTTAAGAAAGGAAACAGGTAGGGTGCCTGGGTGGCTCGGTCGGTTGGGCTTCGGACTTTGGCTCAGGTCACTATCTCACGGTTCCCGAGTCGGGCTCTGTGCTGACAGCTCAGCACCTGGGGCCTGCTTCAAATTCTGTTTCTCCCTCTCTCTCTCTCTCTCTCTGTTCTTCCCCGGTTTGTGCTCTCTCTCTCTCTCAGAAATGGATAAACATTAAGAAATTGTTTTTAAATTAAAAAAAATTTTAAAAAAGGAAACAGGTGGCAAGGGTCCCTACAAATCAAGCATCCCGCACTTCAGACATGTTCTAAGACATTATTGCTGTTACAACAGTTGTGAGGTATGACTTCACGATGGTTCATCCATCACGTTCCTCTTGGTTGTGTGTGTGGCCAGGTGGCTGACGTGCCATCCACGCTGGGGGACCAGGGGTGACAAAATCACTCCTCCCTGGCGTCTCCCACACTGGATGCTCACGGAGTCCTTGCTGTTTCCATCTGAAACTGGGGGCTTGCACCCCATGGGGCCCTGTGCAGTCTGCCTGTGCATCCCTGGGCCCCTCACAGGACACACCCCCTCCAGGGAGTTGTGCTGGCTAACCCAGCCTTTCTCGGTGCAGGGCCCTTGCTGTCTCACCCTTGGACAGCTGCAGATTTGGCTCCGTGGCCAGAAGGGCAACTCCCCTCTCCTGGCCCTGTATCGGCACTTAGCTCAAATGCCACTTCCTCTAGGAAGCCTTCCATGCAGTTTCCAGGTCACATCCCCTGCTGCAGGCTTCATGCTCCCGCACTGTGTTCCCAGGGCTCGTGCAGTCTGGCTTCCTGACTCACACCCTCATGAGGAGGCAGGGCCACACGCATTTCCCTCATCAGCCCTAGTACACAGCCTGGTAGGTGACAAGCTCCATGACGATTTCTTGAGTGATGAATGAATGAATGAATGAATGAATATGATTTGCTCGGTCTTTAAAAAAAATTTTTTTATGTTTATTCATTTTTGAAAGACAGAGAGAGACAGAGCACAAGCAGGGGTGGGGTGGAGAAAGAGGGGGACACAGAATCCCAAGCAGGCTCCAGACTCCGAGCTGTCAGCACAGAGCCCAATGCGGGGCTCGAAATCACGAACCGCGAGATCATGACCTGAGCCGAAGTCAGACGCTTAACCTACTGAGCCACCCAGTCGCCCCGATTTGCTTGGTCTTTATAAACAGGCAAATTAAGAAGTCAGCCTGCAAGGTTTACCAGCATTACATTTTCGATCTGAATCATCTAAATTGTTTTTGTCTAACAGTCTAAATTCTCACAGCACTCAAGGCTATGTGACCTTAGCATCAAGATCCAGAAAAAGCAGTTTGCTAAAAATACAAAAAGCAGCATCCATACGCAAGCACGTACATGTGCGTGCACGCACGCGCGCACACACACACACACACACACACACACTCTTCTTGATTAGCAAGCATAAGCCTTTGTGACCATTCAGTGAAGATATTTCCACTTTGCTCTTGTAAATTCCAGACTCCACTTCGCCTATGACTTAAGAAATTCTGTTGGATTGAATTTCAGGGATTTCGTGAAGGATAGAGTGCCTCCTCCATTGTGAAGCATTCCACAGAGATATGTGTGTGTGTGTGTGTGTGTGTGTGTGTGTGTGTGTGTGTGTGTGTCAGGGAGAGAAAGAGAGAGAGAGAGAGAGAGAGAGAAGGGGGAGATAGTTGTAGCTGATGTTATTCTATATATGTATGCTTTGACAGACCTGCTGATTTCTCCCAGTGTTGCCTTTCTGGGAGAGAGGCCAATTTTCTTCATTTTTAAAATATCATAACATTTGTGTTAGCAAAAACTGCTATAAATGCCATCAGCTACAGAATTCCAGTTTAATTTCTATTTTGACTTTATCAAAATTTGAGAAAAATATCTTTGGGGAATACAATTATCTGTGCTTAGCCTCAGCCCACAAATAAACACAAACCAACTGTTCCCTGCAGCAGGGAGCGATTCAGGAAAGTCCCTCCTAAGAATAGATACCGCGGCCAAGGCGAAAGCTGGAACCGGACCCCACAGTGTAATCTAAACAACATAATTCTGATCCCAAGGACCGCACCATGTGGTCTGGCATATTGAATTTGTAAAAATCATATTAGAAGTGTACACAATATTTATAAAATACAAATACTGATTTCTCGCATTGATTCTTACCTGAATGTGGGTCAACTTCTTGTCTGAGTCCTTCTAATAGCTTAATTAAACAAATAAGAACATTTATGAAAATGTAAGACCGACGTAAGAAATCACAGCATTTTAATATTTTAATATCTGAGACTGCCTGATGTTTCAGTAATGGCTAAACCTAGTTAAACTCCCATTGATGATGCTGATTATTCTAGGATCTGATTTTCTCCTCTGGCTTCATGTAAAATCATAATCTTTCTTAACAGCTACCCACTATTGTTTTTATAACCTTTCTTCTCAGATATTAATGACCCTCTAGAGTTTCCCAAACTGTATTGGAGTGTTTTAACAAGTCATTCCAAAAATATATTTGGTAAACTAATGAAACTTGGGATATGTTTTAGATTATCCGCCTGAAATAGCGATGCTCAGTCACACTACTAAAATCATGGGCCGACTTGATAATAAGTATCCCATCACGAAGGGTAATCATCGGCCCCACTTTTCCAAGCAAATGCGGTGCCCAGGACGAGACATGCGTATCCAGGTACGTCAGCAAATGCTCTGAAGTTTTTTCCTAATAATATGAAAAAGAAACAACAAATGTGTAAATTGTCATGGAAATACATCACCCAGGCCCTATCTGTGCCACTGTGACGCATACATAAGCAGGAGACAGGCTGCCTGGTTTTCGGGTGTCGGTGACATGGTTCGGCAGGACTTGCTCTCGCTGGACACAGAGGTCATGGCACATCTTGAACCAGAGTCAACACCTTTCCATCTCCTTCACATCACTGCCATCTTTGGATGTGACAAATTCCCTTCATTCTTCTTCCTCCTCCTTCCCCTGAACTTAATGTGGTCGAGTCTCTTCTCCCACCTGGTTACATTTTTCACATTCAATCAAAACCCTTTTAAGGGCCTCATTTTATTTGTCTTTTCTCGGGGCTCTGCCCTGTGACTGCGCGCCTCGCCTCCTTCCAAACCGCAGGGCTCCTGGACTTCAGCGTCTGTGTCGCCCGGGAGCCGTTTGCCTTCGGGTTCTTTTGGATCCTTTGGCACAAAATGTCTGGCTCTAAAGGTCATGTGTGTGATGCTGAGAGACAGCCAACGCAAAAATGTTTGCATGTTTCCCCCCTGCGCCCAACAACACACACTACTGCTCAGAGTTCAGAGGTGCAGGATGGTTCAGAGACCTGCTCAGGGTCACTCGGCCGGCTGGTGGCACTGCTAGGGCCAGTGCGGGCTGCTGGGGCTCTTTATCCTGCGTCCCTCCCACGTGCAGCTGCTCAGGACGGTTTCCCGGTGCAGGCATCACCTGGCGTCTGCAGGGGGAGCACCTTCTCAGACGACGTGATCACGTACATGGTACCATCTTATAATACAAAGGGAAGCCACAATTATTCCTGGGATTTGATGAGTTACACACTAAAAGCCTCTCATGGCGGGAACTTAGGACAAGAGGCACAGTTTGCACAGCCTCCGCTGTGTCCTCGTACTGGACGCCAACGGTGTCACCTGCCTTGCCATAGAAATCAGCCACTGTGCCAGTAAGAGCTGCAGCTCTCAGACGCTCGCCAAGTTCTGTAAGTGGTGCAAATTATTGGCAAGTTGTCTCGATTTCTCGTGAAATCCTCACGATCAATATAAATGGATATTATCCTTTCTCATTTTGCACTTAAAGAAAAATCTGAGTGTCAAAGAGCTGACGTAACTTGCTCTGGGACAGTAGCTGGATTCAAACCCAGTTCTGCTCGTCCTCGAGCGCTCTGCTGCCCCTTGTCCCTGACGGGACGTCAACGTCCCCGGCTGCGATCCTGTCATGGGAAACACCGTTTCTATGATGGTGGCATTCTCTCATTCAGCCGGAAGACGTGGAGGGAGGGCCTCCTCCGAACCAGCCTGGGCCCGCTCTGAGAATACACAGCCAGGAAGCCTGGGCGTTCCCCTCCAGGACGCAGTTTCTGCCTTTAGACTTTGCCTCGCAGAATTGTGGACTTGACGTTTTACCTCTTCCGCAATCCCAGTTTTTATTATTCTTTCCACACCAGCTTCAGGAAAAGAAAACCTTTAGCTAACTGGATAGAGAATACAGAGGATGGAAGGAGTCTTTGAAAGGGAAAAGCGCTGATCATTTACCACCAAGGAAGTCTGTTAGTGGATTAAAGCATATTCCCCAGGCCTTTAAAGATATCTATTAGTAATTTACAGAAATTATGAGAGCTAAAAGGCCTGTTGTTTTCAGAATTCAGAGCTCAGCCTGTGGCCTCGTACCAGATGATGCTGAAAACCAGCCTCTCTGGGAATTCCCATCAAACTCCAGTTCATAATTTATGGAATGACATATACTTGGACACTGATTAGCTACCTATCAGCTCTGTAATAAAGGCGGCATAACCCCTAGTTTATCATTCATTTATCTGAAGTCATTTTGAATAATATCACAAGATTGTAATGTAATCATTATGCTGTTCAGCAGTCGTGGGCCGGCGAGGTCAGAGCCCCGGCAGGGTTCACACCGCTCAATTTACTCACTTCTTACACGTTTGTAGGATTGGAGTCAACAGCGTGATATCAAAGTTGGACCGGTGAGCAGAGGCTTTACACAAATTGATAATAAGATGTTCAACAGGAAGCACAGGAAGGCTTAATAACAGTGATAATAATCTTTTCTGAGAGTCAGGCTCGTACTTGAGTTTGAAACAAGTCAGTGCTCAATGACTAGCGCGGGTCTCCTTTGACTCTGCCGACCCGAAGGGTTTATCGACAACCACTTTGCTGCTATGAAACGCTCTATTAGGAAAACCGTGTCTTCGGGCCACGGGGAGGGTGACGGCAGGACGGTCGATTCCTCCGGAGAAAGGCTTGCTGGGAAGACTCTGCAGGCACAGCCACAGCAGGGGAAGCGGGAAGCCGGGGAAGCCAGTGGCTCACGGAGATGCTGGAAAAATCCCCCGGCAGAGGGACTGAGGGGTGAGGTGCGGAGGAACGGACGGGGCCGGAGGCGGCGAACCCTTCTCGAGCCCGGAGAGGAGGGCCAAGGGGGATGGACCCAAAGAATGGGGTTTCTGCTTAACGGTGATGGAGTCATTTATCTGTGCTGTCTGCCCAGTCAAGCCCCACCTCCCCATTTCCAAAGGCAGCAGCTGAACACCAGCTTCCCTCGTTAGGTCAGTTTTGCCAGGATTTTGTAGGTGTCTTGCTAGGATTTTGTAGGTCGCAGCCCATCGACCATCTTCGTGGGGACTGTCCTGGGTGTGGGGCGGGGGGCGGCCAGGGATGGTGTTGCCATCAGGGCCTGAAGCATGTGAAAGAGAGGAGGAGAAATCGTGATGTGAAATTAAGAGAACAGGGGTTTTGGACGGACTCTAGGGGAGATTGCCAGCAAGCATCTCGGCCGCCCTGTTCCTGGGGGACGTCCACAGAGCCGAGAGGACCAACACAGGCCCTTTCTGCAACAGGTCCTAGCGTGAGGCCTGAAAACTGCAGTAAGAGAAAAAAAGGCCAGTTTGATAATAAACACAGAGAAGCCACATAACAATAACAGAAGATCTACAGCAGTGAGTTTTCAGAGAACGTCTCCATTTGAGTAGAGCGCAATATGGAAAAAAGTAATGAATGTGGTAGCTAGCAAAGTTAGAGTCAAGACATTAAGTTATTTTCCAGAACGTGCTTGTTTCCATATCAACTTGTATTCAGACTTGAGTTCCATCTACCCCTACAGGTGATCCCGCCCACCTTGGTGGCACCTACAGAGGATGAGTGTCCAACAGTGACCACCCAAGGGGATGTCTTTGGTCTGCCCCACCCCAGGGACCTTTTTAGTCACTGTCCAGGGAGGAGGGATGGCTGGAAAATAGCACTGCAGCGGTAACAGCAGAGAATAAGCTGGCCAAGGGGGACAGACAGGTCACGGCAAGAGCATGCCAGGTCTGGGAGGAGAGTCAGACCCCTGTGTCACTTTCTACAGGTCACGTCCTACAGCTGACCTTGGACAAGGTACTTGACCCTGAAGAATCTTTCAGATTTGTGGGAAGAGAAAATACTGGCATATACTATATGGGATTCCTATGAGAGATGACGCATGCCACATTCTTAGCAAAGAGCGTGGCACCATTAAGGCCTCAGAACTTCTTTCTTACTAATACAAATTTGCTATTGGAAATGCAGCTTCTCTGAGGTCTAAAGAGCAAAGCACCTTCTGGTCAAGATTCTTCCACGTCAGGGTTCTTAGCTTGGGACTTTTCCTGATTTTCAGATATACCTACGTAAAATATACATTTTCCTAGGGGGATAATCCCTAAATTGTATCATACTCACAACAGGGTCTGCTAAACAAAACGGGGAAAGGACAAAGCCTATGAGCTCCCATATAATAGCACACGACATGGGGGTGTGGGTTTCCTCAAATGTGGGTTAATCATCTTATTCCACCTCACCCTCTATTCAACCTAAACCTAATAATTTCCCAGAAAGTCAGGCTTGCTGGCCGAGAAATGTTCAAGGTTAAAAGCGGGAAGGAAGGAGAGCCGGGAGCTACATGCTATTTGCAGAGGCCTAAGGAGGCAGGTTTTCCAGACAGGCTAGAATTGTATGTAAGCCATCCTGAAGCAAAAGCAGCCTCAGGAGGGGTATTTCCCCAAGGCAAATCCATTCCCGGGGACTCACCACCAGAGGGAAATCCATCAAAGACCCTTCACCAGAAGGTGAGAATGAATCAGAAGAGGGGTTTTCCCTGAGAACCAGGAAGGTGCAGAGATACTGAGCAGAGTACCTGCACGGATGGGGCCGAAACAGGAAGCAGTCCACATGGGGGTGCAGTATTCGCTGGGGACACGCGAGTGCTGCACTCCTGTCCCCGAGGAAACAAGGGCTTTCAAAATGCCTACATGCACAAGGTGAGTGCTTGTGTGGTAACCACACTGGGTCCTGAATGGAAACGATCACCCAGGTTGGAAGGACTCAGTCGCAGTCAACATGATCTGATCTTTTCTTCTCCATCATTCCAGAGAAACACTGAAGTGTGCAAACAAAAACATCACCCACCAGCCCCGACCTTGCACCTTTTCCACCTCACCTACAGTGCTAGAACCTGCTAGAACCATCCAGCTCTTCTCTCCAGGGCTCAGTCTCCGGTGAAGTCTCTGCACTGACAAATGCAGTGAATGTGTTCTGCCCAAATAGCTGGGCTCCCCATATTACCTCCACCCCTCTAAGAGCACAGAAACACACAACGTGATCACTTGTCTTTTCTTCTGTGTTCAAGATCATGAAGTGACTCCATTCCATCCCAAAGCTCAACAGGATGGGAGGGAAGCCTGGCTCTTAATCTCACTGGGAGGATTAAAAGATGAAGTCGAGGTAAGAAATATGTAAGAATAATAATCATAACGGCAGACTTGTCTGACCAGATGTCAAAACATACTCTAAAGCTACAGTCATTGAAATGCAGTGATCTTGTCCCGGGAGAGACAATGAACACGGTTCAGAAATGTGATATGTGTCATGTGCTTACTTCCATAATACTATAAAGTGGCATTTCACATCAGTGGGAAAAATACATTCTTTAATAAATGCCGTTGGGAAATTTGGCTATTTATTTAAACAAACAAACAAAAACCCATGTAGATACATTCTTCATACAATTCATCAAACATAATTGCTAATTTTAAATATTTAAACATTTAAACTAGACAGATACTATTACATTACGGAGTCAGGAGAAGCTTTTATAAATGTAGAAACCAAAGAGACAAAGGTTGGAAGACTTAATAGACAAAGAGATTAGGAGCCAGCTTATGTAAAGAAGACCTACGAATCAATAAGAAAAAGACAAACAATTCAATAGACAAATGTGTAAAATACTCAAAAGGGCTATGCACAAATGAGAATAAATCAAAAAGCCAATTAAACATTGGAAAAATTGCTCATTTGCATTAATACTGCAGGAAATAAAGATCAAAACCAAAATGAAAAACGACACCCTCCAGATTGGCAAAAATATAAAAGTCTGACAATATCAAATATTGGCAGAAATTTGGGAAGCAGGATATCACACACCCGCCTGGTCCAAGTACAATTGTTGTAGACACTTAGGAAAACAAACACATTGATACCTAAAAGAACCAAAAGCACACATATCTTACAACCCACAAATTTTATATGTAAGCATTTGTCTGGAGACACTCTTCAAGACGTGAGCAAATGTATATTGCATCATTATTTGCAATACTTACAACTGGGAAAAATCCAAATACCAATACAGGAGCCTTAAAAATAAACGATGCCTATGGGGCACCCAGGTGGCTCAGTCAGTTTAGCATCTGACTCTTGATTTCGGCTCAGGTCATGATCTCAGTTTGTGGGATCAAACCCCACGTCAGACTCCATGCTGGCAGGGCAGAGCCTGCTTGGGATTCTCTCTCTTTCTCCCCCTCTCTCTGCCCCTCCCCCACTCACTCTCACTCATTCTCTCTCTCTCTCTCTCAAAATAAATAAATAAATACTAAAAACATTAAAAAATAAACGTTTTTATTTTTTATGTGTAAATGTGTATATTTACACATCAACATGGATACATCTCAAAAAATGCTGAGTTTAAGTAGCAAGTTAATAAAACTATGATAATATTTGTGAATTTTTTAAGGCACACAAAACAATACCAGATACTTTTTATACCACCTACATCTCCAAGTAAAATATTTTTATCACCTCCTAAGATTGTACAAAATTCACTGATCGCTGTAATAATTTATACACATGAAGGGAGGCAAACAGGCCTGGATACGGGTGACAAGGAGATCAACACTGTCTTTACATTTTTACTTTATGTGAAATGGCTAAAACTTGAAGCAAACGTATTAAAATGCGTATTTTCTTCATACACTTTTGCATCTCAGTCAGGACCCTTAATCCAACTCTGTTGCAGTTGGTTTAGAAGAAGAGAGTACTCTCGGCCCCCATCCCGAAGACCAGAGCCGGACAGGCTCCTGCACAAACGTCATCCAATGGTCTGTCTCCATATTTTTGCCGTTCTTCCGGTCCTGCCGCCTCTGTTAGTCTGCTACTTCCCTTGTCTGGCTGGTCTCATGGAAACAAAATGACTGCAAAGGATCCAGGCTTCTCATCTTCCCAGAACACTATCCATGACCCAGAATTCCCAGCAAATATTTCAAGAGTCACTTTGAAGACACCGCTTAAGTCACCTGCTGGCCTCTAACTCATAGCTGTGGGTCCCAGGGCGAGGGTATTGACTGAGTGGATGAGATGTCCTAGTCCCCCCCAGACACCAGGGTTAGAGTTACCCTTCCTGCACCTCGGGGACCCCAGTGGAAATGGGGGGCTTCTGAGAACAGGAAGTAGGACATATACCAGGAGGTCCCCCCAAGATGAAAGCCACCTGGTGCTTCAATGTGCTTCTACTCCAATTTCGAATAAATTTTTACGACTTCACAAATCTTTACAACTTCACAGAGGGACGATAGGTTGACACTGTTTTCCAAGGACTGTGACACCAAGGCACTGGTTTACCAAAGGATGGGTTGAAGGCCGCTAAGGGAGGTCCTGCCATGAAGAGGAATGCCAGTGAGGTCCTGGCAGAGGCCAGCGTCCAGCTCTAGTCCTACAGCCCCCCGGGACCTCTTCCCTCACCTTTAGAGCAAAAGTGTGCATTGAAGTCTTCAAAAGGATCATTTTGTCCTTTTAAACACAGATTAAAAAATCATGGGAATGGTTCTGCTTTCAGACACAGCACCTTACACACAGGGGAATTTAGTTTCCGGTGTGGAGTCATCGAGAAGGAAAACCCACAACCCTTTACCATCTAATTTAAATTACTTCATAATGAATGAAAACTCCCCAGTTTGTGAAATGAGTGCAGAAAGTGAAAACTGAATAAAGTATTGTCAATATCTTAAGCTCATTTTAAATAGAGCACATCGTAAACAAAACAAAACAAAACAACTTTTCCTCCATCTTTAAAAAAAATCAGCGGCTGGAAAACTCTTCTCCAGGACTTACTCCTTTGGCAAGCCCATATCATGCTCCGTGTTCTGTGCTCCTCCTGATAACTTGCCATGAATAAAATATTAATTAATTTTTTAATTAAAAAGGCCAAAAATAAATTCCCCGGCAAGCTGAAGGTAAAGGTGGTTCACAGAACTTCTATCACAGCCAAGCAGGGGAGAGGCAGAGAACATGAAAGAAGGAAAACCTGGGGAAGGACAAACATGAAAATCTTTCAGTCCCCGAGCATGGGGACAGGCAGGTGACACTTTACTGCACAGTGCAATGTCTTGCATGAAGCACCCCGAGGTGGAGATCTCCTTCTGGAGCACTTGGCAGCCACGAATGGCACCATAGCCTTTGCTGGATCCGGGGAAATGCATCTGCCACATGACTGTACCTCATACCTTTAAAGAAAAATCATTATTTTAAATCACCACTTCCTTAGCCTCTGAAGAAAGGCTCTAGAAAAATGTGAATGTTTCCTAACGATGCAGGGCTCATCTATTCTGGGACTATCTAGTACACAGTCTCGAGACTGCCTTTGAGTTTCTTCTCCATCCCCCGTGTCAGCCTGTCAGCCGTCACTTCTGTTGTCATGGTGCCACCTTCTCAAAGTCCTCTCGGATTCCTTCCAGCCTGATGCCTCCAGCAGACCACGAGCTGGGAAATCGAGATCATTATGAATTGAATGTGAAAGCAGGGTCAATGACAATGTAGTCGGCTTCCCTGCTGGCCTCTGGCAGAGTTATTTCAAGGCTTTGGAAGTGGCCATCCTTCTTTCTGAGAGGCGGGACGGGCAGCACGGCCCGAAACCCGGCCCTCACCCTTGCTGCCTGGGCGACCTTGAGCACGGCTCGCTTAATCTCTCAGGGCCTTGGTTTCTCAAGTGTAAAATGGGGGAAACAATGGTGCCAACCCCACAGCGAGCATCACAGCGCATGAAGTGCTTGCTCGAGCCCTGGGAGCAAGGTATATATGAGCTGCTGTTACCGGGACATTAGGGTGGGGGTTGCAGATGGAGAGTGGGGTTGGGGGGTTGGGCGCAGAGATAAGAAACAAATTTAAACTACTTAAGAACTGTGCTGCCTGGGCTGCTTGGAGTGTCTCCTCCCTTCCTTGGGTGCAGTTCACTGACTCTATCAAGCACCAGGTCCTATACTAGGCACCAAAGCTTACAGCCAGCCCCCGTCTCGTGAAGCATAAGGTCTAGGAAGGCGGACAGATGGGGCCCAACGATCACAAGTGTGGCGAGCACAGCAAAAGGGAGGTACCCGCGCACTGGGCAGAGTACGCGTGGGACCTCACCTCATGCGTTCATTTTTTCTGAAACCTGAGATATGAATTGACATCGGTTAGGCTGGGCTGGCAGGAGGGGTTGCAGGGTTGGAGGGGGGTGGGTGGGTGCAGGCAGGAGCCCTGGAGCGAGAGGGAGCATGGCCAAAGCTGCCGCAGGAGGTGGGCCAGGGTGAAGGTGACGGCACAGAGGTGGGTGTCGGCCAGGGCCACGCGGGCACCGTGGGCCATGTGGGGGTGAGCCCGTCATTCTAGAGATCTTGGGAAACCGGGAAAAATTAAAATACATATACTTGATATTTTGCCCAGTTTTATTCATTTACCTAAGACTTTGGGGAAAACCAGAGATGTTTGCTTTACCAAGTTCAAGGCAAGGAAGTTTTCAAGGAAATTATACAGAATCAAAAGCCGCTGAGTAATATATTTCCTTGGACATCTATAAATCTGACGGGTATCATTTTCCTAAGTTCATTTTTCTACCTTAAAAGATAACAATTCAGAAGCTAAGCCAGACTGCATTCATGGTTCAGAGAACTCTTTAAGCCCATTTATATGGGGGGGAGATCTTGAAATCTTTCCAAAAATGTGAGTGTATAAATTACAGCTGCAGAAGACGTGCCTCTCCTTGTAATACAGTCTTGTGCAAGAGACCCTGTCAACTTCCCTTGACTCTGGATGCCTCTTCTCAGGGCCGGGAGGAGCACTGTTTTTTGGTCAACTTTCTTCTTTGCTCGTATTTTTCTTTCAGATATCCTGTCATTTGATTTTAATTGCACCCATGCACTTGTCTGCCTACTCAAAACAGCTGAATAAGAAAAGAACGTCTAGTCCTACGTCCTGAAATCTACGTTCTCTGGGAATAAATGCTGTCACGTCTGCTTACAGATTAGGTCCCGGCTAGGACGTCCACATAGCCTGTGGTCTCTCTAAAACCTCTCAATCTCTGAAAAGCATTAATTTCACCTTCCCGCCCCACCCCCACCCCGGATGAGTGTTTTTCTTTTGCAGAATAAGAAAGGATAAGGCCATGAAAGCTTTGCAATACTCCTCATGAAAAAAAAAAAAAAAAAAAAAAAGATGGGAAATTGATCCCAGGGTTTATGCAGCCCTCCTTCAGCACCTGCCTCCTGCCTCCCACCAGAGTCCCTGTGAAGCCGTTGGAGTGAGCTCTGCTTATGCCAATTCTCCTCAACTTAAAGTAAAACAAAATAAATTGATTTAAAGATGTCCTACTTTCCAAGATCTACAGACTGTCTGCAGAACATTAAGGGAAATTGGCTATCAGCCAAAAGTTTCTCCAAAGCACCTCTTAAATATTTTCTGGCCAGAACAATGTATAAAGCCCACACTGTCATCTCAGAGGAGGAAAGACGGATTCTCTCCTGTTGCTCAGAGCCTCTGTTTGGCCCCAAAGCCCCCAGGTACTGTTAAGTTTTATTGTGATCCAATACCCATCTGCCAGACTGGAGCCTTGGGGTGCTTTCAATGCCAAATTTATACAGGCTGATATTTGCATGCAAATATGTAGCTAGAAATGAATACTAGAATTAGCATCCATAGAATTTGCAGGTCTCTGTTCTTTAAGCCTCCTGCACAATTTGGGTAGACACACAAGTTGGGGGCTGAAGTGTAGATTTTTCTCATTTGATCAAACACCTTTGGAGCCCTGTTCTGAGGACAATTACAGCCAGATTTGATCCTAAATGTGAAGACACAGACATTCAGAGATTTCATGTTTATTTAGGGAAATTTCATTCAGCCTCAGAGCCTGGAAGGTCAGACTTATAAATAAGCAGTAACAAAAAGGAGGAATCGTCTGCTCCAAAAAGCTCTTGAGACAATAAATGAATATAATCAAAGGAAACCCATCGTTTCCTGTCACCTGTGTCAGGTCTTAAATCTGGGTCGCAGTCCAGTAATTAGGTGAAACAATTAAAACCTGGATGTTTTTGTCAAGGAAACCAGCAAGAATTAATTCAAACTTAATTGAAGTGAGGCAGCCGCTCTCTTGGATGAGTTGACTAGAGATGAACGGGGGCTTTGCTCCACTTGGGAAATGGGAGGGGGTTCAGGCAACTCCAGAGAGAGCCCCTCACTCCAGGCCGGCTTTCATGAGGAGGTGGTCCTTTCTGGCACGAAGGAAGGAAGGAACGAACGAACGAATGAACGAACGAATGAATATGGATATGGATACAGACACGGATATGGATGAGGCAAAACTTTAACGGACTCCCTATTGGTTTCTGGATTGGGATATTATGTAGATTCATTGACGGTGCACATATGTACCAGATCTGTGGCCCAAAGCACTTTCTAATACACACAAGACAAGGTCTATATAATGTCAGTGTAGATTAAGATGCACCACTGTGTGATTGCAGAGGGTTGATTTTCTTAAGCTTCCCTTTGTTTCCCCAACCTGTTTCATGCAGGGACCCTGACTCTGTCCTCCTCATCACCCTCACCCTGTAGCACGGTGCCTGGCCCAAAGCAAGAGGCCCAAGGTGACTTCCTGATAAAATGAACCATTCAGAGTCTTCCTTTTGTAAGCATCTCCTCAGATATAACCTCATGTCCTTCTTAAACCCAGGGATTTGTTGGCTCTTCCTATTCTGTTTTTTTTTTAATGTTTATTTACTCATTTTTGAGCAATAGAGAGCACGGGGTGGGAGGGGCAGAGAGAGGGGGAGAGAGAATCCCAAGCAGGCTCCATGCCATCAGTGCAGAGCCCAATGTGGGGCTCAATCCCATGCACCGTGAGATCATGACCTGATCCGAAATCAAGAGCTGGATGTTCAACCGACTGAGTCACGCAGACGCCCAGGCTCTTCCTTTTCAATTGGCTCACAGGCAGATCGATTAGATGGAGCTCTTGACGCTACAGTATGGGAAAACAAAGGGAAGCTGAAGAAAATCAAGTTGAGACGAAAAATAATAATATGTTTGTACAAGGCTGTTCTCAAAATCTGCCTGGGACCTCTCCTCTAGACTTACTTTCTCACTTGTTACTCTAGCTCAACAGCATCTCTGCTACACATCGGGTACACACACCTACCCCCAAAAAAGGGCCACATTTGGGAGAGAGGACTTTGAGTTGGAAGGCAGATGCTCCCATGGAAATGACCCACTATGGGTATAGACACTGTATAGACTCCACTGAAAAACATTCAGACGTGTCATGGAATGAATGTTTGTGTCCCCCCTCACCCCCCAATTCCTAGGTCAAAGCCGAACATGATGGTGTTAGGAGGCGGGGCCTTTGGGAGGTGATGGGTCATGAGGGTGGAGTCCTTGTAAATGGGTTTAGTGGCCTTATTGGAAGAGACAGGAGAGAGTGCTTGCTCTCTGCTGTCCACCGTGAGAGGACACAGCAAGAAGACAGCCATCTGCAAGCCAGGAAGAAGGTCCCCACCAGACACTGGACCCGGTGGCCCCTGGTCCTTGGACTTTTCCATCTCCAGAACTGCAACAAATGAACTTAGCTGTTTAACCCACGCCCCCCGCCACCACCATCTGTGGTACCAGCAGCCCAAAGGGACTAAGACGGAGCCCATCCCCAGCACCACGGAAAGTGGCACTGGCTGGGCAGCGGACAAGCCAGAGCCTCCTGGCAAAAGGCGACGAGCGCGCTCTTCGTGCATTCTCTAGTTAATGTGTCTTCAACACCGATGCTTCCTGTAAGCAATTGGAAAACCCAGGACTAATAGCCCCCTGTAGACACCAGGGCAGGGAGAAGACAGAGTTGTGCCGGGCAGAAATAAATGCTCTTCCGAGGCAAACCAGGCAACACAGGGAGGGGCCTGCGCCTCCCAAAGTCCATTCCAAGGCTCTTTAGTCATCAGGCCACGCGCCTCGTCCGCTGTGTGGCCGGGTTTCATCTCTGTGCTGATGACAACGAAGGCCATGGCACGTATTAATCTTCACTACAGTCCTCGTGAACTAGTTCAGCGTGAAGGATGACAGTCTCAAGCCCGGGGGGCGTTGTGATTCTGGGGTCTGGAGCATAAGGAATAACTTTCCCTCTCTTGCCGGCCCTTGGCCACTCTTGGTGGTAAAGGACTGGGCCGGGGCATGATCTGGAAGTGAGTGGGGCTTGGCAGCTGAAACACAAGCTGGGCGCCCAGAGGGTGTGGATGACGCTCGTCAGAACCGGGCCAGCTCTGCCGGATCGAGTATTACGCACTCTGCTTCCGCCCAGCGCTTCTTTATTCCATCTGTTGAAAGGAAGCCTTGGTCAGTTTCATTCTGAGGTCCCAGGGAATGACACACCCCTGTCTTTGCACACGTCTTAGTCAACGTGACACTCCAGTGACACACGTGAATCCCGCTCCACGCAGCCTGCCCTCCAGCGCCCAAATTCCAAACGGGTCGCTTCGGCCCAGCACCGCGTGCTCCCCGCTCCCACGGACGCGTCCGTGCAATTTTCACCAAGCGTGTCGCCAGTTGAATACCGAGTGGGGCTTCTTACCTCTGAGAGCGCAATTTACGAGCCCAGCCTGGGGATTTGTTCCCGCCTCCGAGTCCCCTCCCCTCCTTAAGTGATAGGAACAACTGGAACAACACTCTGGGGTGTCATGCTGTCAAAAAAATTCTTAATGAAATTAAACGCCTCGCACTCTAACTAACGCTGTTTCTGGCTCTGGAGCTGGATGCTGCAGATAGGTGACTACCTCCTCCCGTCTGGCGGCCTGGTGGCTCCGCGTCAAAGGAGCTGCCGCCTGTCAGCGATTTGCCCCAGGGAATACGGGCAGGATATTTCATACCTGAAGTGGCCTTATTTTCAGGCAACGGCACACCATGACACACAACCCCACTGTGTGTGCGGGAAGAAATGCCACTTGAAGAACAGGCGGAGAGATAGTGGGGAGGCAGCCAGCAGGAGAATGCCCTTGGAATAGAAAAAGCATGCCCAACAATCTCCATTTCTAATTCTGGAATTTGGGAGGGGGGCTCCCTGCAAAATGCGGTCTCTCTCTTCCCCCCTTAAATGTCCCTCCGTCGATCTGATGATGTCAAGACCCGCCTCCCGGGCCGTGGACACCATCATCTGAAAGCCGTATTTTCAGACGGAGGTGGGGGTTACAAAGGCACTACCGACATCCGTTAGGGATTTGCGATGGTCTCTTGACGCCCACCCCCATGGTTTTGGTTTTTATTTAAACACATTTAAAAGGAAAATTGACAAAATGATGTTTTCTTGCAACTCTTGTACATTTATTTTTAAACTTCTCTTGATTTGCGTGTGTGTGTGTGTGTGTGTGTGTGTGTGTGTGTGTGTGGGGTTTACTTAATTTAAATCAGAATTTTGTCTACCCCAAAGGCAAATGATTAAAAGATAATAATGAAGGGTAAATTCCACCTGAAAACCTAAGCTTTCTTCATGCGCAAGATTCACCAGATCCTTTTTGCCCCACCCGCAGCACAAATATCAAGTCTGGTTCATTTAGAACAAAAATTCTTACGGTGGAACTTACTTTATCTGTCCCTCCTCCTTCTCGTGTCCCCAAATAGTATTAAAATGCTTTTATGCAGAGAGGCACATGTCGCTTTTTGAAACATGCCTTTTATTTTCTGCTTAAATGTTTTTGTTAAATGTCACAGAGGTGAGAGCGTTCGCTGCTGGAGTTGAAGAACACTCTGAAATGTCTTATTAATTCTTCATAACACATTGACAGGCGATGCTTAAAAACAAAGCCCGGACGAGCAAGCCGCAGTGAGCCACCCCCCGGGGCTGTGCGCGGCCCGTCCCTGCCGCTGCGTGGGGAAGCTCGCTTCCAAACAGGAAAATCATTTTTAACCCTGGTTCCTTAGCTCGGCGTTCAACTATCTGAGTCACATCCCCGGTGCTTTACGCTTTGTTTTAATTGAACACATACTATTAAACCCAAACTGAAATTCCGAGTCTCTCAATTACCTGCAATTTTTGTCTTGAAAAAGAAAAAAATAAAAATAAAACTAAGGCCAGGGAGTCACCCCTGCCTGTATTTATTGGGAACCATCTGTTACGCCTCTAATTAAAACCTACTTGTAATGAGCTTGTTAGTGCACAGAATGTGTCAGGTACAGAATATTATTCATGAAGCAGTTGTTTTGGTGACTGAATGATGCCTTAAAATCCTATTAGTTTAACAAAGTAATGTATTAGGATCTTGACCCGGTATACAAGAGACTTCGAAAATTACTTCGTAATTTTTTTTCTCAAATATGTTGCTGTTTCTACCTAATATATAGTCAGATGGCCTCTTATAATTGCGGTATCATATCTTTGCCTCAATTTTCAACTGCAGGTGATTTCAAATGATTAAAGATGCACAACAGGGAATAAACAAAAATGCTTACATGCAATTATTTTTAATTAGTATTTGGCTATAAAGTGTATGCCTTCATAAAAAAGTCTGTTATTCACATAAACATCTGTTACCATACACACAAGGAAACACTGTAAGTCTGTCATCACATCACCAAAACAGAAACACGGAGGGAGGCTGGGCAGGAAAGCCGGCACTCTGAGTTTTCAGACAAAAGATGTGAGTCTAACTACCAAAACAGACGCCGGGCCACACCTTTCAATTAACATCACTCACAATCAAAGGAAGAGCCATTACCGATGGAATTGCACTTGAAAATGTTAAAATAGATGGAATTATTCTTTGAAAACAATAGAATCTCCGTGCGCAAGACAATTTCAAATTCTTTTCCTAATTTTGCACCCGTGCACATAATCAAACAGCTTCCTGTTTGCATGCTCTCTGCTGGCCACTGATTTTCCAGCCTCTCTGCTCTCTTTATTTGTGCTCATTAACACATCCAAACTTTCTGAGATGCAGCAGCTGAAATCCCAAACGCCAGATAGCGGCCTCGTCTCACCAAAGCCTCCAGCAAGGGGGGAAATATATGTATTTGAAGTGAGTGTGCCCCCACCAAGCGCAGGGACATAAACTAACACCGCCGAAGTTGATCGGTGGAGACAAGGCTGCTGGATGGAATACAAGAGGCAGATGAGGGGTAGGTGTGAGAATACCTTGCCCGCGAATCGCCCAATCGGTGGGAATTGCTGGGCTCCCGTGGGCTGAAGCGCTTGGAAACGCGCAGCTCCGAGGCCACCCCCACAACCCAAGTTAAGGCGTTCTGCCTACAGTCCAA
Organism: Panthera pardus; assembly: GCF_024362965.1. Lineage (NCBI taxonomy): Eukaryota > Metazoa > Chordata > Mammalia > Carnivora > Felidae > Panthera > Panthera pardus. The sequence continues at coordinate 83,689,443 of NW_026526788.1, forward strand.
AAAGCTGCAGCTTTTATTAAACGCACAATTCACGTGCCAAAAGAACTTATCTTCATTTGCATGAAAATGCAAACAATAATTTAATTGAATCACACAAATCTGCATCTATACTGTTGCTGTGCTGGGCTGTCTGGGCTCAAATTAGGCAGGAATCATGACGCCCTGGCTGTGCTCCCTTAGGGACCAATGAGCGGTTGTTAGGATCACACCCCCTGCACCCGGCACCTGCAGGGCCCTTGCAAGGTGACGCTCCGGGCCTCACCTGGGCACGGCACCCTGGAAGGACGTTGTGTTGGAGATTCTGGCGGGGCTGTCTCGTTAATGTTGGAAGGCACGCGGCCAAGGGCAAGTGGGCAAATGGACAGGAGGACCTTGGCATCCTGCCCTCAGTAATTCTAACCGTCCAAATTCAACTCTGACACTAAGGAGGGAGTCGCAGGACCCCAGAGTCAGGACAGATACAGTGTCATGGCAGAGCTCCAGGCTGCCCACCCTTCTTGCCATCTAGCCTCCTTCCTCTCTCATGCAGAGGCCAAGCCCAGAAACGGGCCCGTCTGGGAGGCTCGTATTAACCTGCTGTCACGACACGTTCAGAGCCCAGCCACCCAGCAGCCAAAGACCCCGTTCACTCCAGGGCCAGCTCACAATCATTAGCGGTCCTGCGTAATTTTAAAATATAACCAAGAACAACTGAAAGGAAGAAATATACGAGAGACTAAATCTATTGATCAAAAGCCCCCCAAAGACAGGCCATAAATAAAATGGCACAATGACCAGAAAAGGCAGATTTTACATTAAGAAGCAGCAAATTCATGGCTGGGGCGAGCCGGGGGCCAGGCCCGAGCGCTTACACCCTCTTTCAGGCAGGAAGGTAAAAGATGGCCCCATTCCTCACAGGGAGGCACACTGGGCGAGAGCCAGGCTGCCCTTTGCAAAGCATCCATTTCTCATGCGGGGAACCCTCATTTTTCAATCATGCCCGCACGCGGGCCTCATCCGTGACGTCACTCACGGCACGGCCTCTCCTTGTGAGAAAGAATTTAACCACTTACTGCCCGACCCTGGACCTCCCTCCTGGTCTGTGGCCACGAGCTCCAGGAAGGCTGGCTTCCAACTCACAGGGGTGTCCGAGAGCAGACTCCAAGTCCCGGCATACCTGGTGCCACGTCGTCCTGACCGAGGGAAGGTGGCTGGACAGGTGGGTGGACAGCAGTGTGACCTGGCCCTGTCTGCCCCTCGCTTATGTCAGGGGTAGAATCAAAACTTTCTTAAGTTTGAGAGGATAAAACCAGACCTGCATTTCGAGTAGCAGAAGTTTCTATTCCTATGTAGGGCGCGTTGAAAGTGACATAATGTCACTCCTCAAGGTAAATCTGAGAGCACCCAGTGATGTCATCACAGGCCTGACTGGCAGAGCATTCGTTACTGGTCTAGAAAATTCCTTGTAATATTCCCAGCCGGGCTAGAACTACAGCCAGGAGAGTAAAACCCTCACCTTGGGCACAAACTTGAGAGGGTGGCAAAAAAACTCCGTAATCGATGCCTGATATTTTAATACTTTCTAAAAACCAAAATGAATGCAAATTAGTCAACCACAGTGCGTCAAACCACACTGCAGCCTGAAGCCCCAGGAAACGTCAGCAAAACTGCCCCGGTGTCCACCAAAAATGTTGGTATTTGACTCGTTTTGGATTTTTTGCATTCATTTTGATTTTTTAAATATTGCGTTAAAAGTATCATGAGTCTCAGTCACTTAGTTTCTGGAAACTATTCAATTTTGTGCTCAGAGCAAGTGACTCACCATCTCACCCTGGTCTGAGCTCTGCCGTCCCGCCTGGAGGAGACCCCACACCTTGCTTCGAGCAATTTGGCCGACAAGCACGTGTTCACTCAAATTCCTGAGATCACATGCTTCACTCAGCTGTCTCGGCAGCTACGTCTGTTTGTCTGTTTACATTCTTCTGCATTCACCTTATACTTCTGCAGTTTTACTAACTCCGAGAGAACTACCGACATATTCCATGGCTTTCCTGATTTTATAGAAAGTAGGATGTCTTCTCTTTGCCAAGAACCCTGGCACCTTCGGTTATGGTGCGATATCTTCTGTACTGGCTATTTTCTAATGTTTGAACTCGCCGTGTTAATTTCTTATACACACACATCACTCAAGAGAATATAGCCAGCGTAAAATTAATCAGCATTAAGATGTCTGTGGGCATGTGCAGCATTCAAACTGGTAAATCTTCTGATTTTATGGCCATTTATTTTTTTTTGTCAGCAGACACTGGCTGCACGGTGAGGAGGCAAAGCCTCGGGAACGGGTTTCTGGTCCCCATTCGGCCTTCTGTGGGTGAACCTTTGCGCCCAGTGCGTCCACATCCACGCCCTCTCTAGGCACCTTTCCCGGCTCTCCCAGACCCGGCTTCCTCCAGCCACTGTGTCTCTCAGTCGGGTGCAGGCTCTGACCACCTCTGGTCATCCTTGGTGATGGCATCCCCCATCTAGCCTCCTGGCCCAGGCTGTCCGGGAGGACGTGCTTGGTGTTCAGTCAAACTCATCTGAGACAATAGGAAAGTTGACACCTGCAAGGCCACCCCTGACCAGTGGGAGAAAGACGCTGATGGAGAAATGTTCCCTCCTCTGTCCCTCCAAGGCTTGTTCCGAGACGCTTTTCGGAAGGCACCTACCAAATCCTGACAATATCGAGCTCGGTCACCAAGAGGTTGCCAACACCATTCTGCATTTCTGCCTTGTGTTCCCTTTATTCTTGTCTCACTTTCCCTGCCCTCCCTCCGCTCCCAGATCCCTTCCCAGATACTCCACTGAGACTAAGACATTCGCCTATGAAAGTGAGGACATTTCCTGGCCGATTTCTTCTTGCTCAGCTGAAGCTGAGATCACACAATGTGTTGTCTTAGTATAGGAAGTCTGCAAATACAGGGCTATTCATTCTTAACAATCCACACTTTTTTCATCAATCAAGTGTTTCATTATTACATTATTCCCATAACCACCAGTAGTCATTGTCAACCCAAGGGAACCGACGGGTCGCCTTGAACAAAAGCTTCGCACTGCTTGCCTTATATACAGCTACATACATAAGGCACACCTTTGAGACCACGCATAGTCCTGGCTAAACCAAAATCAGCTAGCGTGAGTTGTTTTTTCTCTGAACTTTAATTTTCTCCTGGGTCACTTATGCATGAAACTTCCGCGTGTGTTTTCTCTTCCCCTGTGTTAATAACACTACACCCAGCTGTACCCAACACTGCCCTTTAAATGGCTTAATTGTTGCTCCTCTGGCTAATTTACAAATTTCTCTCTTGGTACATTTCATTTTTGAATTCCTGCACAGCACCTACCATGATACCTGATAATACTTCCTACTCTCTCTCTCTTTCTCTCCCCACCCCCACTATATATACACATTTTATTTTAGATACATATATATATATTTTTATTTTAGAGAGAGAGAGAGTACATGCGAGTGGGGGAAAGATGCAGAGGGAGGGACAGAGAGGGAGAGAGAGAATCCCAAGCAGGCTCCACACTCAGCACAGAGACCAATGCAAGGCTCGATCCCACAACCCTGGGATCATGACCTGGGCAGAAATCAAGAGTCGGATGCTCAACTGACTGATTCACCCAAGCGCCCCTTAAATATTGATTGGATTAGGGGCGCCTGGATGACTCATCCAGTTAATCCAACTCTTTGTTTCAACTCAGGTCATGATCTCACGGTTCATGAGTTTGAGCCCCGCATCTGTCAGCACAGACCCTGGATTGGATTCTCTCTCTGCCCTGTTCTCTCTCTCTACCCCTCCCCTGCTCGCTCTCTGTCTCTCTCAAAATAAGTAAATAAACTTTAAAAAATTATATATCGATGTAGATCTATGGATTGATTGGACTATTGAGTTAAAAGTTCCAGAAAGAAAAATGTGGGGTCAAAGAAAAGACTAGACTCATAAATCTATGAATAAATTAATATGAATGATAGAAACTCTTGAACAAAAACATGACTATGAATTGAAATATAATATTTACTAAATATTTTCTGGAGCATATAATAAGACAATTAATTAAATATTCGAGGTGTTTTGGATAGTTTCATTTAGAGAACAGAATAAATTTGTATCCAAGGTATTTGAATAACATTTGAACTATAGTAGTCCCCCCCACCCTGCTTATCCACAGGGTATACATTCCTGGTCCCCCAGTGGATGCCTAAAATCACGAAAAGTACCAAACGTTGTATGTACTGTTTTCTTTCCTATACATACGTACTTACGATAAAGTTTAATTTATTAATTAGGTACAGTGAGAGGTTAACAACCACAGATAATGGTAAAATAGAACAATCATAACAACATACTGTAATAAAAGTCATGTGAATGTGCTTGTCTTATGCCCTGTACCCACCTGTACTTCTTCTGGTAAGGATAGGAGATTATAACCCGCCCGTGTGATAAGAGGAAGTGCAGTGAGTGACACAGTGTCATGACCTAGCATCAGGCTGCTACTGATGTTCTGACAGCGTGTCGGAAGGAGGGTCACCCACTTTCGGACCACGGCTGACTGTAGGTAACCAAACCACAAAAAGTGGATGAGAGGTCACTAGCGTATGCAATAAAATATTACCAGGTATTTAAAATCTCAGACACGGGGCACCTGGGTGGCTCTGTCGGTTAAGCGTCTGACTCTTGGTTTTAGCTCAAGTCATGGTCTCATGGTTTGTGGGATCGAGCTGACAGTGCGGAGCCTGCCCGGGATTCTCTCTCTCCCTCTCTCTCTGCCCCTCCCCCACTCACAAGCATACTCTTGCAAAAAATAAATAAAATACACTTTTAAAAACAGCTAAAACTTAGACATGTTTTTAAGGCATATTTTCTTTCATCTGCTTTATAATTAGAAGCAGTGAGCACTTTCTATGTAATAGGCACCATACCCACTATGACTTTTCCTTTGTTCTTTTCTGCTCTCCTGGGTGAGGTGTAGCTGGAGACTGTTTTATTTTGCCTTCTCTGCATCCATGTGCCTTCCTGGGACAGCAGTTTAACTTCATCTGTCCATCTACAAGCTTTGCCTCACCTCTACCGCCGGCCAGGGCACAGGACCTAAGTCACCCCGTCCCCTGGTCCCAGCTACTGGTTCAGGCATAGACACATTTCACGAAGTGGTCAGTGAAAGGCTCCCCTAAAATCTGGCCATCTCTCTCTTTTCTCCCTCTCTTCTTCTGCTGTAAAAAGCTCGGAGGACAATCCGTGGGTGTCAGCTGCCCTGGTATTTATGCAAACCAGGGAAGGGGATTTATGCAGAACAGGGCCAAGCTCAGCAGCCCTAAGAGAGAGAGAGAGAGAGAGAGAGAGAGAGAACATAAGTACTTAAAATACTCTTTGACCTCCGGGTCCAGCTCTACTGGAGCTGGGATTCTCAGTCTTGCAAACTGACTAATTTCCTTGGACATTGGTTCTGTCTCGTGCCACGAATGAGTCCGACTAGCACATTTGTTTTCTAAGAAGGATGTACTGCCCAAGGAGTGGCCACAGCCTGTGTAATATGGAATTTGACCTTATAATTACTGTTAGAAACACATCAGTGCTTCCTAATGCTAAATGCGTTACTTCTCTTTTGTGACTTTCCTACTTCTCATCAAATAGCACCTTTCTTCTGCTTCCAGTTTGTACACCTGCATTCTACTCAGGAACTCCTGGTGGCGAGAAAGATTTAACACTTAATTGAGAGTGAGTATAGATTTGTTTTCATTTCAAAGTTCATTGAAATAAAAAGTACATCCTGTGACTAACTCTAAGGGAAGCCTCATCAATGAAAACAAAAATCTAGTAAAAGCTCCTTTGTAATGGCCTAAAGAACCAAATGAAAAGTAAATTCTCAAATTCAGTAACTGCGGGTTCTTTTTGCTTCAGAATTTTGAGAAACAAAACCAGAAGCATCTTTGACTGGACCATCTTGATGAGCATCGATCAGTTTCAACAGAAGCAAAGATGCATTCGGGGCCTGAGCAACATTAAGCAAGTTTCTAGGGGCACCTGGTGGGTTAAGCATCCGACTTCGGCTCAGGTCATGATCTCACAGTTCGTGACTTCGAACCACACGTCGGGCTCCGTGCTGACAGTTCGGAGCCTGGAACCTGTGTCAGACTCTGTGTCTCCCTCTCTTTCTGCCCCTCCACCACTCATGCTCTGTCTCTCTCTCTCTCTCTCTGTCTCTCTCAAAAATAAATAAAGATTTTAAGAAAGCAAGCTTCTAGAAATCTGAAGATGCATGTTTATTTATAGCCATCTCATTTAAAAAATGAAGAGAAATGCGTGAATTGTAATTCACTTACTCATTCAACCAGAATTATCCTGTATCATTCATATGCCACCCCCACCCAGAAGTTGTATATACAGCGGGGGAAAAACAGACCAGCTCCCTATCCTCGTGAAACCTGCAGTCTGGTGGAGAACACGGGAAAGAATAAGCCAATAGATAAACACTATTTATAAACTGAGGTGAGGGCAGTGAGCAGGGAGAAGCCAGAGAGGCTCCCAGAGAATGATGAGGATACCTAGTTTTCATCGGGTGGGTTCAGCTTTTCTGTCCCATTATTGCTTCCCTAGGAGCAACATTCTTTCTCTTAATATCTGTCCTTCCAAAGATGAGCGTATATAAAACCGAACTATAAACACAGCCGGGTTTGAATACAAATAGACACACAGTGGGATATTATGAGCCCTCGTGGTCCATCATGAATTTGTTATTAGGGGTTGCAAACAAGACATTCTCCCAAGCGGAGGAGGGCTTTGAAACCAACATGGCATATATCCGGAGCCATTCTTCGAATCCCAGGACTGTCGTTTACTATTTGTGTGGCCTTCGACAAGTGTCCTCTTCTGCGTTTTCTCATCTGTAAAACGGGGGTTATAATAGAGGTGCATATCTGATAGGGCTGTTGCAGGGATAAAACGAGGTAACTCACGAACAGGGCTTAGCGGGTGCCCGGGCTGGGTCACCTCCGAGGGAAGGGGGCTCCCTTGCAAGGACACGGCCCGCAGAGGCGAGTCCTGACCCAGCCAGTGTTATAAAATAGCACTAGAGGCCCGCACGCAGCCCCGCTGCAGGAAAGCTCTCCCAAGAGGAAGAATGGTTTTGCACAAAGTGGAAGATTTAGACCTTCCCTCCAGTCCCGTGGCTCCCGGAAGGCTCCGTCTTCCCAAAGAGCTGCTGGAGGAGAGAAGCACAAGTCGCGGCGTCCGGCCTGCAGGTTGGTGCCCGTCTGCCCCCCTTCCCAGCACCCTGCCTCTCGGCACACGTCGTCAGTCTCGTCTCCTAACACTGGCTGCCAGGTTGTCACATCGATGGAAGTGACATCACACCCTTTCCTTAAAAAGGAAAAAACAAAGCTGCTCTAGTTGAAGCCTCTCCGAGAGCCCACGGCCGCCATGCCCGTTCAGATGCGCTAAAACGTCGGGACGCAGGCCAAGCGCAAACGGGCTTTGGCGCGCATTAGCGTGTGCGCACCGTGGGACTGTAACGTGTTCTGCGAAATGAAGAGCCATCGCCAGAGCCTGCACGCACCGGTAGATGCTATTAGCGACAATTCCAGAAACGGTTTTCTCCATATTTTAAGTGAGTGTGATAAGAAGATGCAATTTCTGCTTAGAGCAAACGCTGCCTGCCCAGCACCTGGGTTCCAGGGACATGGCTACACTCACCTGGGGACAGATGGTCCTACTGGCTAGAAAAAGACCCTCTTGAGCCTTTTGGTCGCAAGAGATGAGGCCTCAGGATATGGTCAGGAAAGAGTAAAACTGAGAGAGTTTATTCGCTCTGCTGCCCTAAGAGGCAGAAGCTGGGGAGTGGACACACCCAAGACTTTGGGGGCAAGCAGCCTGTGGAGAGGCAGGGGGTCACTTGAGGCCACTGTGTGAGAACAGGGGAGAGCCAAAGCTGTGGTGGCAAACGGGGCCCGTGAGAGGCCCAGAGAGTGAGACATTCCCTGCGGGACGGCGTCAGGTGGCTGTTTAGACCATGGCAGCCATGAGCCTATATTAACTTGCGTTTTCTGCTGTGGTGACGAATGGTCTCTCTCCATTTGCCCCAAACCTGCAGTAAAGCCGACTATGCACATCAGTCTTGGGTGGGGAGGACTCTGGGGATGAGGGAGACGGCCAGCAGGGGCGAAGGCTGTGGGAATAGACCAGCCAAGAATTCGGGAAAAGTGGCGGTGGGGGAGTGGCCTGCCACATGGAAATGCCCAAGCATCCATAGGAGTGAAGAGGGGCGATGAAGTTCTCAGAGCCCTTGGGACAGGTGGTCCGGTCACATTGATTGTAAATACTAGAGTGGAACAATCCAAGGGATCTGGACTAGTGATGATGCCCACGGGAGTTACATACTTATGTGAGTTACATGCACGTATCCACGCTTCCTGTTTTCTGACATTTCTGTGGTAAAAGGACATCGGGCATGTCTTACATGAGCTCTGTTGTGTGTAGACGTTTTGTGGGAAGTCTGTTCCGTGTGCCTTTCCACGTGTCAGGACTGACAGGGAAGCTATCTGCAATGTGTTGGAAATACGAAGAACACGAAGAATGCATAGTTTTCCTTCCTTTTTTCTTCTTTGCAGCTGTTTTCATGCTTCGGTGCATTAAGGCACCTCCCTAATGTGGTTCCATCTACTTGCATAAACAATTCCTGAAGGAAGAATGACTTCCTGCTTTGCCCAGTGACTAAACCACACAACTTATAGAGAGACACTCCTTCCCCTGGTGAGAAGGAGTCGGAATGAGGCTTGACCCACTTTCAGAAGGATAGTTCCACTTGCTACTGGTTTACCGAAAAAAGAATTCAAATTCTGAAGCATCTAGTATTTATGTCTTATGAGGGAGGACCCTTGTTCCCATCTAGGGGGTAGATCTTTTGGGAAGAATATGGAAGTTTGATTCTGGCTTAAAAAAAATACGTTGAAACAAAGTGAACCTGAGATGGCCAATCTCAGAAAATGGAGGCACCTCGGAGAGTCACATGTCACTTAAGTGAAAGCATACCTTCCAGTGTCACACAGATGGCTGGTAGAGCAGGCTGCTGAGGGCCACTCCCCAGAAGAAGCTTAGACCTGCTGGGAAACCTTGTCCACACACAAATGTGAGAATGTATGAGGACCCTGTTCATTTCTACTTGCTCGTCTGAACAACAACAACAAAAGGAACAGTCCAGAATGTGGCAAGAAAATGGTTGCAGTTGCACATTCTGCAAGTTTTCTCAGGCTCCAAAATAAAGAATGAGTTAAACCCATGAGAGCATTTGGCCCTAACCACATTACTAGTCCTAAAAAGAAAATGTGAAATAAAACAGCTTAGGTCAGAGTTGCAAGTAAATGAATCTATTCTTTAGAGATTCAATCTTGATGATCAAGGGCCATCTGGATACAATAATAGAAAATGAATCTAAATGAGGACAGGTGGAAAGACCACTTTATCAAAGGAAACACTGGTGAATAAATAGGAATCTCTCTCCATGATCCGCTATTCTGGAACATTATGGTCTCTTGGTCACTAGAACCTCATTTCTATTAACTGCAGTAAAAAAGAAAATAGACAAAAATCAAAATCGAACCTCATAACAGCCTCTCTCTGCCTTGCCAAAATAGTTAACTCATTCCCAAAATAATTTCAGTTTGTCTGTGTAATTTTTCACCACCAAAAATAATTATTTTTAATAGAGATAAAAATTAAAACCTGTATTTTCAGTTAACTATGGCAAACTGAGGTCATTGTTTATTTCCACCCTTTTCTGAAATACCACTAAAATGGCAGTAATGAAATTATAAAAAGTCATGAACTCATAAGGACAAAGAAAACAGGATAGGGGATGACAGTGAAGAAGAAAGATACCAAGCTTGGGGTGGTAGAAATCAGATGGATGAGTGTAAGCAGTTCGAATAGTACCAATTGCTAAAGCCCACTTACTTAATAAAGACTAAGCCAATGTATGCTGTAGAAATCCAGAAAGGCTCAGGTTTGGAGGCATCTGCTACCTGTGAAGGCGTAAGTATAGAGGCATCTGATACCTGTGAAGGCATCAGTACAGATAGTGACTGGAAGAACAGAGGGTTCTAGAAAGAGCCCACTTCCCCGCCCCCAACCCAGGCTGCCTAGAAACTGCCTCTCCTCCACACTGGCAGAAGAGGTAGAAGGTTGCCTTCTGGACAGGCCGAGTTCAAAACTTTCTGGGCTTGAAGACACCAGGTCACACAGGGTAAAGGTGAGACACCACATTGAAAGCAGAAAATTAAGTGAGAGTCTGTGTGCCAAATGCTGCAGCCAGCTTGCTTCTCCCTTCAGTTCCTAGAACTCACAGCCTCCAGAGAGTAGTTTGGGAGATTTTTCACTACAGAAGCTGGCCCACTCACATGCTAAACTTGATGCCCCACCCCCACGGCCAGTCCTTAACTGAATATTAATGGCAAAGCTACCAGTCAAGGAGCCCCACTCACTAACAGCATTTCCAATAAGCTCCAATAAGTGCCTCATACCAGACAGCTAATAGTCCCCACATATTTGAAGAAAGCCACTAATTTGAAAGATTGAGTCAATATAAGTAAATGGGTGAGACAATTCATAGGAAATAGAGTGTGGTGAGCAAAAGGAAATGTCAAATCAACATACAATTAATAATCTGAGATAAGAGGCTTTCACATTCATGAAAAAAAAGAGTGTAAGACTAAGTTTTTAAAAGGAATGTTCAGAACTACAATGAAGAGTTCTTGGAAACTAAAAATATAGTTTGAAAATGTTTTGTAATGCAAAAGAAGATTTAGGAGATAAAATTGAGGAAACCTCCAAGAAGGGAAGACAAAATGTTCAAGAGATGGAAAATAGAAAAGATGAGGAGCTTAAGAGGATTAATCAAGGAAGTCTAATATTTAAATAACAGGAGTGCTACAAAAAGAAAGCAAAACAAATGAGGGGGAGATAATTATTGTTTGTTTTCAAATCTCCTTAGAGCTAATGGCCATTGGTCACTAGATTTAAGTCCACCAAATGCAGTCCAATTAATGGAAATAATCCTATACTGAGGTACATCACCACGAAATTTTAAGACATCAGGAATTAAGGAAAGATTCTAAAATTTTCCTTCAAAGAAGAAGAGGAAATAAGTCACATTAAACACACACACACACACACACACACAAGAATTAGGGTTCTTAAGAGCAACATTGGAAACTAAGTAATAATGGAGTAATGCCTTCAAAATTCTGAGATACAATTATTTATAACCTAAGATTCTATACAGAGCCAAGTGGTTAGTTAAGTGTAAGGGTCAAATCAACATTTTCAGTCATTCAAGGTCCCAATAACTTACCTCACATGTACCTTTTCCTATAATGTTACTGGGAAACTGAAGCAGGAGAAGAGAGAACCATGGGAAAGATGAAACTGAAAGATGGAACTGATTAATTATTTGATATGTAACTGCATTAAGAGAATTTTATACTCTAGGCTAAGATTTGGGGTATGAAGCAAATAAATTTAGCAAGTAAAATTAAGCAAGTTAAAAAATGAGGCAATCATTAACTTCAGGAAAAACAAAAAGGTTTACAACAAAGTATAAATGTAACCAAAGTAAATGGCCCTGAACATTTGAAAAGTCAAAATAATGTAAAAACTGAATACTACTTCAATCGGCTTCACCCCCTGCCGAAGAAATAATTAACCTTCATGTCATCTTTACCTACAGAGGGGCTATTGTTCTATAAGTAGAGAAAAAGGATAAATTCTAGGAAAACAACTATTTGACATGCAACTTTTTCTCAAGGGGAACACGATTTGCCTTTTAATGAAACCCTAGGTTTTGAGGGTTGGACTGGGAGAGCATAAATGTATTTTATTGGCTATTGGAGCTCCTGGAATTGGGGTTCAGATTTCAGCTGTGGCTTTATTTGGTTTTTAGTTGTGGGTTTCTTGCCTTGTCATTTCAAGTGGACATTTAGATTAGATTTGCCTACCTTCCTCAATAATCGAATTACATACATTGTCCATTGTCTTTTCATTCATTAGGATACAGGTTTGACTGCTTTTTAGAGAAATAAAATAATAGCCCTGGCTAGGTGGTGCAGGGTTAATGTGGTGGCTCCATAATATATGGATCCAGGCCCCTTTGTTCTAGTGGCTTCGCCATTTCTAGAGGCAGTATTGAGTTGCAGTTAAAAGCATAGACTATGACACCCTTTCGTAGATTAAAATCCTAATTCTGACACTTACTGGTTGTATTATCTCTTTGTACTTCAGTTTGCTCATCAGTGACAATGGGCATCAAAGTAGTGCCTACTCCATAAGGTTGTTGTGAGACATCAGGTTTAAGAATAGCACTTGATTTATAGTAAGTGCTAAATAAGTGACAATGATCATCACTGACCCTGAAGTGTGGTGTCTTCTGCTGGTCAAGATGCACCTTAACATAAACACACTGCAACCAACGTGGAGAGGAAAACAAGGGAGAACAGGACTTAACATCTACAACCCAGAGATTGCCCCCCTCCCACTGGATAGAACTTAACCGTGTGGGCTCAGCCAGCTGCAAGGGCACAGGAAGATGTAGTCTGCATTTTATGCACTCGGTGCCCCCTAAAATGTCATCAACAGCAAAGGTGACAGTAAGTATTAGAGGGCAGCTAATAGTCATTGCCACATTCCCAAGTTAGATGCGTGACCCAAATTCTACATTTTGTAATTGTGTTTCAAAAGATAAAAATTTCAAAGAATTGACCCGCCAATGCATTCATGATGTGTTCTGCATTAAAATGAGATTGTTTTGTTGGTTTTGCTGTGGCTAAAGAAGATAAGTGACAAGTCCTACCTTGGAAATATGTAGAAGACATCACTTACATTTTTCTTCAGTTTTATCACAGCAAGTACATTTTTTTTTGTTTTGAAAAGGTGAGCATATGACTCTAAGAGACAAGCCATCCTCGCTTTATCAGCACAACTATGGGATATTGGAACTACCAAAGCAGAAATCTCATATAGCAACCTTGTACATTCATTTGCCATGACTAACTTTTCTGTCTTTGGAATTGAAAGTTACAAGAATGGTTTTCTTTAAAGCAATATAGAAACTTTCCTTTTTTTTATTGCAAACAGCTAAATAAAGGCTGGCAAAAACAATAGGTTCATTTTTTACTGCAGATCTTCAAATTATAGGGAACTTGTCTCTTGGCCAATTTGGGCTGGCTTGGAGCCAAAATAGATGTCTCCATTCTCGTCCTTACCCTCATACTTATTGTGGGCAAGATAAAAACCCTTAATTTTAAAAACTGGGGCCAAGTGTTGGGTAAGAGGCTCCCTAAACCATACTGGTCATAGGAAAAAAAAATCATATTACTTTACCCTGGCTCATTTTTTTCAGTTTCTAGAAATCAAATACTGAGAACATGAAACTTTAAAAAAAGGAAGTCTCAAATATTTTTGATAATCTATTATAAATCAAGGTTTAATAACTAGAAGTATACACAGGAGCGGTCAATAAACATGAAATGGTTAACTATTTCTAAGCAATTGCTTTCCTCAAGGTGAGTTGGCCCTAAGAAAATCAGCAGGCTTCTTTCCATTTCAAAGCACCAAAGACATCCCTTCTCCTTTTAGCCATGTCACCCTCCCCCCTTTTTTAATTAACAAGATTTGAGATCATTTAGCAAATTGTAACCACAAAAGTGAATGTTGCGATTGGATGATGTTTTATCGCTTGAAAAATAAATCTCACCGCCTCTCTCCCTCTGTGTACTTCATAAACGTCGCTCCCTCTTCATATTTATCTTGCTTTCAAAATCCATTATGCGATTGTCATTTCATTGAAATCAAAAGCTGTCTCTTAATTACACTGGGTTGGATTATAAATCTAGTTACTCGTCTCTCTATATGTTCATTTTTTAATGATTACAGCTACAAGCCTGTTTTTGTACACAAAAGACCAAAGTGAATTTTACTGGGTTAAAATTAAGACTTGCAAAATTATACAGCCTGGAAGACAAAACAAAGCAATATGCATGTGTCTAGTTTACAATAATAATGTGATCTTGGACTGATGGAATAATGCAAAACTTGTTATGTCAATGGCGTTGGAGAAGACAAGGAGAGCTGCCTTTCCTCCTCCATCAAGTTAAATTTAGCAGGTACGGTGTAAGCCACACTTCCGATAGGAATTAGGAGACATTGTCGGGGGTGATGTTACAGGGGGAACACTCTTGTAGCCTAACTGACAATAAATGGACCTTCATAAGACTTGAGTCTGCTGCATATCCTGGTAATTAATCATAAGAAGGCACCACCTCTTAAGTCTTAAACACCCACTAAATGGGGAAAAAATTGCTGTATTGCTAAGCACTAGGACTTGATTCATTTAGTATTAACTTGCAGCCTTTATTAAAGTGACTTTAATTTTATTTGTGTGATGTTAGTGCATTCCTGGAAAAATAAACAGTGAGTTGTTTTGTTTTGTTTTTAGCTGATTGTATACAATACGCTTCTCATTCAAATTGCAAGCTGCATGTCATTTTGCAGATGAAATAAAGGTTCCCATTTTTTAAAGCTTATTTAAAGAAAAAAACAGACCATGATAGTAAGCTGTATTTCAATACACTGTGAAAACAAATGTGTATTGAGGACAGCATTGTGGCAGATGCTGTGCTGGTAATGGACAAGCAGTGATGATGCTCTAGGGGTGGGCAATTGTCCCAGGTTGCCCACAGTCTAGGTGGGAGGCAGGTGAGGACCAGGTAACTATGATCCAATGCAATCGAGGGTTGTGCAAACACAGTAGACAGATTCATTTTACCTGGGAAAATCCAGGGTGGCTTCCCAGAGGAGATGGCATTTGAGTTTGGCCTCGATGGTTACAGAGTCTATCGCTGGGGAAGGAGGAAAGAGAAGCATCCTGAGCAGAGAAAGCCAAGTCACAGCATGTGTTGCAAAATAAAATATAAAATAAAATAAAATAGTCTCTTTGGTCTAGGAGACACTGTCTCAAATATCCCCCTGATTCTGTGGTATTGCGGGGGGCTTGGGTAAATCCAGACCCCCTGGGAAACCAGAAGGTTGGGCCCCTTCAGATAGTGCTGTAATGTACCTTGTGGATTTTAGATCAGGGGCAAGGGCGCCAATTCTTGAAAATGGCTTCCGAAGGAGCCTTTCTCCAAAGGTAGAGTGTAAGCCAATTGAGAATAAGCCAACCCCATTGCTCCTTGCTCCTGGGTCCCCTGTGCTGTCTACAGAGCATACCAAGCACTAACAAATGGAGACAAGGTGCCGGCACCAGGCCCTTTGTTCTGAGTCCCTCCTTGCCCTGCCTGCATTCCCATCCCGTCTCAACAGAGGCCCCAGGACTCTCAGGTTAGACCACTGCCCAGCAAGGCCCAACAGGACTCAGCGGTTGCTCTGGGAGCCTGACCCTTCCTCAGTCAGCCAAAGAGTATTCCAGAGATGTCCATGGACCCCGACTTGGTGCCATGCTCAGGGACAGACACCAGGGACACTGAGATGAGCTGGCCGGTCCGACGGGGAACCACGTATGTAACAACGATCTTTGGGTTAGTTCTAAACCCCTCCCCTCCCTTGCCTCCCTGGGTGACCATAAATGTTAAAGCGTTATCTATTGACGATTATAACCATACAAAGTCAGGACAGATGGGCTCCACTCCTCAGCTCACAGCCATAAAGTTTACAAACTCTCCGTGGCCAGGGGATAAATTACCATTGCTGATACCTTGCTCATTTACACAGAGCATTTTTCTTCAAGATGGCTATTTTTCCTTTCAATCATCTGGCTAAAGTAGTTTTCTGTTAGCCAACTTGATATCCTAGAACATGCAGAATATTTGGGATCTGAAGAGCAGGTTAGAAACCGCCATGAATGATTAGGCAAAAAAGATACTTTCAAACACTAAAAGGAAACCCAATTTCTTCTCCTTCCTAATCCCATGAGATGACTGAGGAACTGTGTCCTCCCACCGGGTTGCATGCGATGAGAAAAGGTCCCCAGTGGTTTATTTAAAAGTGTATTGTCAGAGATAATGGTTTCAGATTAAGTTTTTAGGCTCCCTGATTTCTGCTGTTGTCCCACGGACTAATTGTGTCTACCTCAGATGCACTAATGTGGGCCAATCAAGTCCGTCATACGGGATGATATTTCTGGTGGTTGTTTTCCTAGATTTTCCTCCGACAATGGTACCAGTGGGTATTGTGTAACCGTATGGAAAAGGAATGATTAATTCAAGGTTCAGGTGCAAGACAGGGTCAGAAAAGAAATGTTCCTGGATAGAGTGAGCATTTCAAGATATATCTGTGGCTTGAAACATCATTTTATGATGCATTTTCTATTTTGTTATCAGGGGAAGTGTGATGGCTGGTGAGAAAGTGATGGCACTGTTTTGGTGCCATGTTCTGTGATGGGCTTTTCATAAAAATTAGCTGACATTGTCATGAGCACACAAGGAAATTTATAGCTTTCATACTGGACTGCCATTCCCAGAGCAATTTCCAATCACTTGGGCTTTTTATTAAGTTTATTGTTCTTTTATTGTTCAGTGGAGTGTAAGCAGCGAGATTACAAATAAATGTAAGTTCCACTGGATATGAAGTCGAGCTTGTAGAATTAGGAGAGAAACGAGCAAGGGAAGGCGAACATTAATTTGAATCACTGGTGATATGAAACACCACCAACGGACGCTTCCTGTCACCTGCTTATATACAGAAGTTGGAAAATGGACATTCCATTCTCATTAAAGTTTTCCCAGAAAACCCTCCAGGAAGAAGTCTTGGTGTTGAAACTTGGTATCGTTCACTGCTCTGCATCATTGTTGCCCACCTTCCAAGTTCCTTTTCCATATGTTGTCTTCCTCTCGCCTCTTTACCCGCAAGGGTGCCACGCGGTCCCACAGATATCCCCTCCAAACCCCAGTGAGGACCACACTAGAGAGCTGAAGTGACCAGCATGCCGGTCAGAGGAATCCAATAGGAGGAACACCAACTTCCTCCCGATGCTTTATTTTAGTCCTATAGGTGCTGAGCCACTCAACTTCCCATGTCATGTTCATTTTTCCCCAAAGAAATGGTCATCTTAATCACTAAAGCTTTATTTACTTTCTTTTTTTTTTTAAGGCATTGATTGAAAGTTGTTATTCAGCCTTGTTAGGATGAGAACCGAGGTGATTTGAAGAGGGGGAACCTTGCTCCTCTGAGGCCATTCTCCTAGCTCAGCTGCGCGTGGATCGTACCCTGCCCTTTGCCGATCCCTGTTGGGAAGCTGGACGTTTGGTTGTAGTGGGCACCTATGCATGCGCACTCTGGGTCACCAAGCCCCCCTCTTACTTGTTGATGGATTCCAGCTTTTGTATCCAGTTCCAGGTGATGGATCATGATTGGCCTAAGCCAGTCATTTCAATGTTCAGCCCCATGGTCCCAGCCTCCTGTGGCTAAATGTGGTCATAAAATCTAATTCTGGCCAAAGAGGTTAAAGCAAAAGTGTATTGTGGGTGGGAGAGGGGCTGTTCCTAGGACATCTGTGCCTTTTTTAGTAAAAAGAGACACTTCCTTTCCCCCTCCCTCATCTTTTCTGCCTTACACCTGGACTCTCTCTGGAGCTGTGGCAGCCATCTTGCAACCATGAGGCAAGAGCTTCAGGGAAAAAGCTGGCACACCAAGAATGGGAGATTGAAAGACAGAAATGGCCTGGCCATGATGGCATTGTTGGGTGGCAGGACTAACACTGGCCCTTGCCTTCCTACGGATTTCTACAGCAAAACTGAAACTTTTCATTTGTTTAGGGCAGACCATCATTAGGTGGGCATTCTGTTCTTGCAGCATATGTGTCCCTATGATACAGCATCAGAGTCATGTGGGAAGTGTCCAGGCCTCCTCTTCAGAAATTTCCACTCAGTAAGTTTATAGCTGGGCCCAGGAGTCAGCACTTGTAACAAGCATCCTGGATGTGTTCTAGGCAACATGCCTTGAGAAGATCAGACTTTAGTGACAGGGAAGGAAGGGGTGGTGGGGAGCCTGTCTGCCAGGGTGACATTGTTTCCCAGGATTTTTCCCCACCTGCCTCCCACTCTTAGGATTTCCAGGTATCACCTGTGGTTCTTGATCCCCAGGTGCAGAGGACAAGGATGATAGAACAGTTTCCGTCTAGGATGAGGGGCAAGTGTAGGAAGCTCTCTGGTTCCTATCCGTCCTCCCCTGTTTTTCCCGGCATTGACTCCACAAGGTGGTCTAGGCAGCTGTGAGGTGCCACTCTGGAAGACATGACCTTCACCATACCCTGTCCTTGGCTGCAGCAGAACACCCTGCATGGGGCCTTTGAGGAGGCCTACTGGACCCTTCCGGCAAGAAGCAGTAACGTCTCATTAGTTCACATCGGGCCTCTGGGGGCTATAGCCTGACACCCTCCCACACTTTGGAAGAGTGTGTTCTCGCTTCCCTCAGTGGAGGTATAGCCTGGGGATGCCACTGCTAGTCATGGACTAGCGGGGCCCCGGGAAGGGCCCAGGGAAGGGAAGAGAAGGAGTCCTGGGAGGCCCTCAGGGCTGGCCCCACCCGTCCTAGTCACAGTGCGAGGCCAGAGGGAAGGAGCTGGACGAGTCCCCGCACTGCAGAGCTGAAGGCAGTGGGGTTCACTGAATACGCAGATTCAGGGCCACCCCACCACACCCATGGAATCAGGCTCCCAGGAGGCGGGGCCCAGGAACCTGCATTCTCGGCAAGCTGCATAGGTGGCTCTGAGGGGCACCAAGGTTGGGGCAGCACCCTTAGAAATGGCTGGAACTTATGTGGGGGGGTTTTCCATCCTCACTCCCTGTGATGTTGGGGTCGACCAGAGCTGCCTGGGAACCCCAGCTCTGAGACGTACTAAGCTTGTGGCCATAGGACATTCCTTAGCCCTGGTCAGAATGTCTGGGCAAGGGGAATGACCATAGCACTCGCACCGCATAGAAAGAGTAGCAGGATCACACGAGATAAACACAGGCACTTATCGCAATGCTTGAAAGACACATCACGAGCGCATGGGAGGTACGGATTTCCGGTATTACTGTCAGCATCATCAAGGTGCTGCCTCTCCAGGTGGGTCCCGCTGGTGCCCCCAGCTATCCAGGCTCCCAGATAATCAAATATATACACTCCTGTTCTCTCGGCTGGCCAGTTCAGGGAAAGGGGGTCCAAATCATGTTGCTGTGTTTTAGACACAGGAAGCGGTGCTGTTTGAGGTTAGAGCAGGGAGGGCTTACGCAGGAGATGGGGGAGGCTATTGTCAGGATCCATGAAGCCCACACTGAATGCTGGCAACTCATGGCACGGAGGAAAGGAAGGGTGAGGCCTGGGGAGGAATCTCAAGGCAACATTTCCTGAGATGATGGAGGAGAGAGGACACTGCCCAGGATGATGCTGTTTGTCCAGAGCTGGGAAACCAGCATGGATCTGACCATATCCTGACCATGTCACCAGGGACAAGGCACCAGAAACGGTCTACGGTAGGAGAAGGAGTAGAATAATCAGCAGAAAACAGGCTCACTTGCCACTTGTCGTAAGTCCATAGATTTCAGAGATGATCTCCCTGAATATTGCTTTCTTTAAACCCACACACTGACTTACAGTAAAAATTGCTGTTCAATTTATTAAAAATAAGTATATTCTTAGGACATATGCTAGTAAAAATCAACAAGACCTTAATTAGATGGAGCTGAATGGATGTCCACCTGTCCACCGCCAAAATGGCCCTAGAAAGCAAGACAAGATGTGTTGTAGCTGAGTTTGATGGCGGGATCCACTCCTCCACCGGCAGGGCCAGAAGCAAGGAGTGAGGCCAGGCCAAGAGCAGGGTGGCCTCTGCCTCCCAGGCCCCAGCCCTGCTCCCTCCTCCAGCCCCTACAGCATAATCCCAGACATTAAGGAAGTGGAAACTCTCCATGAGAGGGGGAAATGTGCCTTCTTCACCATTGTACCCTCAGCATATAGAAGGGGCCAGGTGCTCCCAGGTTAATCTTGGTGTAGTGAGGGCACAGGACCAGGCCATCTGTTAAACAATGGGCATGTATTTGCATAGATGTCTCCCCTCTCGGGCCAATCTGGAAGGGACTGGTTTGGTCTGAAGCATTGCAGTAAATGCTGAGTCATTTCAAAATAGCTGCTTACGGGAACCAGTCTATGAAGGCTCTTCAGATTTCCATAGGATTTCAACGTGTAGTTACAAGGCTTTGTAGCAGCATCAGAATAACTTCTTACCAACCCAAGCCTTCAAGAGAGAGCACTGAGAACGTGAGGCTTCTTTCTTATTTCCTGAGAGAGTGTCAACATTCCCGAATCTTAACAGTAGAAATGCTTATCATATCTGCGGTACTGAGATGCCTCCTGGCAATGAGACTGGGTTTCCTTCTCTAAGAGTCTGGGCAGCAGATGTGTCCAGGTGGGGGGGAGTGGGCAGCGTCCTTCGGGGGCTGAGGGCAGGGGCTTTTGCAGAGGGGCCTGACTTCCACTGCAGGGCCCAGCATGCTGAAGCACACAGTAGGTACTTAATGTGTATTCATGACTGACTGATCATAAGTCATCATTAGATTAATATTTTCACAACTGGATAGCATTTCATTCATTTCCAAGGACACCTTGAATAACCACCAGTGTGCGGGGGGATTAATTGTACTGTCTTGTTGAGTTCTATTTTTTTTTTGTTTTTGTTTTTGTTTACTCTATTTTATTTCATTTTAAAGAATAGAAGAGAGCAAGCAGGGGAGAGGGGCAGAGGGAGAGAGACAATCATAAGCAGGCTCAGCGCAGAGCCCAACACAGGGCTCGATCCCACAACCCTGGGATCATGACCTGAGCCAAAATCAAGAGTTGGATGCTCAACCGAGCCCCCCAGGCTCCGGACATCTCGTTGAGTTTTTAAACATCTTGTGGAAGCAACTCTTCCTGCACCTCAGCCCCTTCTGAAGGTGACTCCGGACCTACCTGCAAACCTGCACCAGCACCTGAGGCCCCACACTGAGGACTGAGCTGGGCACTCTGTGCCCCGACCACCGTCTGCCCACCAGTCACATCCCATCCCAGGGCGTCCACCTCCAGCCAATCCTCCGTTGCCTCTCATGGTCCACGATCGAGGCCTGCCATCTCCCCGTCTCTTCCGTGCCGAACTCCATGTCAGACTACACAGCTCGTCCAGGGTAGGACCTCCAGTGACCCCAATACCCCAGTACCCAAGATCCTTTCTCGTCGCCCCACCGTCTTCCTAGCCTTTCCTCCAAGCCCCTCTACCTGGGTCTGGTGCACTACCTAGCTGGAGCCCTGCATCCCAGAGGCAGCCGGCCTCCCCCATGCACACCATGTCTTCGGGCAAGCCGTGGCATCTTGGACAGCATCCTGCCCCCATCTCCTTCGGCCAGAATCTCACCAGCCTTCAAAAGCTCTTCAAAAGCCTCCCTCCTCTTCTCTTTCCCGACCTTCCCATCTCCCCAAGCAGAAGGAATGTTCTCCCGCCTCTGCATCTCACCTACAGGCACGCCTCTGTGACGACGCCCTCCTGCCCGCCTCGTGCTCCCATTTTCACGTTTGGCAAGGGGCTACTCCACACCATGCACACGACGACTTTATCTGATCCGGTCATGAGCCTCTGCAGGACAGAAACTGTGACTTGTCCCTCATGATCCTTTCCTGCACCTGGAAAGTGCCTGGCTTACAGGACATTTTTCAAAACTGTTCTGGATTCAAATGGACTCGAGCCTGAGAACAGCTGTAGTTAACAAGATGGCACTTTGAAACATCACGTTCGTCAAAATTATCCCGATCGTTGCTTCCGTTCTGTGTTTCTGGGGTAAAGTCCCCAATTAAACGGGAAGCCTTGGCCGCTTGGAATGCATTATTCCCTTTGGAGAAACCCAGGTTGTGAGTCGCTCTGGCCTCCCAGTTGTCACAGCCTCCTGCCCTGGGCAGCCCCAGCCTCCAGCCCCCGGGGCTAACGTCTCTGCCACCCCAGGCGGTCTTTAGCCTCTGGGCCTGGGAAGCTGGGCTGAGGCCAGCCCCGCAGGCAGCAGGGCAAGCCCACCCAGTTTGCATCTGTGCAAACCAACGTGCTAGCAGCAATATTCATCTTAATTTTCTCTTTAAACCCTTGAGCTGCATTATAGCTTCCATTGTGCTGGTGACAGACAAATGCCTTGCAATAAATCAAAGTTAGGGTGACTGATACACTAAACACCTTTGCTTAATGATGTGATTGTTTCTTATCTGCAAAGTAATGTCACTTATGGCTTTGCTATTTATAGTCAATGTAGTGTTAGACCATTTTATGCCCCTGATGCCTCTGTGGCCAGCCCATTAGCTGTGATTATGGACCAAAGGGGATACAGCCACTGAAAGCTTGGAGAGAGAAGGCGGCAGAGTGTTAAAGCCGCCCCCACCCGTGGAAACCCGCCCGGTGCGCCTTCCGCCTCCACCTTCTCCCCGGCTCCTGAGAGTAAACCGGCTAATGCTGCCCACTTGCACTCCACCCGTATCAGTACTGAGCATCTTCAGGACAGCATGATAGACATTAAATGTTAAAAACAAAACAAAAGGCAAGCGGCCGCCTCCCTCTGCGGCTCAGTCCCCAGCCTAGCAGGGCTCAAGCCGGAGGAGCGGGGAAAGCACGGGGTGCAGCAAAGCAGCCTCCTGTCGGGCTGGCCCAGACTCTGCCGTTCATTCATTATTCGCTAGGTGTTGTCCAGACTATTCTCTTTGAACAGGGTGTCAGTGGGGAGAACAGAGTGCACCTGACTCTCCCTCTCCGTTCTGTCCCTGCAGTGTGAGACTTCACGGCCAACTTCAAAGGCGGCCCCCAGGGTGGGACCAGTCCCTGCTCCTCCCAGGGCAAGCTCCCAGCCCCGGCACCTCCACAGGCCCCGCGGCTTCCCCGCCCCGTCGCCAGGTCCAGCACTGAGAATCAGACCCCACAGTCTTGGGCTGTCCTGGGGAGAAGGGGCAGGAGAAGCTCGCAGCCCGCTGACGGCATTGGAGAAACCCTCTCTAGAATGTTGGACAGCTCAGCCGGCTGTGGGCCTTCAAAACCATGCCGGGTACTCCCCCACAGCCCTCGGGGCCCACTGATTTAGGAGTAGGGCATTCATTTGACAAGCAGTGACTGTAGTGGACATAAGTCCATCCTAGAAAAAGGTACATTCACGTCCTAACCCCCAGCACCTGCGAATGTGACTTTATCTGGAAATTTGCTCTTTGCAGGTGTCATCAAGTTGGGATGAGGTCCTACAGGCTTAAGGGGGCCCCGATTCAATCCCTGGGGTCCTCGTAAGAAGAGGATCTGGGAGGTGGAAACACACTGACACAGAGATAACGGAGGCAGAAATTGGAGTCTGCAAGCCTGAGGCACCGAGGTTTGCCAGAAGCTGCCAGGAGTTGGGACAGAGGCCTGGAAAGTTCTTCTGAGCCTCCTGAGATGCTGACACCTTGATTTTGGACTCTGGCCTCCAGAGCCGTGAGGGAATCAGTTTCTGTTTTAAGCCGCCCAGTTGGTAGTGCTTTGCTACGGCAGCCGCAGGAAATGAATCCAGGGACCAAGTGACTGTGTGGGGCACTGGACAGATGTCAGGGTCGGCCCTTTGCTGGGAGAAACACAGGAGCTTCAGGTGATGCCCCTCTGCTCTGGGGGCTTCTGCTTGGAGGTGGAGAATTCTGAGAATCTGTAGACAAAAATCCCCATGCACATTGTAGGCTGCAAATGGGTATTTATGTCGTTACGTTTTATGCCTTTGTCCTCAACTCCTATGTGCACCATGCCATTAATTTTCCTTCAATTTTTTTTTTTAACATTTACTTATTTTTGAGAGACAGAGAGAGACAGAGCAGGAGCAGGGGAAGGGCAGAGAGAAGGGAGACAGAGAATCCGAAGCAAGCTCCAGGCTCCGAGCTGTCAGCACAGAGCCCGACGTGGGGCTCGAACTCAGGAACTGTGAGATCATGACCTGAGCCGAAGTCAGACGCTTAACCGACAGAGCCACCCAGGCGCCCCTAATTTTCCTTTGATGTTTTGAGGAAAACGAATTCTGTGTTTCCTCTGCTAAACATTACCAGCCGCCAGCACCCAGCCCATCCTGCAGCACATTTGCAGAGCTCGTGGGGTTTGGTCATTCCTTCCCCAGGTCGAGCAGCAGCTGGGCCGGCGGTCCTCACAGCCTCCTGCAGTTTCACGAAGCAGCCAGGCCACATTGGGACCTAAGACTTAGGAACCGGCTCAGTGCGGCTGGCTAATGCAGGCCTCACGAGTCCACAGAGGGAAGCCGGTGGACAGCAGATCTGGGAGTGCAAAGTCAGGAGCTCTGCGGCCCACGCAGGCACCCGGGGCCAGCCATCCTTCCATGCAGCAGCCTCAGCCAGCCCCCCGTCTTGGAAAGAGGTAGAAACAGGACGAAGGAGGAAGGAGGCCAAGAAGAAATGCCTTCTGGGAAGTCAAGCAGCGTGACTGCCACGGACAGATCTCACTTTAACTCACAGATCGTTGTTCCGCGAGACACATCAAATCAGAAAATTCTAAATAAAATGAAAGCAAAGAGTGATAGCGTTAACCATGATACTGTAATAATGAAACAGACTTAACACAAATCGCAGGTGCGGAAATAACTTATCATAATCAAAAGTCCCTTACAAGCCCTCAGCGTGTTCTGGGTACGGGATCCAGGGGTATCTTGCAGGCAACCACCCGCCAAGAGTCAAGGGGCCCTTGAGCTGAACGTGCACCTGGCTGTGGGGGGTGGAGGTTGGCAATGGGTCTCTGCGCCCCTTGAACAAGAAACCCACAGTACCTGTATACCCAGATGCTGCACACTGGCAAACCTGTGAGCCAAATGTGACGTTTCAGAGGTCTGGCACCAACGGGAATGTTTTAATTAACAAGTAAGCTAGTGGGTACACTTGTAAAATTCTGTGAAGTTAAAAAAAAAAAGATGTTTTAAACACACAGGGACCCTTTGGGGGCAGGAAAAAAAGGGATTCTGCAGTAGTAATAGCTCTATTCCATTTTAATATTTTTGAACGTAGAGGTGTGTTTTAATCCCGTTCTGGAGAAAGCAAGATTTATTGCTGATTATGTGGTGGTAACAAATGGTATCAGAAACGCTGTAAACACTACACTAGTATGTATTTTTTTTTTTTTTGGTGCTATCTTTCCGCTCCTGGTTGAAAATCGGAATAAATTAAAGATGATTGCATGGGACTGCTTTATGCTTGCTCTAGAGTGCTTGTTCTCAGTGTCGATCCATAACAAACCTATTTTTCAAAGGGGGATGCCGGAGTTGGGGTTCATTCTTCTAAGTATCCTCAGTGCTAAGCTTGTCATGAGGATACTTTTGCCAGTTCAGACCGAAATTAGCAAGTGTTATTATAGAGTTTCAGTGATTTGGCTAAGAAACGGCTCCCTTTAGAACGAACGCTCTTTCTTCAACCTTCCAATGTCAGTTATCATTTTTAAAGCAGCTTGACCTGGAAGCATGCAGCTAAAATTGTGGGGACTGTTAATGACAGTTTTATTGGGTACTGTGCTTATGGTTCACATTTTGAGGTCTGTATGTAATTGATCTTTCTCCCCTACATGAGAAACACAGCAATAAGCAGGTTGCAGCACCACATTATAGATATAGAGAAATAATAATGATGTCACCTTGAGATTCAAAGATCGTGGAATAGTAAGTCTCCTAGCTCATTTCTCCCAACTGTGATGACCTCTCCAATACTAAATCTTAACAGTCTCAGCATTATTTTTGAATTATTCATGCTAGCCTTTTCCCTCACTACAAAATCAAGGAAAATGAATGCACCATGCTCTGTCAGCTCCACAGGTATTTTGGTAAAAATAAAATGTTATTTGGTATCACACACACACAGAAAAGGGTGCAGTGGTACCGGAGCCTGCTTACCTTGAACGGGAAAACACACATACCAACAACAACAACAACAACAATTCATTTGTGAAGGAAAGGAGCAAGCACCTGTTCCCACCAATTCTGAATCGATCCCCGGCTGATCACGTCTGGGTTACCTGGAGGGTGAGGTGTCTACGGCTTTAAATGGACTGTCTAGGGCAGTCCAGCCCCCGAACGACACTGAGAAGTAAGTTACATCAAGAAATTTGTGCTCGCTCCATCCTGGCCAGTGCTCGCCCATGTGACGCTGAAAGCTTTTGCTTTTGAAAATATCAAATCAGCATATATTTCTTATTTTAATTCAAATTATGTCGAGATAGCAGCTTGACAGCTTTCCCAGTCTGGCCAGCCTGGAGATGACGGGAGCGCTACAGTTTTATTCCGGTGATGGATCTCATAAAAAGCGCGTGTGGGAATAAAATAAAATGCATGTAAATGTAAACTCAGGCAGGTACCCTGATCCGTCTGTAGCTCTTGACCTTTAAGTTCATGATGAAAACCAAATGTCAAGCTTTCAGAAGACAGGAGTATCCCTGGCTTTGCGGGCTGGTGTGGGCTGGCGCACAGACTGCATTAATTTAGTATGGCATCACTAACCTTGAAATCAGGATTTTGCACTAAAAACCCAGGTTTATGTTGATTCAGAAACCAAAGGAAAAAGGCAACTTTATTTAAAAGAGCCCTCAGCAGCAAGTGGGCGAGTACAGCTCGGCACTCAGATTTTTGGAGCCGCGCTCGCTGGCTTCCATGGCAACCGATACTTAAGATGATGAGGACCCAGAGATGTTCCTTAAAGAGTCTTTTCATTTTGCATATAATTCTAATTATAGACGTGATTTGCTTGTTCGGCTACCTAGACCACACCTGCCAGAAAAGCTTGGTCAGTGACTCCTCCCCCTTCCCCCCAAGGCTGCCGAGGGGTCCCTGGGGAATGGGTCAGAGCACTCTTTTGTTGTGCAACATGGGCTTTTTTTCTCATTAGCAAATGTTTTTTTGCTTTTGTTTTTCCTGCTAAAGAAAGAAAGAGAAATCACTCGTTCCCCTGGCTGGACTCTAGACACAAGCCCGTTCAGGATGATGAAATAGCGGCCATTCTGCCGAGAGTCCTTCTTGCAGCCCAGACTCGTCACGGCTCCAGTTCTGGTGATGGGACCTGAGGTCACAGCCACCTACTTGCCCTGCGATCACATCGTCCGCAGGTCTGCCAGAATCACACTGTACTTTCAGAATCATCCAAGACTGAATTACGTTGGACATAGGCTTCAGTATGTTCCAGATATTCCAATTCTCTAGCACTTAGTGTAAGAGGGTCAGTTATTGGCAAAATAACCCGTATTTTGTATTTTCCACGGCTGTCAATGTCTCAGTGAAAAAAAGAAGAAAGAAAGAAAAAGGGAGGGAGGGATAGAGGGAGGGAGAAAGAAAGAAAGAAAGAAAGAAAGAAAGAAAGAAAGAAAGAAAAAGGGAGGGAGAAAGAAAGAAAGAAAGAAAGAAAGAAAGAAAGAAAGAAAGAGAAATGAAGGAAGGAGGGAAGGAAGGAAGGAAGGGAGGGAGAGCACAGTTTCCCTTCCGTCTCCCAGGAAGATCAGCCAGGCTGCTCTGAGTTCAGGTGTCTTTGTCCAGGGAAAAAGTAAATGCTCCCTTCCAGGTTTGAGGTGTTTTCTGAATTTAAGCCTCATGCAGCCTTTGGCTGGAAGAGCCCAGCTGTGGGGTCAGAGGCTCATCCCAAGGAGAGATGAAAGGGCTTCTGTCCCATGTTGCTGAGGAGGCAGGGTAGCCGGAGGCCTGGGCCTGGGGTTTGTGGGGGAGGAGGGAGGCGATCCTGGAGGCGGGTGATGGAGCTGGGCCCCTGCCCCCTGGCAATGGCCTGGAGGTGGGACTGCCAGATAAAATTCAGTGTGTTCAGGTCACTGTGCATTTCAGATACACTACACAGGCGATATTTGGAACACCGGTATACTAAAAAGCCTTTCTGCTAATCTAGCAATGCTAGGAGGCCACAGCAGGAGCCGAGATGGGGTGGCTGCCTGGGCGCCTTGGTCTTGGCCTTGGCCTTGGCCTGGCTGGGAAGGGCCCAGGGTAAGCCTTCTCCCAAATTCTAGTCTCTCTCTACGCCAGATCATCTGGCAAGCAAGTTCTCAGTGTCTTCTTCCTCAGGCTGGTCCATTGCTCAGGACCGGGGGCTCCCTTAGTGGGCTCGAGTTCCATTCTGTGGTCTAGAGTGGAGGCCCTTCTAGGACGACAGGACAGCAGTGGCCAACATTCTGGCCAAGACCATCACCTACCCGGGCTTGTTCTTGGCAACCCGCAGAGCCTGTGTCAAGACTTAGGCGTTCTCTGGGTCTTCCAGTGTTTATTTGTTCCAGAGGGGTCCGTGCCGGCCCAGGGCTTTGCAAACAACAGCGGCCAGGCACCCTTGTGCCACCCTCTTTAGTAGCCAGCTTGGCAAGGCCTGTGTCTGCTTGTGAGGTTGACCTCAAGTTCCATCAGAAGACGGGCTTCTCCTACTCTTGGGATTCTGCCGGAAGCTGCTGGACTAAGGGATCCCCAGCTCTGACCTCGCATTGACCTGGACTCCCAGCTGGAGAACACTTTTTTCACACTTTTGCTCCTTCAGTTCATATTTGTTCAGGATCAACATATGATAGGATGCTCCCAGCGAATAGAGCAGGAAAATTCTCTGCCCTCCTGGAGCTTATCTTTAAGTGGGAAGGGTCAGCAAACACAAGGCAATAACGCAGTCAGTTAGAGATCACCTTGGGTTCTGGACAAGAATCAGAGCAGGTTGGGGTGGCTGGGTAGCCCAGAGAGGGGTGCAACTGAGAGAAAGGGCCCTCAGGTAGGGCCTCCGTCAGAAGGTGGTATTGAGCTGAGACTGGAAGGAGGTGAGGGGCAGCCAGGGTGCTAAAAGGAACAGTGTTCAGGGACAGGGAGCGGTCAGTGCTGGAGCCCTGAGACAGTTTGGGGGAGTGATGTGGAGGAAGGTAGGGATGTGGTCATGGTGATAGGAGGGTGGAGGCAGGACCTAGAAGGGAAAGGAGAGGAGTGGAGCAGACAGGGAGCCAAGAGAAGGTCTGAGCACAGGGGCCACAGGTGCCAGCTGGATTCAAGGTCTGCCCTGGCCGACAGGGAGAGTCTGCAGAGAGGAGTGGCCGATCCCGAGTCACTATGTGATCGATGCCAACAGATGGCAACTTGGGCCAACCTTGCATGCAGCTGAAGCTCCAGCCGCAGGTGTACTTGCCATAGCAGATAAAGGGCCTGAAAGAGAAGACTCAGGAGGCTGGTCTTGTGGGGGGCTTCCTACCCCAGCACGTGTGCAAGCACCCAGACCACAAGCCTCAATGGGAAGAAGAATAAATTGAGCTAGCGAACTTGTAAATGTTCGCTATCCTCTTGCTTTCATGATGATGACATGGAAAAATAAGGGAAAAGCTAGGGTTTTTGTGTGGCAGAAGGCTGACAAATGGCAAAGACTGAACTCAATACTACTGCACAAGTCTGAGTGTTCTGCTCGTGGGCCAGTAATTTTTGAAGAAGGAAAAATATATATATAACTTACCCATCAGTCTGTGCTTTTCCCATAAATTTACTTTTCTTGCCCCATTCTGTACAATCATTAGTGATGTTGTATCATCAACATTTTCCCATAATCTGTCTTCTATTTCCATTAGTGATCTAGAGAACCCAAAACTAAATTGCACTCAAGGGCATGAACCTGGAGTGTATTTTCGTCAAAAATGTAAATCAAATGTAAAAAATAACTAAACTTGTTTTTCATGATTTTGCTTCTAAGGCTCAAAATCAGCTATTAAAATTAAAAAGCAAAATAATTTAATCATTGGATTCAATTTAATTAGAGCTGAAATTTTTATTTGAGTTTTTGAATGTTTGATGAAAATGTATGAAATATTTTGATAAAAGGAAACTATCGTGACCGTTAGGCATTGTTCACCCCATCGGCAACGTAAAGAAACATTATCTCGGGCCGCGCAGGCTATCTCTAGACTTACCTGTATGCAAATGTGAGACTACGAATTGTCTAATATTGCAAACCATGGCTCCTTAGCAACCACAGATCACTGTGACGAGTGCCGTGCTCATGTGTGAGTACCCTCGGAATTACAAATCAGGACAGGAAGACAAGAAGAAAATGGACACCGGGCACTACTGGGGAGTGATTCTTCATTATGCAAGAATCTATTCTATCCCTGCTTAAAAGAAGGATTTAACAAGTTAATACATTGTCCTTGCTCTTACCAAAGCTCCTGGCTGCTCAAATCCTCCCTACACGGAGAGTAATGCGTGTCTCCAACCCCAGCTGTGCCTCTATCACAAAGCTCCATGACGCTCAGACAGTGACTAGGACAGACATGTGGGGGTCCTGGGGCCCGAATGGTATCAGGCTTGAGAGACCAGTGCCAAGCCCTGAATCACACATGTTCTTGAGAAAGTGGTGTGCACGTGTGTGTTCCCTCACGCACGTGCTCACTCAGTATGAGGGGCCCTCTAAGTAAGGATCCCTCTGAAGTGTCCCTTCGGCCCAGGTCTATGGGGAGTACCACCTGGAGGGCTGGGCTTGCCACCATCTGAGATGGGGAAGCTGTGGGTAGAACAGTTTCAGGTGGGGGGGGGTGGCAGGGGGTAAAGATCAGGAATTGGGGTTTGCAGATGTTGAGTCTGAGATGTCTTTTAGTCATCCAGAGGGAAGCTGGTAGGCAGCGAGATGAATGGGTCCGGATTTCGCAAGAGGGGAAAGTAGAGGGAGCTGGGCTAGGGACACGTATCCACAAGCCATTAGCACAAGGATATTCTGCCAGGAACCAGAAAGGAAGTGAGGATAGACAGAAGAGAGTCCAAGGACTGAGTCCTGGGGCACCTCACATCTAGAGTTGGGGACAAACATGTCAGGATGGTTATCAGTAAAACAAAAAACAGAAATAACAAGTGTTGGTGAAGATGTGGAGAAATTGGAACACTTGTGCACTGTTGGTGGGAAGGTAAAATGGTGTAGCCTCTATGGAAAACAGTATGGCAGTTGGTCAAAACATGAAAGATAAAATATCATCCGGCAATCCCACTTCTGAATATGTAGCCCAAACCTAAAAAGCAGGATCACACAGAGGTGATTATACGTTCATCCTATAGCAGCATTATTCACAACAGCCAAAAGGAAGAAACAACCCAAGTGTCAATCAATGGGTTAATGAATAAGCAAAATGTGGAAAATCCAGAGAGTGGAATATTATTCAGCCCTAAACAGGAAGGGCATTCTGACATCTGCTATAACATGCATCGAGGACATTATGAGTCAGTCACAAAAGGACAAATATTGCGTGATTTCACTTATAGGAGATAGAGTAACCAAATTTGTACAGACAGGAAGCAGGATGGCAGTTTCCAGGGGCAAAAGGAGGGAGAATGATGAGTTTTTGTTTAGTGGAGACAAAGTCTCAGTTTTGCGACGTGAAAAGAGTTCTGCACATCGATGGTGAGGATGGCTTCCAACAACGTGAACATACTTAATACCACTGAACTAGACACTGAAAAATGGTCCAGGTGGCAAATTTTATGTTGTGTGTATTTTACCAAAATTTTAAAAACTAAAGAGAGGGGCGCCTGGGTGGCTCAGTCAGTTGGGCAGCCGACTTCGGCTCAGGTCATGATCTCGCCGTCCGTGAGTTCGAGCCCCGCGTCGGGCTCTGTGCTGACAGCTCGGAGCCTGGAGCCTGCTTCTGATTCTGTGTCTCCCTCTCTCTGACCCTCCCTCGTTCATGCTCTGTCTCTCTCTGTCTCAAAAATAAATAAACGTTAAAAAAAAATTAAAAAAAAAATAAAAACTAAAGAGAGGGAGAGAGAGAGATTTTGAAAAAGAAGAGTTAGGGACAAAACGAAGAGGTCTGGGAAAGAGGGAGTCACAGGGCCTCTCTGACTCAGGCCAGGCTGGTCCCCGTGGCGCTGGGGCTCCCCGAGACAGGGCCAGTGTCTGTGCACCCATGCACGGGGTGGTGCACACCGTGTTCTCACCTATTCACCGAGTGCAATGGTGCTTCCTTCCTGTTGTTCTAAGCTCGTCTCATCTGCTGCTGGTTGTTTGGGCTCCCACGTCACTGTCTGTTGCCTCCACAACTTCGTCGTCAGTTCATGGACATACATCTAGCCCATCTTTCTTCTCTACCCCAATCACCTGCTAGTTCCACGCTTGTGTCCAGATGATCCTAAACCTCATTCTCTTGTGTCACCTTGATATTATTGTTTCAGGCGTGTTACCCCCCCACTCCACCAGCCAAAGGACAAATGATGTTTCCAAAGTGAATGATGAATGAATGAATGCCCCAGATGATAGATAAGGGAGTGTCTTCCCCTGTCTTCCTCTTCTCGAGTCTGCTTTCTCCTTGCTGTGCCCACAGCAGGTGCTCGACTTGCTGAAGAAAGAGAGGAAGGAACAACAGAAAGGCCGGGGAGGGGAGAACAGAGTTCCGGTCAGTAGATGTGAGGTTCTCACTAGAAATAATGAGAAGCACAGCAAGTGTTTAAGTGGCGAATACTCCACACATCTCAACAGGTGAACAGTAGCTCTCATTTTAAAACTATGTGGATGTGGGAAAACGCATGCCTTCTCTAGTTCTCTTTAGGGACTGTCAGTGAAAAGACCTGTAACATCTATATGCCCATGGGGAAGGGGTCTCTTTAAGAAATAGCCCAAGAACCAAGTTTCGATACAAGATCTCATGTTGTGTGGTCTAAGTTACAGATGGTGGAGAAGTGAGTTAAAGCAGCCAACCCGTTTGTTAAATCATGCTGAATCCTTTTAAATACCAGTTAATGTCTTATGTTAACTTGACTGGGCCACAGGGTGCCCGGATATTAGGTTAAATATTTTTCCAGGTGTCTATGCGGGTGTTTCTGGATGAGATAAGCATTTGAATCAGTAGACCAAGTGATAAAAATTGCCGTCCCCATTGTGGGTAGGATTCATCCAACCCATTGAAGGCCTGAACAGAATGAAAGGCGAAGTAAGGGGAAATTAGCTTGGAGCTGGGACAATGGTCTCCTCCTGCCTTTGGACTCAGACTCAGGCTAGAACGACACCATTGGCTCTTCTCCTGGGTCCCAGCTTGCCATCTGCAGATCTTGGGACTTAGCCTCCAGAATCTCATGAGCCAGCTATATGTATGTATCTGTCAGACACAGCATAATTCATGGGGGTTTTGTGTTGCTGTTGGCATTAGTTTTCCAGCTATTATAATGCTAGACTTTTGATTGAGAAAAAGTGCATGGATGTCCTCCATGAGGACGTCCTCACGTGTTTTAAACTGAAGAGTTGTTTGTACCAACATCGCATTCCATGTTCACTGTCCAGGCACTTCTATCCACATGGTCAAGGTGGTGTCAGGCTGGCAGAGCAAAATCATTGCCATTTGACTTTCAACTGTGAAATTTTGCAGTAATATTATGAGTTGCTCCCCTTAACAATTGTCTGGCTTACAAACTCCCGGGAAGGTGAGAATGATTTAGAGTTTATGGGGAGTAGTGCAGGTTAATCATAAGAACGGGGCTGTTGTGAAGGCCAGGGGGCATTGACAGATTGTGCTCTCTTCTCCTGTTCTGATTTTCCTTATTTTCAGCCTGACATCTTTTTTTTTTTAATAGATTTGTTTGGAGTTTTTGCACATCTACAAAATCCATTTGAAAACCTGATGGGTAGAGAATGGAAATGATTTTATAGTTGGGAAAGATTGTGCACAGATTTTTTTTTTTTTTAAAGCAGGGGCTTCTAATTGTGAATTCACAAAGAGCTACCTTCTCCACGTTAATAAGGTTGCCCAATTTCAGGAGAATTAGTTGAAGCCAAAACATCGGGCCCAGAGGTGGAAAGCACATTTCTGTGACATTGTCAGCAGCCTAGAGAGGTCTTCCCAAGGAATTCTCTTCCTTAAATGGCAGCTTGTAATTGGCATTAGGGTTCCAGGCAGGAGAGTGACAGCAGAGGTCAGTCTTGGTAAAAATCCCCCCATTACACGCTGTGGATGCCATTTTCATATAGAGTTCTGATTTTTTTAAAAAAATTAAATAGAAAATTAAATTAGGAAGGGCCAATAATTACTGTATTATTATAGCTCTTGCATACATATTTTTCTGATAGATTTGATAAGGAAAAAAATAAGATTTTAAAACACTAGTCATTATTTGAAGCTTTCCTCCTGAAGGTTTCCTTTGCTCATTGGAACGAGTTGGCCTTTGTCCTTGTCCCTTGTGTTTTGGATAGCCAGTCTTGTCCCAGGGGGAATATGTGGGTGACCAGCACACACAGCCAGATACCCTAGACTTCTTGTCCACATCTGGCTCAAGAGCCTATGTGGGCTCCCTCTGGCCAGTGTATCGTTCCATGTTCTCTTGACTTCCTGATCCCCCCAGACAGCCTTCCCTAGCAACCCCGCTGTCATTCTAGACCGATTTCCCCTCTCCATTCCTCGCTGAGTCCCAGCCTCTTTCCCAGTCTGCTCCATTTGGGCCCCGACTTTGTAAGGAGGCCTTCTTCTCACCTTCTCCACCTCTGGAGTTTGGCCTATAGCATTAGTCCTTAATGGTTTCATGCATTCCTTCATTTGTTTGTTTACCCATCAAATGTTTATTAAGCCCCTCATGCATCAGACACTATTCCGGGTGCTGAGGACACACCCAGAGGGGGGGAACAAGTCCCAGCCTCGCACATCCAGTGGACTTAGCTGTTACCACCCAGGTGGGGAGTAGGAAGTAGGGAGGGGCACACACTATCATGGCCAGGGGCTGCCTTGCTTCGGGGTTTGGCTGGAGCCCTGAGTTCTTCAGGGATGCTTGGGAGGTAAACTTGCAGAGGAAGAACAGGGCAAGGTTGGGCAGGGCCCGGGTCCCTGAGTATACTGAAATTTCATCAGGCTGACCTTGGGCACATGCAGCCTGGTCTGTAAAAGGGACACCAGCAGCAGAGACCAGTTACAGCCTCTTGAAATTACTTGGCTATGAGATGGTGCAGGTTTACATGAAAGCCCCGGGAGAAGGACTGGAGGAAAGAACAGACCTTGCGCTCCTTCTCAGTGCATTTGTTTAGGAAGAAACCACCAGCAGCATCAGAACAGCAAAAAAGTGGATTTCTGCCAGAGTTCGTGTTTGCGATTTTGTCTAAGTATGAATATGAGCATTGCCTCATCCATTCGTTCTTTTATCTAATCAATTAATCAATTCTTACCATTTATAGCCACCAAGTAAATGCCTGGGCTAGAGATCCAAATATCAATAGGACCAGTACCGCCGCCAATGAGCCTGTGGCCCAGCTGTAGACAGGACACACAGCGTCTGCCAAGAGAGGCTTGTGTGGTGTGCCAGGGTCAGGACGGCTGCGGCGGGGAGGCTGCTGGGGGCTTTCCACAAAGACGTGGTGCACCGAAGCAGGGCAGGCTCAGTGAGATGCAGAAGAGGCCACGGGTGCCCGGCGTGGGTGAGGAGAGACGTGAACCTGGCTCTTGCAGATACTATGAGAAGAACCCGTGACGTGCGTGAAGGCGTCCTGAGCATCGACAAGGCGCTGCACGTCCCAAGTGCTGCAAGATTCTACAACCAGCACCGGGAGGTCCTTTCTGAAGGAAGCCAGTGACAGCGCCTGGCGTGGTCACGGGCTTGCTGTGCAGACAGTTCCACTGACTTCATCGCATTCAGTTGCAAACCTGCAGTGAGTCAGATATTATTATCTACACGTTATGGACAGTAAGACCGAGGCTTTGTGTGGCTGAGGAACTTACAGAAGGTAACAGAGCCAGAGAACACCGTAACTGGGAGGAACAGCCAGGTCTCCGGGTTCCCGCCTAGAGCACGTCCTGGGTGACGATGCTGCCACTTTTGGCTTCTGGACACACCAAAACATACTAAGGGATTTTGTTATTTAAAGGTTCCTTTTGGCTCTGTAGTAAACACAACTCCCTTGGCTCAAAGGGAGCTAAATTTCATCAGTTCCAATCACTGGTCAAAGAATTCAGGGAGAACCTGAAAACACTAGGCATAGCCTTTGACCCTCAGTGGGGAGGAGGAGGGAACACACCTAGAAAATTTGGCATTTGGTTGCTAATTCAAAAAAAAAATTAATCTTATTACCAGGTATCTTTTGAATTAGACATTCAAATAATTTTACTTACTGCTTAAGGATCATTTTGCTTAAGAACAAAATGAAATGTAGATGCATGAACATTTTACAAAAGCATAATCATTAAATAGCATCAGATTATGTGCCAATTATTTTCATTTCTATGTTATTAAAAGTTTAGGGATGAAATAAAAAAGAGAATGTGAAACAAACGCCCAAACCTTCAGTTTCCGAAATGAGATGTATAAGTTTTATGTTGGTAAATGCATACTTTGCAGTGTTTATTAGATCATCTGATTTCTGGGGACATCATTTAGAAGCATCCCATTTGTTGAAACTACTAGTTTTAATACCTTTGTGGATTGAGGGGCCCCTCATCCTTCTTCATTTTCCCTGCTCTCTTGTCTCTGCGCTGAGTTTTCATCAGACCCAGTGGTACAAGAGCCCAGAGCCCATTTCTGTCATCCTCGAGGTGTTTCCATGGCCCCTCAAAGGGCCCACGCTTTCTTCTGTGCACCAGATGTAATCTGTCAAAATTCTAACCGGCCTCTTGCTTTGTCTTCTAACGCTGAGCCCCAGTGCTTTGTTTTTCACAGCAACACCAGTACCAGAGAACAATTAATGCTGGTAGCTTACTGGTATCAGTTTTGAAACATTTTCTGTTGGTGAGAATCTTCGAGGAAGAGCTAGAAAAGTGCACACACGGACCTTTTCTCCATGAGCCGCAGAACCAGAATTGGCCTTTTGATAAATGCTTTCTGGTAGTTGTCTTCAAGGAGCTAATTTTTCAAGCTAAGAGAGAGAGTGAGAGAGGGAGAGAGAGAGAGAGAGAGAGAGAGAGAAAGGGAGACAGGCAGGAAAAGAGATTTCTAATTTTTTAGGTAACTAATGACTTAAATGGAGGAAAACATAATTTCGTGAATGTATTTTGGCACATATTAAACCATATCTGCTTGGTTCTGGGATAAAGTAGCAGAGGTATTTTCGTTTGGAGAATTGGATTATTTTTGAATTCTACTTATTATACTAAATTGAATACCATATTATGAAATCCATTTCAACTTTTATGGACATCCCTGCCTCCTCCAGGGGCTTCTTCAGGCATTTGGTTTATTGGGGAAGAGTCATTTATTCCCTGCAACGATGCCCACGGTGCTGGCACATTACAGCAAAGAAAATAAGCCACAAAATTCTCGTTCTTATTGTGGAATAGTCTCAACTTACATGATTTTCTTAAAATAATGGAAAATGTTAGAATATGACATCCCAGGGAAGGGTAGAGGATTCTTGCATATCTAATCAAAATGTTATCACCCCTGAAACATATTTGTAATATGACCTTTGTCAGCTGCTTCACAGTGGAGAAATCCTTTCAAAGAGGCAAAGTTTCCAACGAAGCATCACAGGCTGGAAGAAATTCTCGGAAAAGAAATTGCATTTTCAACAAGAGAGCCTCCCCGGCCGAGTCTGCACTCCGGAGATCGCCAGGGCCCTCTTGCTGTTGTCTTAAACTGTCAAAGTTTGGCTCCTTTTGGATTTTTGAACCATTCAAAAAAGATACTTTCATAAACAGTTTCATAAATGACAGCATATCTAATTCCTTGGCTTTTGAACACCGAGCTGAGTACAGCACAGGGAGCCGACTGAGAATTGCTCCTGAAGCCATAAAGCAATCTAGGAGCTAAGTTGCCAAGCTGTTGACATAGGCAGTGGAGATGGAAATTCTCTAGTAGCGTGCTAGACCCTCCCCCTGCGCTCCGCTTGGCCTGACGCTGGCTGATTGGCGCAGTATATCTTGATGTTAGTATCCCATTTCAGAAATGTTCTGACATTATCTATTTGGAAGTTTGAAAAATAGTATGAAACTCCCAGTGCATCTGAGCACACATTTCAACACGGCAATCGTAATACCCATCTCCACTGATGCAAGATGCAGGCTTGGACCCAATTCCAACAGCTTCATTTCTAAGTCGATGGGAATCTGAACATCTTGCTGTGGGTAAGAAAATTAGGAGAGGCAAGCTTCCTTCCTGCCGCCACCCCATCCCGCCATCAGCCACCTCCGGGTGCTCGGCAGGCACAGGGCGTCGGCTGTAGAAGACGTAAGAAGAAGGCAACAATCAGGAAGGATGAGTTGGAAAAGAGTTTTGAGAGCAGAACTGAAAGGAAAGGAGACAATGCAGGATGAGGAATGTGGAGGAATACAGGTGTGGGCATTACCCGTGGCCACGCGGCTCTGCAAGAAAGCAGAAATGGCCGCAAATTTGCTTACTTGTTAAAAGATTCATGTTCGGTTCACAAATGGCGAAGCGCGTTGAATCAGAAGTGGGCTTTCACATTCCGATTGCCTGGAGATTCTATTCATCTAGGAGCCTGTAGTAGTCTCGAATTAGCCCACGGACTCTCTAGCAGGGGGCGGCCAGAAAAACCGCAAGACTAATGATTCCAAAATCACCTTTAATTTCAAATTTAGACTTCTTCCAATTTATTTTTATCACACAAGCAGGGGTAGATGCCACAGCAAATGCTCAGTTACAATTTGTAGCTTGCTAATAATCAGGTTGTATTTTCCCAATCATCGACATTCTCAAGCACCGCAAATGAAAATGAGATTTGCAAGAGGAGACGTGCGCGGCAAAGTCACCTCCCCTATTTCCTTCCCAGACCAAGAAAGACAAGTTTTTAATCAGCAGTCAACTCTACAGTCTTTGGAGTTGGTTTAAACTAAGTCAGCAACTCTGATTCTTTTATTTGAAGAACAAATAGTAGGATGAAATTCCTAAGCTCTAGAAATACACCATCATAACTTGCCACCAAAAGATTTTAAATTCCTCAATTCAAAAATGCTAACACAGAGCCTTTTCTCTGTCTCTCTGTCTTTCTCACTCACTTGCTCCCTCCCTCCCTCCTCTCTCTCTCTTCTCTTTCTTCTTCCCCTGTCCCTGCCCCAATCCTATATGCGGAGGAAGTGGGAATATTCTTAATATGCATCAATAACTCGACACAAGTAAGTCCTGCTCTGTCCTTTCCTGGCTGAATCACTTTGAACAAGTAACTTGACCCTTTAAGCCCTCAATTTCCTCACCTATAGAATGGGTGTACTGATACTTCACAAACCTGCAGGTTTTTAAAAGGATACACATGTAAAAACAAGTAGCACGGTGTCCAGGGGACAGTTGCATTGGTAACAAATGCCAGAAGCCCAAGTCAGACTTGCTTATTCAAACAAAAGAACTGACTGCCACACAGATATGAGAAGCCCATAGGGACTACCTTCAGATCTAGCTGGATCCAGGGGCTCCACGGTGGAGTCTCCGCCATTTCTCCCTACTCCGTGGGATCCCCTCCCAGCAAAGATGGCCATGACCCAGAGTCACATTGTGTCTGCTCGGTGACCCAGCAGGAGCTAACTGAACGTGCACCCAGGCAAGAGGCTGATGGGTCTAGCGTGGCGACTGAGGGAAGATCTGCCACACACAAAGGAAGTAGAGCTTGCAGGCAAGAGCCATGAATGTCCTCTGTGAACCACAGGAAATGCAGTGCTCACTCTCCAACTCCTTCTACAAGTAAAAGACACAGTAAACCTGGTGTGAGCATTCCAATCCTCATTGCTGTGTGACTTTCCCAAGTTACTCAACCACTCTGTTTCCTCAATTGTAAAACTGCGATAATGATGTTGCCTACCTCGCATGTTGTTGTGAAAATTCAAAAAGCTGATGGAGCATCGAGCCCTCAGCACAAGGCCTGCCACTTAACAAACAATGGATTTTTTTTTTTGCTATTTTTATTACTAATTTCTATGAGTCCTATCTTTCTAGTGCCTGAGTAACTCAATGAATCTCCAATAAATGTGCTCGTTACGATTAATCCTTGGGGAACCTGGGGGGGCTCAGTCGGTTAAGCATCTGACTTCAGCTCAGGTCATGATCTCACAGTTTGTGACCTCAAGCCCCGTGTCAGGCTGTGTGTGGACAGCTCAGAGCCTGGAGCCTGCTTTAGATTCTGTGTCTCTGTCTCTCTCCACCCCCTCCCCCATTCGTGCTGTCTCTCTGTCTCTCAAAAATAAATAAACATCAAAAAAATTTTTTAAAAAGATTAATCCTTAAGACAAAGAAATGAGGTGCAGGTTTGGCAATGCTTTGCTTGGCCTTGGAGGGGGGAGTCCAGCTCTAGGAGAGTGTCCTGAGCCAGCACCAAGTTGTCTCTTCTGTCCAGCTCCATGAAACAGGCCCCCTTGTCCACGGACGTGGTAGAAGTCTCCACTGCACAGAGTCACATCCACAGGGGACTG
The DNA here is from genome assembly GCF_024362965.1 of Panthera pardus. Classification (NCBI taxonomy): domain Eukaryota; kingdom Metazoa; phylum Chordata; class Mammalia; order Carnivora; family Felidae; genus Panthera; species Panthera pardus. The sequence continues at coordinate 83,729,802 of NW_026526788.1, forward strand.
GGGGAGACGGGGCTGCCAGAAGCAGAGAGCCGCCCCCTGCTGGCTCGCCACCCCCTCCACAAGCCTCTGGTGATGAATGGGTGTGAAGACTGAAGAGGCAGCACGTGAGTCCATGCTGCAGAGCCTGGGCCTGGCACACAGTAGGCGCTCCATCACTGTGAGCAGGTACAGCACAAGTTGGTGGCTCCATACCTCGCGGTAATCTTGCCCTCACCAGCTCCCTTCCTTCCTTGCCACACCTGTTCTCCTGGCCACATGGGTGCACATGACTGGCTCGTTCCTCTGGCCACCGTGATTGGTCCAGAGTTCGGTGTACTTACGCGTGCTGGGCCAATCAGAGCCCTTCTCTGGGATTTTTTTTTCCCCCAGGGGAAGCTGGATCTAGAACTTGTTTCAACTCTGGGGACGCAGTGTTGGAAGGACGTAATGCTGAGGTCATGGGGGAGGGACATGGGTCATGCCTCTTCTCCCTCCCCACCAGGAGTGAGATCTCTGTCCTCTTTGTGTCCAGAGGCCTCCTGGACCAAGGAGGGCCTCGTGTCCAGTGGCTGCGAGTGAGACAGATGGAGGGACTGCCCGGACCTCACTCTGCCACGCCTGCCTCTGCAGACCAAAGTGAGTTATCTCTGCGAACAGTCAGATAATTGAGTGATCAGACAGACAGCCACCACCCCATCCTCACCACCAGTTTTGCTGCTCGCATGGTGACCGTTCCTCTCACTTTGCCTCATCTTATTTTAAATCAATGGCTCAGTGCACTAGGGCTAGATTGAGGAAGTGTCCCTTAGAGAGAATACAACCACTGTTTCTTTTTCAGATTAATAGTTTTGAAGGCTGAGACAGAACGTTTGGTACGGCTGCTTTTCCTGCCTTGATTTTCGTGTGTAGTTTCCCAGGCAGAGGCAAATGAGGACAAATCACAACCTCAGCATCAAAACCCCCATGTCTCCTGCTTTAATTTCCAAGTCACAAAAATGCAGGCACTTCTGGCTCATCCCAGAAGGACACAGGAGGGGGGAGACGCCTTCCTCCTGGCGGCCCAGGTGCACACTCCCCAGAACTTCACACTACTTAAAAGATTTTGCCCAAACTGCCAACAACGTGTTACAAACAAAGCCCTTCCTGAAAATGGATCAAAAACACTTTGTAATAAGTGTAGGAGCTGCTTTCAAAAGGGCCAACGTCTAACAAAATCCCCAGTCCTGAGTGATCAACGCTCAAATAGCCCAACACGGTTTGAGACAACCTCCCCCAAAGCTTCTGCACTTGAAGAAGTCATTCTCTAAGCCAATCTATCCACACACGTGCACATCTGAAGAGTCGACTTTCACTCACTTGTTTGCATGTATTATGTACATTGCCTGGGTATTCAGTTATCTGGTTGCCCTATTTTGACCGAACTCTGGGTGCCTTCGGCCCTGATGCCCCTCACCTTCCTCCTCCACTCCTCCAGAATGTGCCCCACCCGCCCATCACTGGTTGGCTATACCACCCAGATCCTAGGTGTCGGCTCTTGCCTCCGACCCTTACAGGAACACTGGGGCTGGGAAAATCAATCGTGTTAATCGGTAAAACTCTCCGCTGGAGATGCTATCCTAAAAGAAAACCACATGTAAAACACTTAAAGAAGGGAGCTCTGTAACATGTTTCTTTTGTTATACGACCCTCACACGTTTGTCCGGAGTTTGGGGCTTTCAAACCACATAAGGTTTTATGTGATCATTATAAAATCCCTTCTTTTCCCAAAGGCAGGGTAGTAAGGATTAAGTTTGACTACTGAAGACAGCTTTGTTGTAAATGGTCTCTAACGTCACAAAAGTAGCTTGGAAAGAAAGGCTTATTAAACAAATTCTTGGGTTGTGAATCATTGGAAGCAATCACATGGCATGTTCATTTGTTTAACCTGAAAGGTATCCATTTGGATGTTTAAAGAAACGATGCAAATTAACATTGTTCCCAGCGCCCACAAGAAAGCTGGCCAATCTTAGAGGACATTCAAGGAGGTCCCTTGGAGAAGTCAGAGTGGCAACGAGCATATACTCCTTTGGTTTTCCACCTCTTTTGCAAAAAGTCATTCATGGGAAGCTGTGTCCAGAGAAGATCGGATATGATTTATTAATATACAGATGGGAAACCCCAAAGAAACTTTGTCCACCTAGCCCAACACTGTCATCCGGCAGAGAAGTCAGGTGGATTGCACAGTGAGAGGCTGGCAGGGCTGCACCCCAAATATCCTGACCTTGCGTCCCTTACACACCAAGCTGTTCCCCAGACTGGGGCTATCCTTGTATTGCTTCAATGACAGGACGTGTTCATAGGTGAGGATGCTGGTGTAATGGGACATAGGAATGAGGCCTAGGGCAGTTTTCGAGGAAATGCTTTGAGCTTTTGGAAATTATCATTAAGAGGAGAAGAATTTACCAGCAAGTAAGTGTTGAGAGTGTGGATTTCAGTTCTGTTCGCTGGAGAGTCTTAAATGTCATGTTCTGGAGTCTCAGCCTTTGGCAGGGCCAGTCCTTGGCAGGAGGGGTGGCCTTCCCCTCAGCCCCCCTTGGTTCTAAGACCCCTACGTGGCTCCTGACCTGATGCCCCTTGTGAAGGCAGCTGCAGTGTCTCTCAACCTCCCTGAAGGGTAACTGAGTCCCACCAGGAGAGCCTGGTGTTTGCATCCCCCTGGATGCTACATTCTCCTCTGTCTCTCTGGCCTACCCCTCCCTAAATCCACATCATCTCTCTAAGAGGGCCTTAGGATGCCTGTGATGACCTTTCTTTCCCTGGGTGGGAATCAGAGATGCTAATACCAGCTAAGTCTTGTTTTACTAACAGCTTAGGAAATCATATTAATATACTGTTTAGATAAAAAGAAGAGTAGGATTTATTTATTGTTACAAAATTACATCACAGTACACTTGCTAGGATACCAGAAGACATCCTGGTCCATTTCGGTGTTATTTTCCCTTTTCATTTCTGTTGGGATCCTAGTTCTGAGGGTATAGACTGTAATAGACTATAGGAAGACAGGCATATTGTTGTCGATGTTTGTTGCGGGTACCTGCACGCCCCACAAAGACTGGGTCATTATAAAAATCCTTTACATGTGATAGCATTGAGGATTAGAGAATTTGAGTAAATTTCCTAAAGTTTCACAGCGAGCCAACAGAGAAGACCAGAACAAATGGCAAAGGTGTTTCATTTCTCCTGTCTTCCTAGTTTTAGTGCCTGTGGCTGCCTGGAGCAGGATGGAGAAGGATTCTGAGGCTGAGTCCAGTCTCACCAGAAAAAAAGTAACTTAATCACCAACGTGTACTCCGGGGCCCAGGCCAGTTATTTTGAATGTGTCCCAGCTGAGGCGTGGCCCGCGTGGGGGCCTCGAGAGAATCCACCATGCCTCTACAGTCACTGGGGTTGATCATAAAGCAACCTTTCTTTAGGTTCTTTGAACAAATTTTTATTGACAACGTTGATATGTCGAGTCACTCAAGTCACAAATGTCCCAATAGAGGAGTTGTACATACGGGGAGAGTGAAGATTTCTTTCCCATTAAGAAGACAGAACCTAAGGGGCCCATAGAGGACTTAGAAGGTGTGGTCCTGAGATGGGACCAATGGGTGTGTGACCTCCCTCAAGCTTTGGGGAAGACTCCCAGGGGACCTTATGCCCATCAAGCTGGATACAATGTGTCTATACTGCTTCCTGGGGATGTCATAAAAAGTACCAAAAACTGGGTGTCTGGAAACAGCACACATCTATTGTCTGAAATCAATGTGTGCAGAGGGCCGTGCTCCCACTGAAGGCTCCAGGGCTGGGTGCTATCCATGCCTCTCTTGTCCTGGGTTCTCCTTGGCTCCCAGGTGTACCACTTTGCACCCTCCCCCTTCACACAGTTCTCCTCGAGTCTGTCTTCACCTGGCCTTCTGCTTGCAAGGACACCAGTGGTATGGCATTAGGACCCATTTTAACTTGTTACCTCTGTAAAGATTCTATCTCCAAATAGGGTCACATTCTGAGTACTGGGGTTGGGACGCCAACATATTTTTCTGGGAGAACACAATTCAACCATAATAACGTCCACAGAGCACCAAGTAGTGCCGGGCACCCATGTGCTCACTGACTAGCACCTGAGCCTGGCTTGGCTGCTACGGAGCCTGTGTCTAGGTCATGGTGACCTTCAGGACCCGAGGGGCCCTGCAAGGCCACCTCCGACCACAGGCAATAGAGACATCCCAGGCCCCTCTGCTCGCTCAACGACCCGGATGGTGCCCGGAGTCCTGCCTGTCCCTGCCCTCCGGGAGGCCCAGGCAAGCAGCCCGCGCTCCGGGAGAGCTGAGTTGGCAACACGGCCACTGAGCACTTGGCGCCGCGGACCGCAAGCACCATGGGACGCGGAGCTGATGGTGGCTAAACTGAGGCACGGAGCGCTGTGCGGCGGGAGCGCGGGGTCTGGGCGGCCAGGCAGGGGAGGCCGGTCGGCGGCGGTCGGGAGGGCCCTGGCGGGGCGGCGCCGGGAGGCCAGCGAGGCTGCGCAGAGCGGGGTCAGCCCAGGCTCCGCCGCACTGGGCATGCTCCGACCCCCGCGGCGGTCCGCAGACAGGGGGCGGGCGTCCGCTCTAGGCCCCGGCCCCGCCCTGCCTTCTAGGCCCCTCCCCCGCGCCTCGGCCTCCACCCCCGCTCCCGCACTTCCCGGCGCCCCCCTCTCTGGGCCCCGCCCCCGCGCCCGTGGCTCCTCTCTTCCCGACCAAGCTTCCGTCACGTCCAGGCCCCGCCCACTGTGGCTCCGCCCCCGCCCCGGCTCCGCCCCCCGCGCCCCGGACATGCCTGGGCAGCCGGTGGTTCTCCAGCACTTGGCCACCCTGTGCTCGCAGCTGCTCGTGGTCGGCGCCCTGGTGACGCGGTGAGTGTCTGGGTTGCTGCCCTCCCGCCAAAGTCGGGGCCTTTCTTAGGCTGAGCAGTCGTCTGAAGCCTGTGGTTCTATGGGCACCCTCTCCTCGCCATAGGCGAGGGGCCTGCCTTGATCCCACCCCAGGTGTGCGCACGTGTGCCCAGGTGTACCCAGGTGTGCCCAGGTGCGGCCCTCCTTCCCCACGCCTGGAGTTCCTGGACCAAGTTGCTCTGCGGTGATAGCGGCCCGTTGTGGCTTCCCCTGCCATGCCTGTAGTTGGCCAACATCTTCGACGCTCTCCCTGCCCACTCCCCCGCCCTGCACTACTGACCAGCGCCTGGGGGCCGCCGCTTGCCTTCTGTTCCCAGGAAGCTTCCAGAGGCCTCTACTCCGGCCCTTCCTTGCAGCAAGCCTTTAGCATACTCTTTGTGCAGAATTCCACATTTGCTGCACCGTGTTTTAAGACGGTGCCAGAGAAGAGCAAGTTCTGGGGTCTTCATTTTCATGGCTGGTGTGTGTATACATTTGGCCCTAATTGCCTCCGCAAACACTTAGAGTAAATAAGTGGAGTTTGAGAGCCATTTACACTGGGCACCATAATTCCCAAGTCGGTGATAATACAGTAGAGCAGTGTTCTAACCCACGTATTCCCTGCTCCCTGTCTGGGCCCATCATTTCCTGAGATCTCAGAATGGTCTTCCCTATCAAGGCCTCTGCTCAGTACTTGGCTTTCTATCTTGGAAGCACATTTTGTATGCTCAAACACAGCGTTTGCTTGGTTGGGTGGACAGTCATCAGGGCAGAGGGAGGCTGCTTTGCCCAGGGAGGGGTCACTTCAGCTGTTTGTGGCAGAGCACGAAGCTGTTGAACACGGGGAGCTAAGAATCGGACTGGTTACTTACATTAAGAACCCGTAAAATGTCTGCGTCAGGCCCTTCTCTCCATCTCCCCAAGATAGATGATGAAGAGACAGTTTTGTTCTTTCCCTGAGTCCTTCAATGGATAACACACGGCATAAAAAAAGGGTGTAAAAGCATTAGAAAAGGACGTAAAAACGAAAGCATGCTGGGGGTAAAGCAATTTTAAGGAAACAGTGTCAGAGTTCTCCTCTCCATCCCTGGCTGCCCCCCCAGTGGGGAGTTCATATTGTGTTAGACGCTGTTGTCCTGGAGGTCACAGCAAGTGCACACCTGCAAAGGTCCAGAGTCTACGGGTAGTGGAGAGTTGGCCTCGCTCTACAGGTATTTGATTTCTTCCCAGGTTCTTGTCTTGAGTTAGAATTTGAATAGTAGAGTACAGTATGGGGGCTGGATGAACCGGGCCTCAAGTACAGAGCTATAGAAAGGCACCTTTTCTTCATGAATGTTCTTTTCATTAAAACAAATCTGTGGGCGCCTGGGTGGCTCAGTCGGTTAAGCATCCAACTCCTGATCTCAGCTCAGGCCTTGATCTCAGGGTCATGAGTTCAAGCCCCACATTGGTCTCCATGCTGGGCATGAAGCCTACTTAAAACAGAAAACAAATCTGTGTTATAAGAGCTAGATTTTAGTATTATTAAACTCTGCTCTGGACACTGTTGAACACTGATGGAGAGGGAAGTTTAAAGAAGTAATGCACTAGGTGTGGACATGTTGGAAAGATCTCACTCTTGTTCAGTGGAGATTCTCAGACCTTTCTTTTCTCCTGTGTTTTGGTCTCGTGTGGCTCTGGGTCGAGCCTCACTTGGGCCCTCCACTCAGGCCTCCTGTCCCCAGTTGCCTTTCCTGGTGCACAAGTGAGGTCCTGGGCTGGCCGTGCAGGGGAGGAGAGCAGTGGGGCCTGAGGAAGAAGGGGGCCTCCCTGGCAGTCTCTGCTCTTCCTGTCCCAGGAACCCAGCAGTGTGCTCCTCAGTGTTGTTCCATAAAGGAAACTTACTAAATTGTCTTCATTTTTCTTATTTTGCAGAGGACACTTAGAAGCCAGGGACTCAAACCACCAACACGGCTCTATTCCAGCTCCCTGTTTGGGGTCTCAAGGCCCTTTTTAGTTTATAGTGTAGTCTCTTTAATAGAAAATCATGGAAGCAAGACAGTATTTTCTGAATTCTCTTTTCCTGTGGTCATCTGTTACCCTTATTATCAGGTGTGTTTTCATACTAATGTCTGACTTTATCTAACTGCATAAAATTCCTCTTGTGGGTCAACTTTCCCTGGGGGTTTTGACTTCCTGTCACGTCTCTGGTCACTCCAGACACGTACATTGGGCTCCAGGTCTCTGAAAGGCCCTGAGCTCATTCGGCTACTGTCTTAGGCCCCCTGAGCCTCTTTTCTGGGAGGGGTAGCTTCTTTTTTTGTTGTTAAAAAAAATTTTTTTAATGTTTATTTATTTTTGAGAGAGAGAGTGTGTGAGCAGGGAAAGGGCAGAGAGAGGGAGACACAGAGTCTGAAGCAGGCTCCAGGCTCCAAGTTGTCAGCACAGAGCCCGACCCGGGGCTCAAACTCACGGACTGCGAGATCATGACCTGAGCCGAAGTCAGCCGCTCAACCGACTGAGCCACCCAGGCGCCCCCGTGATGGGTAGCTTCTGATACAGGTGCTTAGGTCTTATCTCAGAATGTTATTTATACAAAGCCTGAAACTTAAATCGGAGACATACAAACCATAACATTCCCATTGGGTGAGAGTGGATTCCCTGTCATCCTTTCACATGTACTCATGATGAGCGAACAAACCCAACGGCACCCGTTCCTGGTTTAAAGTAAAAGTATGTGGGGGGGAGGGGCCTGAGCTGTGCAGGAGGGGCTGGTTTTCCCTTGGTTCACAGGATGCATTTCCCCTCCTGTTAGTTCTGGAGGCCTGTCTTGGGCAAAGGTAGGTGAAAGTTGTAGACTGTTGGGAGACAGAATACTGCCAGATGGGTGTCCCGTGGCATTAGGGTAACCGGTACGCCTTTGCTGGTCAGTGGAAAGAGTCGTTTCCTTTGGATGTAGAAAATTTGACAATAATAAAGAGCTTAGAGAGGGCTGCAAGGTTTTGGGAAAACCGTACAGTGAATATATGGAATATAGTGAATGACTTATTCCTTTAAATAGCAATTGAAGTGAATTGTCGAAGAACAGGAATAAATCGTTTTGTGACCTTTTGTAACCTTTGAAGGAACCCAAGTGGTTTTGGCAGATGTGGCTTACGTGTAAATCGGTCACAGTGTCTTGCCAAAGTGCTCAGAATCCCTGGCGGGGAAGCCAGTCTGTGGCAGTCACGCTCCTGATGTCTGCCTTAGCGAAATAACTAACTAAATAGGCAGCCCCAGGAGCCACTGACACAGCAGTGACACCCTTGGCTATGTGTTAAACGCTGAAACTTGTTTTTGACACCACAAGTTGTTTTCAATCCGACTGGGGGCTTGGAGGAGTGGGGGTCTCCAGGGAGGCAGGCCTCATGTCTCCATCCCCCTGGCCCCAACCTGGAGTAGACTTTTGGCTTTTGATGCAGCTGTGGTAAAACCAGTTAAAAGTTCTATAGAAACATTTCCTGGCAGTTAAATTTGTTGTCGTCTGTGTGGAACCACGAAAGGGATTGTGAGCGAGTTATAAATGCCTCATATGTTCGCTCTACTACTTTGAAAATTGTCTTGTTAGAATAATTTCCTACCCGTAGCACTTGTGAAGTCAGCAGAGTATCCAGCCCGAGCTCTATTGCCCATTCCCAGAAGTCTGGGGGTGAAGCTGAATGCGCGGTCCGCCAATGGCACCACTCGTAAAAGCAGGCACTTGTTAAATCTATTTGTTTTTATTATAGACATCGATCTGCCAGTCGCAATAATGCATTTATGGACATTTTTCTGCAAGCACAGCGCTGGTGGCAGTTTTTACTGACAAATTGAGTCATATGGATAGTAGTTTAGAAAACTCTCACCTTATTGATAGATTAGGCACTTCCAGCGCTGGGTGTTGAGAGGTATCTAGATGGGCGTAGAGAGGGAATTGAATCTTGGGGCAAGATATGGGATGGGACATTTAAATGTTGAAATTTAGTAAGTAACTAGTTATTTCTCACTTGTTTTTAAATTGTTAGCTACAGTTTACCCCCCAGTCAAAAGGACTAAAAGTTGGGACCCAAGGTGTTACCTTCAGATTTTGACCTGCTTGTTTGGGTTCGTTGGTAAGAGCCACCACTGGAATGCATTGCTGTCGTTGTAGTGGGATATCCATGTGTAGTAGGTACAGTGTTCTCAAAAGGGGCTCTGAGCCCTATTGGTATCAGGATTACCAAGGGTGCTAGTTACAAAAGGCAGATTGTAGGCTTCCTTGTCAGACCTACGAGATCAGCACCTGGGGACCTGTGTCTTTGCAAGCTTCCCAGGGAATTCTAGGGACCCCAATGTTCCAAGCATCTCTTGGGAAATCTTTAGGATGGCTGAGAAGTAGTGCTCACCAGCCCAGACAAGCTCTGGAGTTCCCCTTCCAGATGGATCCATTCACAGCCAGCGTTGTCATCAGTTGCCCGTGCTTATGGATCTGTGTATGGTTTTGTAACTCCTCGGAGACATGTGAATCTCTTCAAATTGCAAACCCAACATGTTATCATAGTGTTATAGTTTTCGGTCTTGTGGTTATGACAGAAGATGCAGATGTTACCAAAACTTTGGCATTAGTTTTACAAACAAATGTTAAGCATGGACAGCCATATTATATTTCACTCCTATCTCTTCCTTTGAATGGCTGGCATTGCTTTTCTTCTCTCTGGGTAGAAGCGTGTTCATGGTCTCAGATGAGGGCTGACTTTCAAATGCACAACTGAATGTATTTTTGTAGAACAGAGTTGGGTTTTTATTCAGGAAGTGCCAGAGTTGTGTTGGGGAGAAGAATGGGAGGGATTTGGGTGGTGCCATTTACTAGTAGGGTGATTTGAAGAAACTTTGAAAACCCAGGCTGCCTCCTCCTGTGTCTGATGGTGATGATCATGCTTATTGTGTCTACTTGGGTGAGTGTAAGCACATGAAATAATAAAGTATGAAGCACTGCCTGGGTAGAAATCTTAACTTGGAACCACAGTCTCATAGAAGGATGAGATTCTACCCAGAAAAGTGGGGAGGAACAAACCGGAAATCCCACTTTCCCTCCAGCCCAATAACATCCTGGTTTTACAGATTTACACATAACCCAAGCCCCCATTTGGGGAGGCAGTCACAGGGTTAAGTGTGCAGCCTCTGGTAACAAGCCTGCTTGTCTGGATCTGGATCTACTAGTTATATGACCTTGAGTAGAGTTACTTAACTTTTCTGATCCTTAGTCTCCCCCAAAATAGGGAAGATGACACCACCATTCAGAGGGCTGTTGTTGGCTATTGGGAGGGAATTGTGTTTACAGATCACACCAGGCCCTGGTGAGCCCAGGAATAGCCGACCTTTGTTAGCTCAGAGCCACCGGCCTGTTTTCAGGAGGAGGCAGGACTAGCGATGGAGTCCAGTGTCCCATCTCCTGTGTGTCTGTGATTCCAGGCGGTCATGGACTTGTGTTTGGTCTGGAGCATGATGTAGCTCAGTGCTAATTTGCCGGGTTTCTAAAATTCTTTCTCGAAGGAGCTGGTTTCCCTTGCTGCCAGTTTGGTTTTTCACAGTGGACATTATCAACAGCTGCTCAAGTGCTTGCTGTCAAGGTGCTCCCCACTCAGGTGTGATCTGTGAGTGCTCAGGTGTGCGGTGCCCAGGGCAGGCTCGTGCTGCGTGGGTGGAGAGCAGGCCAGTGGACCCTGCCAGTCTCTGGCAGCCCTGGGAGGCTTGACAGTAAGCATCTGTTAAATGGAAAGAACTTCTGAAGGGCCACACACAGAATCGGACACTGGCAGTGGTCAGGAGCCATCAGGGTCCCCAGCATTTGTGACCGCTCATACTGTGGTAGTGATGGGTAAGGCGACGGGTTAGGTCCGCTTTGTCAAAAATAAAAAATCCACAATAATTTGTGTGGGTGGAAATGGGCCATATTTAGGGGTGTCTTCTTCCCGTCCTATCATGGGTCAACCTAGTAGAGTCAGTCAAGTTCCAGAAGAATCTGGACAGTGCAAGAATGATAGTATTGCTGATAATAGCATTTATTGAAGGCTTACTGTGCTCGTTGATTTACGTAGGTAGATCGGCTTCTCACATCCTCAGGATCACTGGATGACGCAGACACCGTTAGTTTCTTTATTTTGTGTATGAGGAGACTGGCTCCCAGAGAGGTCGAGGGGCCTGCACAAGGCACACGGGGAATAGGAGTGGGGTTCTGTGTTAGCCCATTGGTTGTGTCATGCTGCCTCTGCAGGGGTGAAGCAGAGAAATGGGTGCAAGTCCTTTTAGAGGCAAGATGTAGCAGACATAAATCCACACCTGTATGTTCTTGCTGTATTTTCTGAAGGCCAGTGTGACTAAGCATTATCCTTCACGTTGTGGGAAAAACAGCGCACTCAAGTCTGTGCCTGCTTGCCGTGCTCACGACACCTCCCGGCACACAAGCCACTTGTACGGGGCTGACAAGACCCTACCTGTGTGTGCTCTGCCACTTACTGAAGACGCAGGTGTACCCCGCGTCCCTCCTTTGAGCATAGGACCAGTGTGCAGGTGCCGGAGAAAGGAGAGGAGCGCCCTGGGCGCCAGGCTATGTTCGAGGACTTCAGCCACGCTCATTACCGAGTCCCGATGGGCCACGGACTTGCTCCTGATTCCAGCCGTAAGGGCGGATGAAGCACTTGTGCATAGACTTGCGGCCCGGTGGTGGCACGCGTGGACTCATGGATGCAGATGGGTCTGCGAGCAGTCTGGCGGGAGTAGGGGTGGGAGTCGGGGCTAGAAAGGGGGCCGAAAGTTAGCGCCAGGCCAGCCAGGAAGGGGACTGTTCTCTCTGACCCTTGGCCTTGGGAGTTTTGTGAGTGGGGGACCACTGCGGTCACCAACAGGGACGACAGGGAGGGAGGAGGAGAGGAGGTCCGGGTGGCGGGCGACCTCTGTTGGCAGGCGGCACGCAGGGAATCGCTAGGGTCACGCGCGGCGTGCGGGGAGGTGGTACTGTCACGCACCTCACGTGCAGAAGCGGTACGGCCACGTGGGGAGGTGGCACGACCGTGCGTGCGGCCTGCTGGGAAGTGGTACGGTCACACGCAGCACGTCGGGAGGCGATACGGCCACGTGGGGAGGTGGTGCAGTCGCGCGTGCGGCATGCTGGGAAGCGGTACGGTCACGTGGGGAGGCGGTACGGCCACGCGCCGCACGCCGGGAAGCCGTACGGTCACACACGTCGCGGGCGGAAGCGGTACGGTCACAGGTGGCGCCTCAGAGTGGGGGTGGGGCCAGCGTGTGGGAAGCTGAGGGTGCCTGGAGGGCTTCCTGGCGGAGTGCGGGGCCCCGAGGGAGTTGGGTGCAGTTTGGAGGTGGAAGGTGACTGTGTTTAGAAGCTGTGTTTTAAACGGGGAAGGGAAACACGGGGTGTGTGTGCTTTTTATTCACGGAAAGGCAGGCCTTGGGAAAGTCAGAGAAACGATCTGGCTTTCGCAGGGTACATAACCCGTTTCTGTCATGGCAGCCTTGGGTTCGGGGGTGGGGATGGCTGCCTGCCCTCCTGTCACCTGGCTCGGGCAGGGCTGAGGGGGCCTCGCGAGCGGCGCTCGCACCCCTGTCCGCTCTCCGTTGGGGGGGGAGGGGGGCGGCTGTGCTTTCCTGCAAGCGCTCGTGGGGTCTTTCAACACAACCGCCAAGTTCGGGGCGTGCAGTCACTTCAGGATACACGTTGAAAGGGAAATGCGTGCCCAGTCCCCTTTGGTCGAGATCACCTGGCCGATGTCCTCAGCGTGTGCACCTCCCTGCGCCCCCGTGCGGGTCACTGCTGGGGCTTCTGGCGGTGAGCCGGCCTGTCCACCCCGCGTCGCTGTTTCAGGCTCTGGGAGTGCTTCTGCGCGCACCCGGGGGCCAGGGTGGGCCTGCGTGGGGGCAGGAAGTGCTTGGAGAAGGCCCCCCGTGGGAGAGTGACCTGTGAGGGGGACTTGGACCAGGAGAGGCAGGCGGCCTGGCGGAGGAGGCCGGGGCAGAGCACCCAGGAGGGTCCTGGGTGGTCGCCGGGTGGCGTGCGGGAAGGACAGACGGAAAGGTGCCAGTGACTCAGATGGAGTCAAGGGTGACGCATGTTGGGCCTCCCGGCTGCCCTGGCCCTTGGACGCTCCACAGTGCGGCCAGGGTCCCGAGATCTGGCGCTTCCAAGTCTCTGGGTCCTGAACTTGTCCTAGTTAAGAAATGACGTCAGCGGTGGGCCGGGAGAGGAGGTGGGTGGGGGTCCTCTGCACGGGGCCTCGCCGGAATCCTCTCCTGTGTTTGCAGCCACTCTTGTCAGTAAGGCTTTTCACACTCAGTGGAAGTTCCTGGAATAATGGGCAAAGGGAAGAAATGATGTATTTTCAAAAGTTACTGAGTTTAGGCACCTATCCCAAGAAAAGCCCATGTGTGCGATTCTTTATTGTGCAGAAAAATTTGTTTCTGTCACCGTTGTGTTATCTTCCGATTAAGCTGTCGAGTCAGATGGATGCGGTGCGTTCTGCCGGCATGTTTGCTGATCACCACCTTCTGCACCCACCCCGGCCCATCCGTCTCTGGCGCTGGCGGGGTCCGGCCCCCACTGGCTCAACAGGGAGTTTGGGGGGGGGGCGCTCCTCTCACGCTGCTTTTGGAATTTGTTCCAAGAACAGCCAGACTGAGTACGTAGGTTCTAAAATGGAATTAGTGTTCTTAATATTCAACATTATCCATCATTCTGGCTACAATCAGCCACCGTAAAGGTGTTCTGCCCACCAGCAGGGCAGGCTCTGGGAGACCTCTGTGTTCTGTCATGGGTGACTAGTGGTTTACTGGGACACACACTTTCACTGCTAAACCCACAAGGCCCCGGGTGAGCTGGGGTGGGGGGGGGGGAGGTGGTCACCTGTGCAGGGTCCTCTGTGACATCCTGGCTGTTGCTCTCCTACTATTTGAATTCACATGGGTTTTGACCTATTATCATTACTTTAGTTTCTTTTCCTACAAAAGTATGGGCTTTAAAAACTTCCTTTTACCTACTCTCTCTTTAAATTTGTTTATTTTTGCCCTGAGTGTAATTAGAACATTTCCTTCTGGACTGAGATCATCGCTGCTGTTCTTGTGGTGTTGTCTGGACCATTTGTCACTCCGGGAAAACCTCCAGATGTTCTGGTTCTGATCTCCTCGGTGATTCTGCCTCCCTGTGTGATGAGGTTTCTTGCTAAGAAGCCTTCTTTGAGCCAGAGGTGTTTCTTTCCTAGTCGCTGCGCGTCGTGACAAGGAAGACAGGACGGATCCTTGGATGGGTTACTTAAGTATTCTTTTGTATCGGCCCCAAACAAGTGTTTGTAGTAGTTCTGGTGTTGGAAGCAGCCATTTGTGGTGCTTCAGTTGTGCCCTGGCATTGATGTGGAAAATCCCAGTTACTCATTGAAAAGCCAGATCTTGGCTGCACGTGTTTGTGATGTTTGGATGGTGGGGTGCTCGCTGTTGAAAAGGACTGGCCCCAGGCCGCCCGGAGTTTACTTGGACCGGATGGTCATCTTTGGGCAGCCGGGTGAGTATTGGCCCCTCTGTGCAGCTCTCAGACTTGAAGCTGCCTCCTGGGGTTCAGAGCGAAGTACACGTGGGCTCTGGGTTTAGATGATGAGCATTTTCAAGTCTCCTGCACCACTGAGGAAGAAGCTGCCTGGCTCCAATCTCTGTGAGCTCAGTTGCTTGGCCTCCCAAGCCCCACACAGTCCCCTGCCTCTATCCCCCAGGGTCCCGGGGAAGCTTCCTGGGAGTACCTCACCCCACATGGAGTGGGGCCGGCTGCCTGACTCAGGGCACTGCTCGGGGCGGCCCCAGACAGCGGAAGCCTGGCACTCAGGCACAAGACCAGGGAGAGTCAGTGCTGGTGGCCTCTTCCTCCTCCTGTTGAAGGCGGGGGTTGAAAAATGCTCCAAGGTAACCCCTCCCGCCCACCCAGGTCCCAAATGGAATGAGCCTGTGAGACTCCTCTTGAAGCCCCTTTCAGCGCAAAGGCCACGGACTTCTGTTCTGGCATGTTCTCTAGAAGCCTGCGCAACAAGGCTTTGCTCTGAGCGTGGATGGGTAGGAGACCCCATTCCCCTCTTCCCAGACCCCTCCTCTGCTCTGTCTGGGGAGCCTCTTCTGACCCAGCCCAAACACAGCCATGCCGATGCCCTTCCTTCCCTAGGCCCACACACTCACACTCAGGTGTCTGCTTTACTGGTGTGGGTTTCATCTCTCGATGCTGGAATTCCGTGTGAGGAACTCTCTGAGGCTGGGGTGGGCTTCTGCCTGATGGGAGGGCCAGCCAACGGTTAAGTGTGTCCTCCTAAGACTCTTGTGCAGAAGCCCTAACCCCCAAGGTGGCTGTTTGGAGAGGGGCCTTTAGAAGGTAATTAAGATTAAATGAGGTCATAAGGTGGGGCCCTCATCCAGCCAGATTGGTGGCCTTATAAAAGGGACGGATCTCTCTCTCCCTGCTCCTTCCTCCTCTCCCCCATCCCCTCCCCTCCCCTCCCCTCCCCTCCCCTCCCCTCCCCTCCCCTCCCCTCCCCTCCCTTCCCCTCATCCACAACCCCCCATCGAGGGCGTGAGGCTAAGGCAGCTGTCTGCAAGCCAGGAGGAGAGCCCTCCCCAGACATAAGATCAGCCAGAACCTTCATCTTGGACTTTACACCTCCAGAACTGTGAAAAAATAAATTTCTGCGTAAGCCATGTGGTCTGTAGATTTCTCTTGTGGCAACTGAGCTGACTAATACACAGGTGAAGCACAGACCAGTTACTTGAGAAGCACAAGTCTCATGTGGGGCTTGTGTATGAAGTTGGAATTTGGGGATGAGGCAGCGCTCAGAAGTCCTGTAGGATGGTTCTCAGGTTTAGCTCCTGGCATTCCCCCAAGGTGTGAGTGTACACAGGGGTGACGGAAAATAGAATGAACAGAAACCCATGTCTCCTTAGCAGGGGCCCCAAAGGTTGCAGGAAGGGGATGTGGCAGGCAAGGCGAGAGATGCCCAGAAGGCCGGGGGACTGGTGGCAGGCCTGGTGACGTTGTGGCACAGGGTGGGCCTGCTCTGGGAGGCTGTCCGGGCTCCAGGCTCTAGGCTCTGGGGCAGGAGGGAGAGGTGGGGACGAGTGTGTGCTGTGCTGCGGGACCGGGAATCTTAAGCATGAGGAGGGTTGGGGAACTAGCCTAGAGCTGCTGGTGGGGATTTTGTGTTGGTCGTTTGTTTTTTCTCTTGACGTTGGCCAGTTCAGTCTCTAATCCTGCCTGGATCGAGGAGCAGCTGGGGCCATCCTGTTTGACACCAGCTAGAATTCTAAGAACCGTGCAGTTTGTTACTTTTCAAGCTAAGCTGTCTTTCAGGAGTTCTGGAGGTCTCTGTTGGGTTGGGAACCTCGCAAGATAATTCTCACTAGAAGCTGCTGGCCTACACTTCCATCACATTGGCCTGTGTTACACCCGTGGCCGCTGATGGGGGGACATAAAAAGGTAGGAGGAGATTGTTGAATTTACTTCTGCCCAAGCAGCAGTTCGTGTTACGGGGTGTAGATCTGCAGAATGCATCAGACGTGCAGGGATTTTGGGGCTTATGGCAAAGAAAATTCAAGTTGTGAACTTTTACCCAATGCATCTTGGCCATTGCTGAGCTGTGGCCCAGGCTCCCTCTGTGCTTTTGCCGTGCGGGCCAGCACTGTGCCCCCAGGGTCCCCCTTGGCAGGGGAGAGACCGCTGCGGTCAGTGTGGGAGAAGCTAGACTCCCCGATGAGGGAGTGTGCTATGCTTGGCATCGTGGTGTTAATATTTAAAACGTGGGTTTGAATTCTCAGTTATGTTTTATTTATTTATTTATTAGCACAGCGATGTTTGTTGTTTAATTCCATAGTGAGAGTCTCTAAGAATATGATTAACCTTGAGGGCCATCTTATAATGTAATTATTAATGATTGATTCTGTTTATCCTTGAAATCAATAAGAGAGGCATAATGGTGTGGCATGTAGTTGGGCTCGATTTCTTGCATTTCGTAAACACGATTCTGTGACAATAGTAGTATGGGCTTATTACCCAGAGCGGGTTTGATGAATCTGAAGTGTGTGATTAGTTTTATATAATGATTGTGATATGTGGTGTTCCTTATATGACTTATGTTAATATGGCAAGCAGTGTTAACGTGTCCTGCCACTAATAGTCAGGGTGGGGATGTATAGTAATTGATCTTCCTGGGAGTGCTGTAATGTAAAAACAATTCAGGCTGTTTGAAGTATATTTTACAAGTGTGCATTGGGCCTTTGGGATGTTATATTGAAAAACCCAATTGTACAGTTACCATGGGAACCCAATTAGAATAGATTGCTTGATTTTTTTTTTTTCGGTCTTTCATCTTGACCAAAAATCTAATGTATTTTAAATGTTTTCATATGGAATTGTATTCATACACTGACTTGCTACAGTACCAAAGGATTCTTTTTTTTTTTTTTTTTTTTGTCTTTTCGTTTCCAACCCTAAGCTGAAATAATGATATATTCTCTCTAGTGGAGCTTTATAAGGAAGTCTCCTAGAGAGATTTAATCAAATTTTTATGGAAAAGTTTGTCCAGGTGGTGGTAGAGGTGGAGGTGGTAGAAATCATTTAAAAAGATAGGAAAATGGGTATTTTCATATGATTCTCCTCTGGTTGTGCTCTGGATGTCAGAGAATACAGAGGTGTTCCCCTGATTTTCCTCCTGTTTGCAGATGGGGGAATTAGGTCCCGAAAGGCATCTGGGTTGCCGGAGGTAGAGATGGAGGGTTGGTCAGGGCCGGGCAGAGTCCAGCCCTGGAGTGGGCCCCACAGGTTTGGTTTCAGACTTTTTGTGCTCTGAAAACTTACTGGAGATCCCAAGTAACTTATATGAGTCATATATCAACATTTACCATGTTAGAAGTTAGCATTGAGAAACTTAAAAATATTAATTCATTTAAGCTACGATAAACTGATTACACTTTAATGTAAATAACACATTTTAAACTGAAAAGTAACTGTTTTCCGTAAAAAGATAATTAGTGAAATGAGTGGTATTGGTTTACTTTTTTTTCCTGTATCTTTTTTTAAATGTTTTTTTAATGTTTATTTTTGAGAGAGAGAGACACTGAGTATGAGTGGTGGAGGGGCAGAGAGCAAGAGAGGGAGACACAGAATCCGAAGCAGGCTCCAGGCTCTGAGCTGTCAGCACAGAGCCTGACTGGGGGCTTGAACTTACAAACCGTGAGATCATGACCGGAGCTGAAGTCCAACGCTCAACTGACTGAGCCACCCGGGTGCCCCCTTCTGCGTCTTTTAAATGACTGGGTTAGTGGAAGGCAACCAGATCTCACATGTGCCTCCTGCGTTCCATCTGTGGTGATATGTTTTGGTTGAAGTATCTTGAGAGAATCTGGCTTCATCCAAATAAGTAACTGGTAAGGGAGGAGCATTTTAATAGCTTTTCCAGATAATCGTGGATATTCTCTGAGATGGCATCAGAACTCGGCAAGTGTTCGTTTCTTGAAGGTTCTTTGCTGTGTGGAATCTGAGCCCTTAGCGAGATTTTTGTAGTCCCTTAAGTGAAAATCGACGCGTGTGTCTTGCACCTTGGATGATTTTGTAACGTCATTCCCTGGTCTTTTGGAAAATAGCTGTTTGCTGACTTACACGCGCCTTCCAAATGGTGACGTGTTTCATCGTGCAGTATTAAAACCCGGGCTTGTTAATATATCACTGCCTTTCAACTCAGAGCAGCCTTAGAATTGGGGACCACGGGTGGGGGATACAAATTTTCCAGAGTTGTAATTATCACTTAAAGCTCTCAACTTGTCATTTATCATTGGCATCAGATAGCGTCGCTTTGTTTATTTTTGAGGAAATGCCTGCCGGATACCCAAGTCTGAGTAACCGTAGTTCGTTACTCATCTCTACACGTAAAGCTTTTGTTTCATGGGAAAGTCAGCCGGCTCTTCGGAAGAGCTCTGGCAGCCAGGCTGGTGCTTTCCTGCAAACAGCCACCGTTGCCTCCAGTGTGCTCCCCTCTGGGCACAGAGTATTGACCACGGTTGGAGGATTGAATAAAGATCACAAGCTTGATTGCTTCATCCGGGCATTCTCACAGGAATGGCTTTTTTCCCCCCTTGACCTTGGGTTTGTGGAGCGGTAGGTGGGAGGGTTCCCTCCAGATTTGGTGCCAGCTTGTTTTACATCACGGTTCTTCACCATGAAGAGTCATCTCCGCTGGGCACTTTTGTAGGAGCTTCTTGTTAGATGGGGGAAACTTTTCCTTTGTGCTATTAATGCAGTGGATTACAGTGCTGGATTTTCGTATGTCAAACCAACTTTGCATTCCTGGATAATCCCCGCTGGGCTTGGTGTATTAATATTTTCGTAGCTTGAGGATTTGTGTGTCTGTGTTTATGAGGGATACTGACCTGAAGCTTTCTTCTCTTGGCGTGTCTTTCTAGATTGGAATTAGGGCAAAATCTGTGACTCATGAGATGGGGCCTCTTTTGTTGGAGTAGTTTGTGTGCTATTAATATCACCGCTTCTTTAAATGTTTGTAGGGATTTACCAATGAAGCCGTGTTGGTGTGGGGTTTTCTTTGTGGAAGGATAGAAACTATACATTCAGTTTCTTTAGTAGGCAGTGTTATTCAAGTCCTTTATTTCTTCCTGAGTTACTTTTTGGTAATTTGTTTTTCAGGGAATTTGGCCGTTTCATCTAACAATTTATTGGCCCAGAGTTATTTTAATATTGTCTTACTGTCCTTTGAATGTCTGGTCCTTGCTTTTATTACTGATACTGGTTATTTGTGTTTTCTCTCTCTCTCTCTCTCTCTCTCTCTCTCTTTCTGATTGTTCTGGTTAGAGGTTTGTCAATTTCAGAGAACCAACTTTTGTTATAATTGATTTTCTCTCTCTTTTGTCTTCTATTGGTTTCTTCTCTTTATTATTGCCTTCTTCTGCTTACTTCCGGTTTAGTTTACTTTTTCTGTTTATAGTTTGCTAGGGTGGAAGCTTAGATCACTGAGTGGAGCCCTTGGTCTTTTCTCATGTTAACACTCAATGCTAAGCACTCCCTGGAAGGCAGGAAGCACTGCATCCCACAGATGGCTGTGTTGTCTTCTTATTTTCACTTAGTGCAGTGTTTTTTCCACTTTCCTTTGTGATCCCTTCTTTAATGCATGGGTTATTTATTTATTTATTTTTTTAAGGTTTATTTATTTTTGAGACAGAGAGAGACAGAGCATGAATGGAGGAGGGTCAGAGAGAGAGGGAGACACAGAATCTGAAACAGGCTCCAGGCTCTGAGCTGTCAGCACAGATGCAGGGCTCGAACTCACGAACCGCGAGATCATGACCTGAGCCGAAGTCAGACGCTTAATCAACTGAGCTACCCAGGCACCCCTAATGCATGGGTTATTTAGAAATATGTTGTTTCTCTTCTAAATAGTGGGGGGATTTTCCTGATGTCTCTCTCATATTAATCTTTCATCTAATTACCTTGTGGTCAGAGGACATTTTTTTTTTTTTTTTATGATTTCAGTCCTAAATTTATTTAGAATTGCTTTATGGCCCAGAACACGATCTGTCTTGGTGAATGTTTGTATGCACTTGAAAGGAGTGTATAGTCTGTGGTTTTTGGGGAGAGTGCTCTTTCTATTGTCAGTTGGCTCACATTTATTGATTGTGTAGTTCAGGTCTTCTGTCTCCTTGCTGCTTTTCTTGTCTCCCTGTTCTTTAAATTATTTGTGATAGCTTGAGATTTGTTTCCCCTTCGATTCTCAGCTCTTGCTTCATTTGCTTTGAACTTGTTCTTAGGTACATGCATATTTAGAATTTTTTTTAAATGTTTATTTTGAGAAGGGGGAGGGGCAAAGAGCATCCCAAGTGGGGCTCGAACTCATGAATCGTGAGATCATGTCCTGAGTCTAAACCAAGAGTTGCTTAACCAACTGAGCCACCCAGGCATCCCAATATTTAGAATTTTGAATTGTTATGTCCTCATGGTGAATTAACCCTTTTATCCTTATGAAATGGCTGTCTTTTGCCTTAATAATATTTCTTGTTTTCAAATCTTGTTTGATGCTAAGATGACCACTCCAGGTTTCTTTTCATTAGCATTTCTGTGGAAAATGCTTTTCCACCCATTTACATTTTACCTATTTTGTCATTATATCTCACATGTGTTTCTTGTAGGCGGCATACAGTTGGGTCTCATTTTTAAAAACTCTCATCTGATAACGTCTTTTTAGAAATTGGAGTATTGAGAGCATGTGCATTTATGTGATCGTCAGTCTGGTGGGGTTTAAGCACTCCGTCTTGCTGTTTGCTTTGTCCCATTTCATCTTTTGCCTCCTCATTTTCCTACCTGCTTTTGGACTGTTTAAATGTATATTTTTAATGATTTTAGCTTAATTTTTTCCCTATACTGTCGGTTAATCAGCTCTCTCTGTTCTTTGTCTCTTCTTAGTGAGGACTCTAGGGTGTTGTGTGCATATCTAGTCTCCCGTCATCTGCATTCGGCGTCCTGCAGTGTGAACTCTGTACAAGAGAAGCTTCGGCCTCTCCCAGCCGTGTTCCTGTTGTACTCATTCAGTACATCGTATGTCTGCATATGGTGCAGACTCCAGAATATGTTGTTATTTTTGCTTTAGGTGGCGAGTTATCTTTTGAAGAGATTAAAACTAGGACCCCCCCTCTCCCAGCTTTTATATTTATTTGCATATTTTCAGTTTCTCGTACTCTTCATTCTTTTGTGTAAATCCAGATTTCTATCTGGTGTCAAGAACCTCGCATCAGTGTTTATCAGATGTAGGTCTGCTGGTAAATGGACTGTCTTCCTTTTCTTCTTCTTTTGAAAAAGTCTTTGTTTTTGCTTTTTTTCTCGAAAGATATCTTGCTGCGTAGAAAATTCTAGATTGACCATTTTTTTCCCCTTTTCTTGCTTTAAGTGTGGTGTTCCCTTGTGTCCTGCCTGACGTAGCTCCTGATGACCAGCGTGCTGTCATGCTTACTGTTTTCCTCTGTCCTATTTCCCCTTTCTGGCCACTTTTAAGGTTTTTCCTTATCACTTGTTTTCAGCGGTTTGATTATGATGTGCCTTGGTTTAGTTCTCTTTAGGTTTCTAATGTTTTGGTTTCAGTGAGTTTCTTGCATCTGTGAGTACGGGTTTTTCATCAGATTTGAAGAAATAGTTAATATCTTTTCAAATATTTTTCTGCCTTTTTCCTTTTCCTCAGGTGGCTCTGATGTGTGTCAGATTGGTTAATACGTCCCACATCTTATACATGTTCTGTTCATTTCCTTCTGTCTTTTTTTTTTTTTTTTTCTCTGCCTGGATAGTTTAAAACCTATTTTGTCTTCATTGTCACTGCTTTTTCCCTTCTGCCATATCTAATCTGTGAGTCACACCAGGTGTATTTCTAATTTTAGATACTGTATTTTACACCTAAGTTTCATTGGGTCTCTTTTATATCTTTTCTTAACAGGTCTTGTTTTCCTTTGACTTGAACATATGGGACATATTTACAATAACTGTTTCAACCCAGGCAGGCTGGCTCCAGAGCCTGTGACCTTTAGTGCACGGATTTTGTGACAGCTATTTTGCCTTTTGTCAGAAGGCTTTTCTGTTTGTTTTCTATTTCTTGACCGTATTTGGGTAGTTGTGGTTGCCAGAGAACCAGGCACTAAGAAAGTTAAGTATTCCAGGAAACGTAGGCTACGGATAGCTTGTGCAAGCACGCATGAAGTCTGTCATTGAGCTTACAGACAGCCATGGTGAAAAGGGAAGTAGTTGCTCCCCAGTACTCATAGAACAGTTAGTACATGAATAGCATCCATCCAGGAGAGAGAAACCTTTTCCTGTAGGAGGAATTTGTCCTAAAGTTTTGTTTTATTTTTTTTTAATGTTAGTTATTTTTGAGAGAGAGAGAGAGAGAGAGAGTGTGAGCGAGTGGGGGAGGGGCAGAGACAGAGGGAGACATGGAATCCGAAGCAGGCTCCAGGCTCTGAGCTGTCAGCACAGAGCCCGAACGGGGCTCGAACTCACAAACCACGAGATCATGACCTGAGCTGAAGTTGGATGCTTAAGTGACTGAGCCACCCAGGCTCCCCTGACCTAAAGTTTTAAATAAGGGATAGTAAGCAATTTAATGTTGGCTTTTTTAAATGGCCAAATGCAGGAATGGTTTTTGTATGATTTTTTTCCCCCGATTTTCTTGTGGATCCTTAATTTAAACCGAGGGTATCCTGTTGCTTAGGGAGCTAAGGTAGGTAGTGTTCCAGTGGTCTTCATTGATTGCAGTGGCGATGTAAGAGGGTCAGGAGAGAGGGCCTTCTCAGGAGGTGTCTGTCACCCAGGAGTCTGTTGGAAGTCAGTGGACGAGTGTTGGGGGAGGGCATCCCTCCTGCTCTGCTCTGCTGCTTCCCGTGCCTTCTGACCTCTGGCACATGCGGCCCCTGAGAGGCACTAGCAGGAGACTGAAGGCCAGGACTCTGGCTGAGAGCTGTGGGCTTGGCTGGTCCTTGTCTGACCTTGAACAGAGCACTTGAACTTCCTGTGCTTCAGCTGCCCATCTCGCCCTTTGCGCCCCCCACCTCCCCTGCTTCTCACTCCTGATGGCCCTGCCTCCTGGGCTTTGGTAACCCCTTTGGACCTCAACGTGGACCAGCGGTGTTCTGAGTTGGCTCACCCGCTCTGGTAGCTTCTTGACTCTCCCGTGTCCTGTGTGTCTGCCTCTGTTTCCTGTGTTTAAAGGGGTTGCAGTGTTTCTGCGTACTCTGGGTCCAGTCAGCGGCAAGAGTGATGTATAGGTGAGCCAGAGGTAGCAGGTACTGGGTAAAGCTGGTAGAAGCGGGTCGACTCTGTTAAGAGATGTAAAGAGCTCTGTTTGTATTTTTACTCCAGAGGAGGACCACTTCAGCTCCATACTGAGAGAACCAGAATCGGGAAGTCAGAGGAAATCACGGGCCCCTTGAACTCGGATTATTTTTCCCTTGTCACTGTTGCAGTTTTTAATGCGTGGCACTGCTAGAAACGTGCTCTGCTGAAGGCTGTCATTTTGGTGTTTTCACGCTGTTGAAGATGAGACTAGACAGAAGAGTGCATTCCTTCCTGCCAGAATTCACACACCACTGCTGTTAATACCCTGCCAGCCCAGACCTTCATCAATTAAATTTAATAGTGGTGATAACATTAACCCCCTGCATCGCTGTCTACCTGACTGTCTAGAGAGCTCTTCACAGCTCTGCATTTGAAAAACGAACAGACAGAGGCTGTCTTTTGTCCCAGGTTTCTCGGGTGGCAGTGCGAACGCTCAGCACATAGGCAGAGCTGGCCTGGTGGTTTGGACTGTGCTGCTCCCACAGCCACGTGCACGCCCGACAGAATAAAGGTGTGCCCTGTGAGGGACACGCAGGTTGTGGGGAGGATTTGCCCGTGCCCTCACTGCCGTCCACCCGAGTGTGAGAACCGTGGATGGCTGTGATTGCGTGGTGCTTGCCAAAAACTTCCTGAAACGCGCACTTTGCCTCCTACCATATGTGAGTGACCAAGTCACTTCAGTGATGCCACATCTCTGGAGTCGCTAGGGAAGTGAAGGGGGAAGTGTGTTCACTTAGGAAGTTTGGATTAAGTGCAGACTTCGCAAACGTGGACCGACCTGGTGTGCTCGTGTGCGAGGGAGACTGGCCGGAGTTTCATCTCAAATGATGAAGTTTTGAGGGTTTGTCTCGGCATGGTATTTGCCCTTTAGTACAAGCACTCTTTGTTATTTTCTGACCACCAGATGTACGTCTTCAGGTTTTGTCAGTTTCCCAGGTTACAGAATTTCAGCTTCGGTGTTCTTTTTTGTAGTAATTTGATTGGTGGTTTTCTGATGCAGTTTTTTTTTTCCTTTTTCTTTCTCCTTTCCCACCCTCCCTCCCTTTCTCTTTCTTTCCTTCTTCTTTCCTTTTAAAATTATGTGTTGTTGTGGGAGCCTGGGTGGCTCAGTTGGTTAAGCGTCTGACTCTTGGCTTTGGCTCAGGTGACGATCTCACGGTTTGTGGGGTTGAGCCCCAGAGCCTGCTTGGGATTTTGTCTCTTTCTCTCTCTCTCTGCCTCTCCCCCAGTTTCTCTCTCTTTCTCTCCCAAAATAAATAAAAGTAAACTTTAAAAATAAAATAGGGATGCCTGGGTGGCTCAGACGGTTGAGCATCCGACTTCAGCTCAGGTTATGATCTCATGGTTTGTGAGTTCAAGCCCCGCATCGGGCTCTGTGCCGACAGCTTGGAGCCTGGAGCCTGCTTCCGATTCTGTGTCTCCCTCTCTCTCTGCCCCTCCCTGCTCATTCTCTGTCTCTCTGTCTCTCTGTCTCTCAGGAATAAATAAACATTGAAAAAAATTTTTTAAAAATAGAATAAAAATTAAAATTAAAAAAATAAAAATTATGTGTTGATACCTACTAAAGAGTGCGTGAGATGTATGTAAGGCATGAAGCGCAGATAATGATCTGGGCACCCACCAACTTACTGCTGATTTCAGCATCTCCAGTCTTGGGGAAGTTACCTGTGCGCCTCTTCTCCTGTCCTGCCCCCCGCCCTCCCCTCTCTCCCCACCTCATGGTTATGGCTGTTCTGAAGTTTGTGTTTATTATTGTCTTGCTTTTTAAATTATGTGTAGTTTCACCATCTGCCCAGCTACTTTTCAGCAAGATCTCATTTAGCGTGGCTTGTTTGACTTTTATAAAGAGCATATTATGCTGTCCAAGTGTTCCAAGGCTTGCTTTTGCTTCTGCCTGGAATTCCTTTTCCTGAGTTCCGCCCGAGTTGTGCTTGGCTGTGGTGTGTGGTCTGTTCATCACAGCACATCGTTGTACAACTATGCCGCTGTTTCCTTATGTACTTTTCTATTCTCTCGTCCCTGGGCATTTGAATTGTTCCCAGGTTTTGTCTGCCACCCACCACAGCTATGATCACTCTTGTTTGCCGCTTCCACTGCACATTTATAACCATTTCTCCTTGCTGTACACTCAGGGGTACAATTATTGCACTGTCAATGTTCAATGTTACAAGACAATAGCTGTTTTGTAAAAATGGTTGAAGCAGATTAGACTCCCATCAGTTGGTGCTCATCTTTACCAAAACTTGGAAGTTACTTATTCGTTGTTAACCTACTGGGTAGAAGATAATTATCTCATTGTGATCTTCATTTACATTTTTCTGATTACCAGTGAGTTTGAGCATCTTTTTGGCCGTTCGTTCATGACTCCTTTTGTGCAGAATGCCTGTTTGTACCCTTTTTGCCTGTATTTCTATTGAAATATCCTTTTCTTAGTGATTTACAGGAGAATTTTTATCCTCCCAATTCTAGTCCTTTATCAGTTACCCGGGCTGCAATTATCTTCCCCCAGTTTGTGGTTTACCTTTTCATTTTCTTTATACTGCCTTTCCGTGGACAAGGGTTCTTAATTTTCATGTAGTCGAACATAATTGAATTTGTGATTCTTTTCCTTTATAGTTCAATTTCTGTACTAATACCACATTGTATTAATTACTGTAGCTTTAGGCTAACTCTTAACATTGGTGGCATAAGCCTTTCCATCTTGCTTGTCCGTACAGATTTCAGGACCAGCTTGGCGGATTCTTAGGAGAAAGCCTTTGGTGTTTTGGTTGGAAGTGCTTGCATCTATAATTAATTAATGTGAGGAGAATAACATCTTTAGGATGTGAATCTTCCTCTTTAGGAATATGCTGTCTTTCTCTATATATATTTAGGTCTTTTTTAGTGCCTGCCCACTTTTAATAGTTTTTTTTTTATGAAGAACTTGCCCATCTTTTGTGATAACTTTCCCCAGGCCTGTAGTGTTTTTGTTGCCGTTATGTGTATCTTTTTCTTTTTCTTTTTTTCTTTGGTAATCGTTTCTGTGTGATTGGTACCTGGAAATGCTATGTTGATTGTTGTGTGCTCATCTTACATCTGGTTTCCTTGCTAAATTCCTCTCTTTAATTTTAATATGCTCTATGTATATTCTTGGATTTTCTACACGAACAATTGATCATACTACTGATGAATGATAGTTGGCTTCTTCCTTTCCACTCTGTTAATCATTTCCTTCTTTGACTTGCCATGTTGCTCTAGCTAAGACCTCCATGACCATGTTAAGATATGATCATAATTGATATACTTAGCCTTGTTACTTATTTTAGAGAGAAAGCTGTTAATTTTTCACCACTAAAAATGAAGCTTGTGATAGGCTTTTGGTAAAAAGGAAGCTTCCTTTTCTGGTTGTCTGAGAAATTTTTAAAAATGATTAATAGGCTCTGAATTTTGCTGAATTATTTTTCCACATCTGTTGAAGTGATTGTGTGATTCCCACCCCCCATGTCTGTTAATGTGCACATTTACTTTTGTAGAATTATTATAATTTTTTTAATGTTTATTTTTGAGAGAGAAAGAGAGAGAGAGATAGAATGTGAGTAAAGATTGGTACAGAGAGTGAGAGAAACACAGAATCTGAAACAGGCTCCAGTCTCTGAGCTGTCAGTACAGAACCTGATGTGGGGCTCGAACCCATGGACCGTGAGATCATGACCCGAGGCGAAGTCAGACACTTAACCAGACTGAGCCACTCAGGCGCCCTTTACTTTTGTAGATTTATTAATGTTAAATCATTTTTGCATTTCTGGGATGAACTTGTCCACTAAGCATCATCTGGGCTAGGCTTATTATTTTTTTGATTAGGGTTTTTACATCCGTGTTTATGAATGAGATTACTTTTTTTTCTTCTTTTTGTTCTTCTTCTTCTTCTAGTATCCTTGTCTGGTTTGGGTTTCAAGGATAAACTGACCCCGTGAATTGGTTGACAATTCTCTATTTATATGATCATTTTATATGATCTTTTCTTTAAAAATTTGGTACATTTTGCCTTTGTAACCTGGTATTTGTGGGAAGACTTTTAAAACTAGTGATTTAATTGCTTTCATGGTTGTAAGATTATTTTTTTTAAAGCTCTAGTTAGGTTAATTATATGAAGCCAGGTTTTCAGTTTTTGAGGGAAAATAAATTGTTCCTAGTATTCTTGAGTATTTTAAATCTCTGCAATTATGTTCCCTGTTTTCATTCCTGATGCTGTTTATTTTCACTTGCTCTCCTTTCTACTTACTGTATCTCATGTAGTGTTTGCCTGACTTTGTAATCTTTAGGAATCAGATTTTGACTGTGATCCTCTGTATTGTGTCTTAGATTTAACAGCTCAGACATTTTTGCCCAATATTTTCTAATTGTTCCTTATTCTCTGTCCTCTTTCTGACTTTCAGATTAAAGGCTTACCTTATGCTTTTTACCCTCTTTACTTCGTTGATTTTACATCACATCATCTGTGTGGCTTTACGGTACTCTAAAAGTTGTCGTGGGTCACGTTTTCACTGTCAGGCCTGTTCAAATGTCTTCATTTTCATTATGATTTCTTTCTTGATGGTGTGTTGTTTGGAAGTATTTTTAGATTTCAAGACATGGAGATTTTTATTTAAGATTTTGTTACTAGCTTTTGTGGTAGGTGAATACTAAGGTGGCCTCCATGGCATTTACCCCCTGATGTCACCCCTGTGATTGCTGCTTATGTGGAAATGGGGATTTACACTTGCAGATGAGGTTACACACGAGTTGACCTAAAGATCTGGAGAGTGTTGGAGAGGTCCTGACCTGATCACAGGGCGACCTGATCACAGGGCTCCATAAAAGCAGTGAGCTCTTCCAGCTGGTGGAAGGAGAGGAGGTCAGGTACACCGACGGGACAGGGTATTCTCTGTGGCTGAGGTGGAGGGGCCCGTGGGACAGGGTGCCCAGGAGTGGTGGTCACTGCCTGCCACCCTGCAAGGAAATGGAACTCCAGTCCTACAACTGAGGGAAGTGGCTTCTGCAGCAGCAGATAGACATGTGCTGGCAAGTGAATCCTCCCCAGAGTCTGCAGATAAGGATCCGCCTTGTGGACACCTCGGCAGGGTCTCTGAGACCCTGAGCAGAGGACCCAGGCAGGACCAGTGGCACTTCTGAAGTGAAGGACTGTCAGCAGACAGATGGGGGTTGGTCAGACCACTGTTCGCAGTACATTCTTTTGCCAGCAACAGCAGATCAGTACACTTGTAATTGTACCACGTTGGGCGGGTGGGGCCCGCTGCTGCTGCTGCTTTTGTTGACTCTTGCATTACAGCCTCGTATGTGGAGGCTTTCCGCGTATGGTCCGCGTGTGTCTGTCTTCTCTCAGGATGTGTGTAGAACCCCACACCATATTTTTTCATTAATACCATCGGTATATTGTCCTTTCTTTTTTCTTGCTCAGTCTGTCCAGTTTATTGATGACTTCTGGTTTTGCTGTTGTCTATTTTGTTCTTCTATTTTATGCTTAATTTTTATTTCAGGGATTTTTGCTCTTTATTTCCTTTCTTTTTTCTTTGTATTTGGTGTGGTGTTTTTATTTTTCAGATTCTTGAGATGGAAGCTTAGGTGATTTTCAGCCTCTCTTCTTTTATGATACACACTTGCAGGGCTATGCATGTCTTCCGAGTACTGCTTTGGCTGCATTCTCTAAGTGGTGGTACTCAGTGTTTTCATGTTCACTCAATTCAAAACGTTTTCTGATTCTATTCGGATTTCATGTCTAACCCAGGAGTATTTAGATGTGTGTGTGTG
This sequence comes from Panthera pardus, assembly GCF_024362965.1. NCBI lineage: Eukaryota > Metazoa > Chordata > Mammalia > Carnivora > Felidae > Panthera > Panthera pardus. The sequence goes on from NW_026526788.1 coordinate 83,759,384, forward strand.
TGTGTGCGCCTTTCCAAACATTTTTTATTGTTTTGTTTTGTTTTTTCCCGGTTATCTTTTTGTCCATGATTTTTAGTCTGACTGCACTGCACTCAGTGTACATAGCCTGTGTGACTTCAGTCCTCTGACGTGTGTTGAGACTTGCTTTGGAATCACACGTGAGAAGGGGTCTGCGAGTATGCCTTCTGTGGTCGTCGGGTGTGGTGTTCTATGTGTGACCCTTAATCAGCTACTCAGGAGTGTTCACATCTTTTGGAAGCTTCGTGACCCTTTCATCTGCATACTCTATCAGTTACTGAGAGAGAGATGCTTTAAAATCTCAAATTATACTTTTGATTTTTCTGTTTCTTTAGGTCTGTCTTTTCCTTAATATATTTTTAAACTGTAATATTAGGTGGATACAGAACTGACTTGTTGATCATTAGGAAATGTACCTTTATATTGCAATGAATACTTCCTGCCTTGGCATCTCCGTTGTCTAGAATTTTTTTGTTGTGGTGGTAAGACACATAACATAAAATTTACCATCTTAACCATTTCTTTCTTTCTTTCTTTTTTTTTTTTTATGTTTAATTTTGGGAGAGAGAGAGAAAAATGCGAGCGGGGGAGGGGCAGAGAGAGAGGGACAGGGGATCCGAAGCAGGATCCATGCTGTCAGCAGAGAGCCGGATGTGGAGCTTGAACTTACAAACTGTGAGATCATGACCTGAGCTGAAGTTGGACACTTAACCGACTTAGCTTCCCATGCATCCCACCATCTCAACCATTTCTTTAAAAAAATGTTTTTAACGTTTATTTTTAGTTTTGAGACAGAGAGAGACAGAGCATGAACGGGGGAGGGTCAGAGAGAGAGAGGAAGACATAGGATCCGAAGCACGCTCTAGGCTCCGAGCTGTCAGCACAGAACCCGACGCGGGGCTCAAACTCACGAGCTGTGAGATCGTGACCTGAGCCGAAGTCAGAGGCTCAACAGACTGAGCCACCCAGGCGGCCCCCATCTCAACCATTTCTAAGTGAATAGTTCAGTAGTGTTATGTATATTCACATTGTTGTGTAACAGGTGTCCAGAACTTTTTCATCTTGCAAAACTGAAACTCTTGTACCCATGAAACACTCCCCATATCACCCGCTCCCTAGCTCTTGGCAGCATAATTCTACTTAATGTTTCTGTGAATTTGACTACTCTAGGTACCTCACAGAAGTGGAATCACACAGTGTTTGTCTTTTTGTGACTGGCTTATTTTACTTACCATGGTGTCCTCATGGTACGTCCATGCTGCTGCATCTGTTAGAGGCTGAATATGATTCCACTGCATGTTGTAACAGGGTTCTCCAGCAGAACAGGGAATTTGTTATGAGGGAAAGATGATATAATATAGAATATAACATAACATACTGGAGTACAGTATATATAATGTGGCATAACATAAAATAATGTAACATAACATAACATAACATAACATAACATAACATAACATAACATAACATACATCCCTGGAAGACAGTCTGGGAAGGAGCAAATTCTCCCTTCCTTCACCTTGTTTGTTTGTTTGTTTGTTTTCTATTCAGACCCTCAGCAGATTAGATGAGACCCACCTGCCTTGGGGGAGGGGCAGTCTACTTTACTCCGTCTATGGATTTAAATGCTAATCTCAGTTATAGACATACCCAGAAATAATGTCTAACCACATGGCTACATACCCATGGCCCAATCAAGTGGACACATAAAACTACATATCGTATACGTATCTATCGCGTTTTCTTTATGCACTCATCCACTGATGAACGCTTGGGTGGTTTTCACCTCTTGACTCCTGTGAATGGTGCTGCTGTGGACATGAGGGTGCAAATATCTCTTCAAGTCCCTGCTTTCCCTTATTTCCAAAATATACCCAGATGTGGAATTGCTGGGTCATGTGGTAATTCTGAATTTTTGAGGGAACCCCTTACTGTCTGTAGCAAGTACGTAATTTTCCATCGCTCCCAACAACGTACAGGACTCCAGTTTTCCCCCACCCGTCCTGGCCAATACTTGTTACCCTGCTTTTTTTAAATAGTAGCCATCCTGACAGGTGCAAGATATGCATTGTCTTGCGTTAATATTATTATATGGGCTTTACTTTGGTCAGATTTGAATGGTATATCTTTTCCATATTTTCCACCTTTTAATGTTCAGCCTTTGTTCTTACATTTAAAGTGTATAAAGAGTATATAGGTTTTTAAAATACCCAGTCTGATAAGCTTTAGTTGTTTAGTCCAGAAAGGCTATAATCGTCATCATTACTGTTGTTTTAAACATTTAATATTCATGCAGATTTATCACATACTGATTAATTGATCGATCGATCGGCAAGTTTTGTTCCTTCATTACCACACTTGCATGTGGGGTGATTTACTTCTGCCTGAAAATCTTTTTTTTTTTTTTTTTTTTAAATGCAGGTCAACTGGCAGTGGATAGAATTCATTTTTAAAATGTTATTTTCCCTCGACTTAAACACAGTAATTTAACCCTTATTGGCTCTTGAATTAGCAGCTATCTTATTTCATCATTTAAATACGTCCTACCCATTTTCTTCTGCTTTTCTAAAGTTTCTGCTGAAAAGTCAGCCATCATTTGTGTTGTTGCTCCTTTGAGGCTAAGATGCGAATTTTTTACTCCGGCTGCTTTTAGGATTCTCTCTTTGGCTTACAGTTGCATTACACTTAGTTTTTATATTTTTCCTCATGTTTATTCTGCTTGGAGTTTGCTGAACTTCTTGAACCTCTGGGGTGGTGTTACCTGGTTTGGAAAATTCTTGACTTGGTTCTTCACTTACTCTTTCTTCCCTGCACTCGACCCTCATCTTCTGTGTTCTTGTCTTTGCATCCGTCCTGTCTGTGCCGTGGTTTGGATGTTTCTGTGGACCTGTCTTGCCTCTCACAGACTCTGTGTTCTGCTTTGCCTGGCTTACCATTAATCCTATCCTGTGAATTTCCAGTTTCAAAGTTTGCATGTTTTGGTTATAGAATGCCCATTTCATTTTTCATATGTGTTTCAATTCCTTATTTATTTGTTTATTTATTTTAATGTTTGTTTATTTTTGAGAGAGAGAGAGAGAGAGAGAGAGACAGAGCATGAGCGGGGGAGGGGCAGGGAGAAAGGGAGACACAGAATCCAAAGCAGGCTCCAGGCTCTGAGCTGTCAGCACAGAGCCCGATATGGGGTTCGAACTCACAAACCATGGGATCATGACCTGAGCTGAAGTCGGACTCTCAACCGACTGAACCACCCAGGCGCTCCTCAATTCTATATTTAAAATTCTCTGGATTATTATTTTTTGTCTGATTTTCCACTTAGTTTTGTTTTTTTTTTTAATCTTGTTTAAGTTGATTTAGTTATTTTTGACAACACATGAGCATGAGTGAGCAGGGGAGGGGCAGAGAGAGAGGGAGGCGCTCAAGTGGGTTCTGCGCTGTTAGCACGGAACCCCACGGGGGCTTGATCTCATGAACAGGAAGATCATGACCTGAACCAAAATCAAGAGGCAGATGATCAATCGGCTGAGCCACCAGGCACCCCCCGTTTTAAATATATTAATCATAATTATTGTAAAGTTCTTGTGTGCTGACATCAGTATCTTGGATATCCATTCTTCTGCTGGTATTTTCTGGGGTTTTTTCTTTTTTCCCTCTCTTGGTTGTGTGGTACACATAGACACACGGGTGTGCCCACATACCATGTGCACACTCTGGCACACAGGATAATTGTAATACGTGAAACAATCACAATTTTATGTTTGACTTTTTCACCTGACCTCTTATTGTAAGTACGTATCCACATGATTGAGCTTTTGCCCACATTATTCCTAGAGATGGCATAGTGTTCCACTGTAACAGGTGACATTCTTTTGTTGTTGGATATTTAGGGCATTTCCATAGCTGAGACTCTGTCCTAAAGAATCAATAAATTTTGTCACAAAGATGTTTAGTGGGGGTTTTTGAGAACTAAACCAAGTAGGGAAGATGTCCGAAGTCTTGGGTTGAGAAATTGTTCATCAGCCTCTTGCTTCTTGATTTCAGCAACTGTGTCTTAACGGTTTTGGTTCTCCACTGGAGTTATGGCCATTTATGCGTGTCATTTCAGGCGTCCTGCATAAATGCATGTCAAGCACTCATGGGGGGAGGGGGTATGTACTGGGGTGTGTTAACGACTATGAACAAGGCCCTGACCATGTGGAGTTTTGCCTCACCTTGGGCAGAAGCAAGCAACATGCTCAGGGGCACGCCAATGCATATTGTGGCCCCCCTCAATGCATATTGAGAGCTCTGGGCTCTTGGTTTATCAGCGACATCAGCTCACTACTCCCTGTCTCAGTTTCCCTCATCGGTAATGTTGTCAGTGCCGTCACAGCCCTTTGGCAGTGATGAAAATGTGCGCCTGTGCCTTCCAGAATGAAGCCCCTAGTAATGGGTGCCCACTGGGCACTTGAAATGTGATGAGCATAATTTAGGAACTGAAGTTTTAACTCTATGACATTTTAATTAATTTACCTTTAAACAAGTTGTCCCATGTGGCTCACAGCTGCTGTATTGGACAGTCTGGCCTAGGTGAGGTCAGTGTTTACTGAATGGCATTCAGTGGTCTTTATATGCACTCCAATTCTGACATTTGGTTTCTTTGCTCATCTTTACTTTTATTTATTTTATCATAAGTATTAGATACTCGTTTCTGTGTACGAACAGAGTACGTACTATCCCCTCTCTGCGCTGTTTTAACAGGGACATCATCTCCACGGGGAGAGTAATTTGCCTGAACAGGACGCTAAAAATATAAAGTAGGCCGAATTAGAGAAGAAGAAGAAGAAGGGATTTTACCGGAAAGTAGCTTGTGTTGCAAAACCATTGAAGTGAGCGGAGACATTGCCGACTGCAAGCACAGCCCCTGCTGTTAGCTCTGTGACTTTTCCCTTTGACCAAGTTTCCGATTTTCATCAAAATTAGCAATTAAAATTTACAATTCAGTTTTCTCTTGTAAGTAATTGCCATTTGTAAATGAGACTAGTTTCTCTTTGAATTTATGGTGCAAATAACATAATTTATATAAAGATCTCTTGATCCTCTGGGTCTGGGCAAAATAAATGTAGTATCTAATGCTGGAATTGGGCAGGATTTTTGTGTGAATCTTAAAATATCTGCTGCATAAAAGTGGGTTAAGTTATTTTGGAAACTATAAATAGTCACTTGGTAATTAGGTGTTTGGGTTTATTTGTTATAACGGAATGCTTATTAGAGTTTGGTGTGTTTTTACCCCATGGATCAGAAGCTTTTATAGGCCAAGTGCTAAGATGCACTTTCTACATTTTGCTTGCTGATTATGACTCATTACAGATGATAGATGGCCTACTCAGCTTTTCAATTCCTGTTTGCTTGTAGAGAAAGAAAATTCTCATCTCTTTTGATCAGGCCTACTCTAAAATTCTGTGTACTAACCCCTTTTGTGTACTAACCTTACACTATATCACATCGTCAGAAGACAGAAATGATAGCACCGACATGCTCTCGGTCACAAGTGGATGGAATTCGGTCTGTCCTGGCTTATCTGTTTCCACCAGGGTTCTCCCTTTCTCCTGCGCAGAGCCTCTGCACATAGTTAAAATGACATCAGGACTTCATCAGGATGCAGGTTCCTGCGGACACAGCCCTGCGTCTGGTCACAGAGAATGTAATGACGTTCCCAACGCCATCACCAGCCCGTTTGCTGTCCGCCCTTGTCCAGCAGGGTGGTGCTGACAGGATTATGCCGTGTTGTCTGTTCTGGGATCTGTGGCCTAGTTGCGTGGCCCTTTTTGGAGAGCACAGAGTGATGGGAGCGGCTTGTTTGTAGTTATTTGCCATTTGGACTCTTCCTTTCGATTGTATTTTCACCATTGTTAAGGGAGGAAAATCGATCATTTGTTTTCTTTGAGATCAAACTTTGTCACACGTGGAGAGGGGTGTTTTGTAAGTATTTAAAGGAAGCACAAGTGTCTGGACTTTCTGGTTGCTGAATCTCCCTCCAGCCCACCCTCCTCCAGAAGCCACTCTGATGCATCTTAGTCCTGCGTGTTTTTTATTTGCTCTTCTCATGCGATCCAATAACAGAAGTACATTTAAACATTTATGCATGTTTAATGAATGGCCACTGAGAGGAGAGACTACCTTTATAACAAGATTAATACCTTGGCTCAAGGGACATAACATTTTAGTAAAATCAAAATTTGTATAGTTATCCTCTCTGTGCTTTCAACCTCTGGCTTCCTTATAAAAATGTCTAAATAAAATACTAGTAGACAACTCTGGCTCTTACTCCCATCTGTGTTACGTGCTGACCCGGAACCCACTCGAGGCTGTGACGTCTGGGCCAGGGTCTCCTGGTTTATGTCACATCAGCCTGTGCAACTGTGGCATATACGGCTGTGTACTGGTGCCAGCTGTCTCCATGGTTAGATGCTTCTGGAAAAAAACACAGGGAGAAGTATCCCCTCCCAAAGTAGTGTTTTGTGTTGTTTTAAATAAACTCATACGTAGTCTTTCCCCTTTTAATTACTGCATTTTAATGTGGTAGTCTTGATGTATTTGGTTTTTTTTCTTTTTTTTTTTCTTTGCCAAGAGAGGCCTATTAGGGTAGAAGCCATGAAACAAATATTCTGAATGGTTTCTAATTTTGAGAAGGAAGAGCTCCATTTCTTACTCTGATTTATAACGTGATAGAAAAGCTGCTGGCCAGCTGACGCTAATCTCACTTTATGATCTGTTTAACCTTTTCGTTTCCCAGCCCCGACTCACATTCCCCTCCCCAGACCTGATCCTGTACCAGCCAACGCGTGTCAGGAGCAAGCACACGGGGTCATGGCTCTGAACCCCAGGGGCTGTGGTAGGCTTTTCGTGGAGAACGTTAGTGTGCATCTGCGGGCCACGGGCCGGCGCAGGGGTGGGTGATGAGGTCCCTGTGACGCTTCTTGTCTTCCCAAGGCCCAGCTCCCCATTTCTCATCTGCAAGGTCTTTGGGGTCAGGGTGGACCCTGCATGTACACAGATGCCACTGGAATGGGGTTTTGGGGGTTTTTTTTGACTCTTTATTTTGAGCAATTTCAGACTTGCAGAAAAGTTGCACAGACAGCACAGAAGTTTCTGTGCACCACACACCTAGTGTCGCCCAGTGTTGACGCCTTCCGTTACCTCGCGTGACCTTGTGTGGCTTCCACTGCCAGGGACCTAACCTGCGCTGCATCAGTGTGCAGATTAGTACTGGATGCTGCTACAGGCCTTGTTCATGCTTCACTGGGAGTCTCATTCACGTCCTCCTCCTGTCCTACTTGCTGTCCAGCCCAGGACCCCGTGTGGCATGTACTCAACCGTCTAGTCTTTGTTTCTAGCCTGTGACAGTCCCTCTTCCCTTGCTGGTTGTGACCTGGATGCTTTTGAAGGACGTCCATCCCCCATTTAGGTTCGTGATGTTGTCTCCTGATCAGATTGAGTTTCACATTTTTGTTTAAAAAGAGCACAGAAGTGATGTCTCCTCAAGGTATCACACCATGAGGTATATGATGTCTACGTGTCAGTTACTGGGAGCGTTAACCTTGGTCACTTGGTTAAGTAGAATCTGTCTCTCCAACTATAAAGTTACTGTTTCTGGGGCGCCCGGGTGGCTCAGTCAGTGGAGCATCCAACTTCGGCTCAGGTCCTGATCTCGCGGTCCGTGAGTTTGAGCCCCGTGTCGGGCTCTGTGCTGACAGCTCAGACCCTGGAGCCTGCTTCGGATTCTGTGTCTTCCTCTCTCTGCCCCTCCCCTGCTCATGCTCTGTCTCTCTCTCTCTCTCTCTCTCTCTCTGTCAAAAATAAATAAACATTAAAAAAATTATTTTGAAGTTACTGTTTCTTCCTGTATAATTAGTGAGTACCTTGGAGGAAATATTTTGAAATCACGTAGACATCTTGGTTCTCAGGCGTTCACCCACTAATTTTAGCATACACTGATATGTCTTGCCTGCAACAATTAATACTGTGTTGTGTGCCTGATGTTAATCTATTTTCTTAATTCTCTCTTCATTTATGATTTGGAACTCTTAAGGAAGAGCTATTCTTTCTCTCCTATTTATCAGTACTAGAATGGACTCATGGATACTCTTTTATATTGTGGGATTTAGGCAATACTGCCATTACTTACTTGGTTACTCTGACAGCTTCAACTTTGGCTCTTGGGAATTCCTTGAGGTTGACTCCTGTATCTTTATGACATGCCTATCCTTCTTCTTGGCACTTTCTTACTTTCTGGCACCACATATGATCCAAGCTTAAACTGTATTTTCCTTGCCCCTGTCCTGGAGTCAGTCATGTCCACAGAGAACCCAAGTGCCTCTTCCTGTAAGATGATACTTAGAAACCCAGATCTGGGCACTGGTGTGCTCATTGGTGCTGAGATGCTGTGCCCTCTGACCCCTCTCGTTGGAAGGGGCTGGGGATCTCCATGTGACCCATGCTGTGTATCATGATGCATCCAGTGTTTACTTCTCTGTGCCTGTCATCTGCATGTGTATTAAAAACTGTGAGTTTGTCTCAACACCTCCAATTCAATTCCACAGCAGGTTTCCTCTTAGCCTCTACCCTCCTCCGGTGGTGAGAACTCTGGCTCTTGTGCTCCATAGTGTACCCTCTGTGTAATGGGAAATAAACAGACTTTGAGAAGCTCGTGTCTGTTATTTCAGTGGGCTCACTAGTGCAGACATGGTCTGCTAGGCAAAATCCTGTTTGTGAGGGAGAGTATTTCCTGTGCTTGCTTGGCAAAAAAGTAGTCTACAGAATTCTGACTACTCATGTAAGAGTGGTTAGGAACTCAGGGTTGAAGCTGCATTAGAAGAGACAGAAAATGAAACATATTTGTTTCACAATAGATGGCATGTTTCCAAATAGAGGGACCAGCTAATTTGCTTGTTTTTCAAATATCTAAATGTTGCATGTTGAGAAGAAATTAAAAGAAACCATTGAAGATCCTCTACTGTTAGTTTTATGTGAATAGTAATTTCCTTTTATAGTATTCTCTACTAATTTAGTGTTTATTTTTGTTGTTAACCCACTTTATTTTCTTTTCATTCAGTTTTTTGTTGGATCGGTTCTTTTTACCTAAAGTGATTTCATTCTGAATCTTCTCTTTGTTAAAAACAGATATTAAAATTCATAACATGCACGCAAAGCTCTTTAAAAGTTCTGATTGTACTTTAATATAGCAGGGGTGATACCATATTTGTGCTTAGAGGTGTGGCAGTCAAAAGTTTGAAAGTATTCTGTGTCTTTATGGGTACTTTATGGTGTGTAGGATCTTATACCCAACTTCTGCTTCATGAAATTTTCATACTGGAATTGTGTTTACTGGTGGCAAAGGACCATAAAACTTAGCTGACAGAAATACAAACTTATTGTCACTTTTTGTCAGATGAAGATTAGAGATTGTTGGACATCTTTATGAAATGTCCAGATCTTGCTCTGGGGAGGGCAGAGCATTTAGATGTGTGTGCATGATTCCTTCTGTGCTGTGGTGGTCAGGCTAGTGTGCGGTGTCCCCGAGATGGCACAAGATCAGAGCCGCCTGGAGATTAACTCAGGCCTGTGCTGGATGTTTGCTGGTATTTGTTACTGCAGAATAACCAAGCTGTTCTGACTGATACAGTGAGGACTGTGTTTGTGTCTGGGAGATAGTTACGAGTCTGGAAAAAGCGTAGGCTTTGAAGTATGTTGGAGTTGACCTTGAACACCCACCTACTACTAACGTGCTGTGCCCTTGGGCTGGTTACTTAACCTCTCAATCTGTTTTCTCATCTACAAGTAATTTGTTCTACCTTACATTTGCTGGGAGGAGTAAATGAGATAATGTATGTAAAGCACCTGGCCCAGTGCCAGGCATATGCAACTAATAAATTTCGTTCCTACGCAGCTAGACCTTCTGATAGTCCGTTGGCATGAGGTCACCTCTGTAAAGGTGCAGAAGCGTTCTTTTTCTAGGATGTTAGCTTTTTGACAACAAAGGAAATAGATGATCACATGTTTATTTTATCTTGCCTTATAAAAGAGCGTTAAAACGAGGTGTGGACAATGTGTGCCAGAGGTGTGTGGTATTAAGGGGTAATTGTGTTTCCCTAAAAAAAGCTGAAGCTGAGGTCCAAGGGGATTTCCCTTCTGTGGCGATGTGTGACTGGGGAATAGACCACCTGCCTTCCTGATGGCCTGTGCAACTTCATTGCTCCCTGTCACCTGTAATTAACTTAGGGAGAAACCATTGTGGGGACTCACGGATTTCTCCCTTTATTCTTGTCTTTAAAATCAAGTTACGTCCTTTTTTTTTTTTTTTTTTTTTTTTGAGCAACAAGCTTTTGAGGAAAATGAGGACTACAGAGCAGGTGTAGTGACACAGTAATACGCTGACTGTGGGTTACGGTATTACCCACACAGACCTGATAGAGATGGCCAATTTTAAAAGCAGCTGTACCGAAACAGAACATAAAAATGTATGTGGGCCAGAAATGCACTTTTTCTGTTTATGACTCTACTCCATATTTCACTTATATTTAAAACTGAGTTGACGAATATGAATACAGATATTTAGAGTTATTGTGAAGTCATACTTGTTTATGTGCATGGACCATATCTTACAGTTTAAGCAGAGAGCAGTTAATGGTTTTACCCATACTGCTTGGAATTTCTTCTTCTTTTTTTTTACCCTCCAGCTTCTGTTCTTTAGGTGTGTAGCTATTTTAGTATTATGAAGGATGATGGATGATGCCGGAAAGTTTCTTTGGAAGCACTTCTGATATTGTGCAATGCACTTGGGGGTCAGCTACACTTGACTGATGCATGATTTATCCCATGTCCCTGCCACTTCCTGAGATAAAGCTGCTGTTTTATCAAAAATGCCAGCAACTGTGATTTAGAATTTATAAACCTCCGTTTTCGAATAATTGTTCTGATTACTTTCTGCCTTGGCAATAAAATGATAAAGGTAATTGCACACAAATGTGAGATAGCACCAAAATACAATAAAATTAACGTGAATTAGCTTGACGTGTCGATGAGAAGTATTTATGAAATGTAGTGTTGCAATAAGGGAGGGCGATATTATAGCTGGAAGGTGAGTTATTGCCTTAATGTAATACTCCTTGAAATTTAAAAAAGAGACTCTTTCTGTTGAGGGTGATTGTGCTTTTGAAATTAAGTTGAAGTGATTCTTATAATTGGCAACAATAACGCATTTTGAAGGTAATATCTTTTATTGTGTTATGCCCAGTTGCATTACCTTTTATTTAGCAGTTTCTGGCTCCAGCTTTTCTAAAAGTCCGGTTGTAGCTGACTTGAATTCTGTTGGATCTAGGGGCTCAAATGTTTGACTGTCTTTTCAGTATTTCCTCTGGTGTGAATGTTAACAGATACTTTAAAAATATCTTATTAAATCATTTAGATACCAAAGGTTGAATGTTACACTTATTTTTATCTTTAAAGAAGTTGAAGGAATGTTCTTACAAATGTGTTTTGTCTTCCTGCCTTTGCGTGCATACTGGGGATTTCCATCAGGGTCAGACCCAGTGCCCCCATTAAAATACACGTAGTTTATAACCTTCCTTCACAATCCTGAAATGAAATTCTTGGATCAAATCTACCTACATACACTATTAAACCTTGAAAACAAGATACGGTAACTGATAACACAATTATATGTGTTCAGAACAGAAATATTTGGGCGGACAGTAGAACAGCTGTCAACAGGCCCAGACGGTTTTATTTAATGGCGACTCCTGACTTGATCCGTGTTGATGTCAGTGCCGCCATCTTTCCAAAATGGTGGACGACGTTTTGTAAAGTTCCCGAGAAGATGGAGTCCATGTTTCCCGTGAGCTGTAGGGTTCTTGTGTTCTCGCGAAGCCCTGTGTGTGGCTCCTGCACACTTCTGCGCGCTGACATGTCACATGAGGTTGTGCTTTAGATTTGGATTGCTGTTAGATTTGAGTGTGTTGCAGGACCTTTGAAAGCGTCGCGGGATGAGGATGACTGTGGTCCCACATGTTCCAGAACATTCTGCATTCCTGACTCCTGCCCTTGGCATGTTAATAGGTCTGGCAGTCACCGTGACAAATGAAAATACCTTCAGATGACCAGCACCCCCTTGAGAAAGACGAGCGAGGAACCCCGCTTCTGAAACCTTGACCCCAGCCAGGTTGCGGTTAGATGGGCACTTCCCCGGGTGACCTCCTGATGAGGGGCCTGCGCCATCTCGCGTCGCCAGGGCAGCCGGAGGTGAGGTTTCTGCGTGGGCAAGCCTCCCCCTGGGCGAATGCTTCCATCACCTGCCCCTTGCCGCCACCCGGTCTCTTCGTCCTCAGGTTTGTGTGCCTGGGCGTGTTTTTTTGTTCTTTCTGACTTGGTGACAGAGTTTCTAGGACTGGTGGTTTGTGCGACAGGTAGCAGAGACCAAGAAAGAAGGTTTGGAAACTGAGGTCAATTTCGGAACGTGTCATTGACGGAAACAATCAGTGTGTGCCTCCTCTTGTTGCTTTGGGAGGGGGACACTGGTCTGCCGTTTTCCCGGAGAATAAAAGTGTTGTGAGCAAACATGCCTAGGGCACGTGGAGTAGAATTTTCTTAGGCATAACCAGTGGGATTTTTTCCCAGAAACAATGGAATTTATAAAATAAAGTGAAATAAGGAGATTTAGTGGTAGGTGGCATCTCTTGTAAGCCCTCTTCTGTTTTCTCGTCCGTCGGTGAGCTGCGCACTGGTGTTAGCTCCTGGGCTCTGTCCATCTAGACAAAGATGAAAACCATGTGGTAATGGGGGCGCTTGGGTGGCTCAGTCAGTTGAGCATCCAGTTCAGGTCACGACCTCACAGTTTGTGGGTTCAAGCCCTGTGTTGGGCTCCGTGTTGACAGCTCGGGATTCTCCCTCTCCCTCTTCTCCCTCTCCCCTGCATGCTTGTGCACTCTGTCTCTCCTTCTCTCTCTCTCTCTCTTTCTCTCTGGCTCAAAATAAATAAATAAACTTTAAAAAATGTAAAAAATAACTGTGATTAGCCTAGTACACATTTACATGTTAAAACATAGGCTAACTAAAGCATGAAATAGCCATGTGTTTAATATCCTATGTAAATATCGTATACAATAAAAAGGGAGTACTCATGTTTTTTTTAGCACTTTTACTTAAGGCTGAATTTTAGGGGCTATAAGGTCATGGAGTTCAGTCGCTTGGTGGCTCCCGGTCATGCTGTGGGCATATTCAGCCTGTTCTGTTTCTGTGGAAACGGGAGCCCCTTTCTGTCTGTGTGGTAAGGCCCACACCCCAGGTCTTTGAGGGCTGCTGCTGTTCGGGGTCTGCTTGTCCTTGCTCCTGGGGTCTGATTTCCACACGTGCCTGGTTCTTTGTACCAGAAATCACACTGAAAGATCCTTTGTTATTTGCTCATAAGTAACGTGGAGCCTGGACGACTGGCCTTGACCGTCTGCATGTCCTTGGGGTGGTGCTGACTGCACCAGCCGGCCCGGGGCTTGGAATTTCTGGTGGCTTTCGTATCCCTTCGTTAGCCTAGTGGTTCTAACTGGGGAAGATTTTGCCCCCAGGGGACGTTTGTCCCCAGGACATTTCTGGGTACCACAGCTGAGGAGGCCAGGGATGCGGGCAGGTGCCCCACAGCACGTAGGTCCTGTCCCTGCAGTGGCGATCTGGCCCCCACCGTGAGCTGTGCCGGGGGTGGGGGGGACCGCAGTCACGATCTGTGTGAATAACTCATGTAAAGCCCAGCTGGGTCCCTGTCCAGCCCGAGGTCTGCCTGCCTGTCCCCTTTTATCTGTGGCGCGATGCCCTCAGGCAGGATGCCCTTGGTGCCAACTCTTACTCCTCCCTGACTTTTCTTAGCCTCTCCCGTTCCCCGCCACACGTGCAGCGAGCGTGTCCCACGCCGTGGGCCTCCTCAGAGTCCTGTGCGTCTGCACTCGCCCCACCTGGGGCAGGGGCCCCCCTCCCGGCCCGGCTGGGGCGGGCTAATCTCGCGAGCGTGTGTGGCACTTTCTGTCCTGCCGGCACCGCTCTGAGGCCCCACCGGCCCTGGTACTTGCTCTCAGGAGCCTGCTTGCGGTCCCTCCGTCCAGCGGCCTTCTGCTTGCTGTCTGCAGAGCTTGCGCCCTGTGGTTTTCTTTTCTCTGGGTCTTTCCACGCCAACATTCTACAAATGCCTTCTTAATCAACCCCTTTTGAACGCCTACCCATCCTTCAAGTCTCCTCCTCCTGTAAAGATTTTCTTAGTCCTTGAATTTGGATGTCTCATTTTTCGGGGAATATTCTCCAAGCATATTTCCCTCGGTCTGTTTTAGGGCGACATACGTAGTTCAGGGAGTGGATCCCGAAGCCAGACCTGATCAGGGTTCCAGTCCTAGTTCCGCCAGTTGGGAGCTCTGTGCCCTTGACCGAGTTATGCGAGGTCACCATAAGCCTCAGTTCTCCTGTCTCTGAAATGAGGTTTTAATACTACAGTGCTTATAGGGTTACAGTGCAGGATGAGGCAGGAAGAGGCTGTGAGGGCCTGGACAGCCTGTGGATGTCAGCACGGGTCACCTCAATGCCAACCTTCCCAGGTCGGCTCTTTTTTTTTTTTTTTTTTTTGTCCGCTGTCCCCTTAGGTATTGATAGAAAATCCCCCTCTCTGACAGTGTGCAGCTGCAGGATAACAAGGGGAAGGCGGGTGGTCTGGAGATGTGGTGGGTCCTGCCTGAATGAAGCCCAGACAGCTCCCACGTGGAGAATGGCCGCCCGCTCAGGACTGTCCAGACCTCACGGAGCCCGCACCAAGGAGGGCCGGGGTTGAAGATGGCCTTCCTGGAGGAGGCAGGGTTCTCAGGGGCGATCCGCGCTGGGGACATGGGAACCCCAGGAGTGGGCCTTCTTCCCGGTGACCGTGGAGTCATGCATTCAGGCATGGGGGGTGGGGGAGCCAAGATGGGTATTTGCGACTGGGGCTGCCGGAAGCTCGCTGGCAGAGACCCTGGCAAGCGGGCCAAAATGACAGACGGTTTCTGTGCACCTTCTTACTGTGCAGCCTCACTGTCCCCGTCTTCCAGCCGTGCTGTGTTTGCTGGTGTTTTGATTGTATTAGTTACGTGGAAGACAAAGAACACTTTCAGTCCCACAGAGTAAATATGAACCTGCTTCAATACCATTTTATCTGTTCAGCTTCAGCAGCGAGGAAGCAGCCTGAAGCTTTGCTCCTGACTCCAGCACGGGTCTTCAGGGTGGGATCAGAAGGACCGCCTTTCCTGAAGCACTGGGTCCCAGGTGGTGCAAGGCCTTCGCAGGGTGGCGACACCCGTCTGTTCTCCGAGGTTGTGGTTTCGGGGGCGAAACGGGGTGTGTGGGGGGGTCTCCTGTTTCCTTCTGTCCCAGGAGAGGCCCTCAAGTTTTCGGGAGCCTGTGGTGGAGCCCCATAGTACATCTCAACCCGTGTCTGTCTCCAGCCCGGCAGTCAGCGTGGTTTTATCATGCACCGACTGCCAGAGGCGGTGAAGTTAGATGTCAGCGTGAAAACCCTCTTCCGGGGGATTCTAAGGGCCGCACCCCCTGCCGCCCACCCTCCCCGTGCCAGCCCCTGCGTGGAGAAGCCCCTGCTTGGAGAAGTGCTCTTGTGTGTGACCAGGTGTGGGAAGTATCAAGGCGCTTTGCTTTAGAGGGTCTGGAGGGGACGGTTGTCCCAGGGAAGCACGTGCCAGAGGAAGGGGGCGGTGGCGCTGTGTGGGCTGGAGAGTGGCGGGCAGGGGGCAGAGCTGCAGGCCGTCTTCCGTGGAATGTGGGGTTTCTCAGGAGGTGCGATGAGCAGGTCTCACACTCCAGGGAGGTTGTGTCTTAGTGACAGAGGTGCTGACCTCTCCCGTGTAGGAGAGATTTAGTTAATTTGGAAAACCAGTTTCGGGCCAGGTTGCTCACCTACTTGAAGGAAAAAAAAAAAAGCGAAAGTAATATTCTCTGTCATGAAGAAGGTTTGTGGATATTGCTAATTACTTATTTTGAAGAGCTAATCAATGAAATGAAATCTAATGAAATCAAATAATTTGGACAGTCGTTTGAAGAAAGTAGCTGCGGCAGGTTTGATCTGGGGAGGCCGTGGTGTCGTTTCCCTGCGAAGCCGAGTCCTTGTGCGTCATTTGGCTTTGCAAGGGTTCTGTTTGCTTTTTCCTTTTGGGTTGAAATTTTTACCTTTCCTATATGAGATGTTTATTATTGCTACCCAAAAGTGTCTGGAATATATATTGCTTTAAGCTGTGGGATAAAGTTTACTCTCGTGATGGTTTAATTTTTATTGCGTTCCCATCGTGTGCTAGCTATTGTTCAGATGACACACGCGGCCGTGCGTGCCCCGGGAGACCACATTCAAAATTGCATCTCCGGTCCGTGTCACATGCTCGGGAGCCGCACATACCTGCGACCCCCCTCCTCGTTTCTGTTGGCTCTCTCTCTTTTTGTTTGCCTGGCATGTTAATATTTCTTTGTACTCTCATGTTATTTCTGTAGAAAAAGTTGTGCTTTACCAAGTAGAAAATATTTTATAGTAATAGTGGTTAATTATTTTAGTTCCAGGTTGTTGAAAATTGATAGAATGACTAACTCTTCAGCTAAAATCCTACTGCCGAGTGATTTAGAGATGCTATAATTGTTATGTTATGTTTTCCAGTTTATCCAGAGGTGACTTCAGACAAGTAATTCTACTCTGCCAGACAATTTATTTCTCTAACTATTATGTATTTATCTTTTCCTTGGTTATACATGATTCTAGGATATAAAGTCTGTTTTTTCATTGAAATCTGTACATAATAACATTTAAATTCTTTCAGATCCAACTTTTGAATATTAAAAGGCTTCTCCTGTCTACCAGATTTTGGCAAAAGTGTGACACAAAATTGTTTCATAGCCAACAGTTAAAGGAAAAAGAGAGCAGAGGGTCTGGGTGCTCCTCCAACTGGACCCCATTTTCTAGGTGATGGGCATAATCATCAGGCTTCGTGTTGGAAGGGAAGTCTGTAGGCCCTACTCAGTGCAGGGGGTCTCAGCTCTGCCCTCGGGCACGTCTCCAGCCCAGGTAGCTCCGCCCTCCCCCCCGCCCCCCACCAAGCTTGCTGCACTTCTCACTGAGCCCCTTTGTCTGTCTTCTCGGAAGACCACAGGTGACCAAAAGGATACCAGCAGTTACTAAGTGGGGGTCAGCTAAGGAAAGAAGATATGCGCCACAGAAGGGATTTCTTAGAGAATATTTATTGGATATTTCATAGAGGTTCAAATATAATACACTTGTCAAAAATATGCGGTTCTGTGGGAAGTCACAAATCTTGGGGAAAGCACTGGAATTGAAGGGTAAGAGTGGGTGAAACACTGGAATATGTTGTACAGATTCTGTGTCATGTTCCCAGGGGCCCCCCTCTGCAGCGTGCGGGCTCGCCTCCCCAGTGCCTCTTGCATCCAGAGCCCTCTGCGGTCGGCTCACGGAGGTGGCTGTGGACCGGGGATCGGTGCGGGGTCCGCGCCTCCCGGCGCTGCAGCGAGCCCTGGTGGGGCTGCTCCTGGTGGCAGCACGATGGCAGCCTGGAGACGCCCTTCGAGGAGTAGTTCTGCGGAGCAGAAGGGCGATGGGAACCGCGTATGAGGAAGCGCCCAGCACTGATGTGTGATGTGTGATGTTGGAACTACAGCTGACAGATCTCAGGCTGGGCCGTAAATCACAGCCTCATTGGTTATTTCAGTTCGTTTAGTAACTTTATTGATCTGTGTCACATACATGCCCAGGAAGAATTTTAGGATGTTTACAGGTGCGTGCCCAGGAAGAGTTTTAGGATGTTTACAACTTTATAAAGATGAAAAATACGTAAGAAATAGACGAGGGCATTAGGCATGGAAATAGGAGCAGGCTCTTGCTATTCCAAATTCGTGGCACACGTGTTCTGTAAAATGGCTCAAAACAGGCCCAGAATTAAACACGGAGCCAATCCTTAGCGTCCAAAGCAATGACGGTGTCCACACTAACTGCGGTAAGCATCATAACGGTTTGGCATGAGTATTTTGTCTAACAAAGCCACCTTCACCTGGCAGTCTGTGTTTTAGAGTGGGATGGAGACCTCCTCGGGGATGTTTGGGGATTGGCGCGGGCTTAGTGCATACAAAGGGCCTGTAAAGACCTCTGGATGGTCATGGGAGGCTCTGCACCCCAGCCCTGCTCCGTCTGTCCTGTTCTGGAGCTGCAGGCCACACCTGCGGCCCCTGGGGTGCTGGTAGAACTGCAGAACCTGGGCCTGCCCACTGCCGCCGAATCTGTGTTCCCTGAGACCCGTGACCGCCTGCCCCAGAGCAGATGACACTTGGGGGGCTTTCCTCCCAAGGCCGTCTCTTCTACTTGTTGGATCTGGGTCGGCTGTTATCTTCCCAGGTCAAGGGTTTAGAGCAGGGCTGGGTCCTGGGTGTGTGGTTGGCGAGAAAGGGCAGCAGATTCGATTTACTGAGTATCTGTCCTGCAGATACAGTAGCCAGGGACCCGGGCAAGGCAGAGAGAAACAGGCATCGTCTGTTCTGCCCTCACACACCTTCAGGAGAGGGGCAGCTGGGTGCTTGCAGCATCCCCAGGGCGCGGTCTCTCGAGCGGCTGGCTGCTCAGCCATCGTGACTTCACGTGCTCACGGGCTGCACAGAGTACTGCTTACTCAGTGCTGATTTACATCAACCTAGTTCTGACTTAAACACCTGCATTAGCCTTGGCCTTAGGAATTCCGGAGGAGACAAGTGTTTGATATATCCATTTTATTTTCTTCTGTAACATGGTTATTTGAGCCATAATTAATGGTGTATCTAAACTAATCTCTCCCCAGTGCACGTTCAGCACTCTGGAGTCAGACAGCCTCACCCCTGTCACCCACCACGGGGCTCTGGAAAAGTCACTCTAGTGTTGGAGCTTCAGGTTCTTTATCATCAGGGAAATGGATGCGCCTAATTTGCAGGGCTCTCGTAAGGATTAGAGAGCCGTACAGATGCCAGCAAGCGGGAAATGCAGGAAAGGTCAGGAAATAACTAGGCCTGTTATCATATTGACTTGCGGGCTAGTGATGCAAAAAACAGTGATTGAATCATAGTCTGTATTGTGCAGAGGAATATCTGACAACTTTCACAGCAAGTGTTGGCGAGGATGTGGAGGAACTGGAGCCCTCCCTCATGCACGGTCGGTGGGAGCGCAAAGTGAGGCAGTTGCCGTGGAAGATAGCGTGGCGGCTCGTCACAGTGTGAAACACAGAATAACCGTGTGGCGCGGCAAGGCCACCTCTGAGTATGCGGCCAGAAGAACCAAAAGCAGAGTCTTGAACAGACACGTGTGCACTCAAGTTCGTGGCATTCTTCACAGTGGTTGAGTGTTGGAGACAACCCAGATGTCCATCGAGGAACAGGTAGATAAACCACAGTGTATGGTCCATCCCTCAGTGGGACGTCATTCGGCCTTAAAAAGGAGAGAAATCCCACCACCTGCCACAACACGCGTGAACCTTGAGGACGTGATGCCGAGTGACATACGCCAGCCACAGAAGGACAAACACTGTGTGACTGCACTTACGTGACGTTCCTGGAGCGGCCACGTTGGTAGAGACCAAGTGAGATGGTGGGCGGCAGGTGCTGGGGCAGGGGAGTGGGGAGTGGTGTTTATGAGGACAGGGTTTCCGGCGGGGATGATAAGGAAGTTTTCGGTATAGGTACATTTTTAATGTATGTGATGACACCAAATTGTATGTTTACAAATCAAATGATACTGTGTTTTAGCACAATAAAAGGAAGTATATTTGATAAGCTTCAAACAGAAGCAGCGTCTGGGATGTTGTATCTAATGCACCTGGTCACCAGCTCAACTTGGCCCCTGTTGAATATCCTGACACGGAGGGCCCCGTGGAGCCCAGTGCTGTCCCTGCGGGTGAGTGAGGCACGTCAGTCATCAGGTGGGGTCTTCTTCAGGCCCTCAGGGACCACAAGAGCAATTCCAGAAACTATCCCGGCCTTGGTGTTGAGTATGGAAAAGACTAGAGGAATAAAGTATCTTGACTTTTCAAAGGACGTGGTAAAACAAGGGAAGGTAACAGTCTAGTGTTTCATCAGGACGCTCGTCATTACCTTCCCAAGTTTGTGTGTTTGCTGGCCTCTGGACAGGTGCTTCTAACCCCTGCACCCCCGCCAACTCTCACCTCGGTGCCTTGTCACACTCAGTACGTTCCAAATGCTCTGGATGGTCTTCTAGAAATGGAGAAAATGGCAGTATCCTTTTGTTTAAAAAAAAAAAAGAAAGAAAAGATATTTAATGTTAGTTTGCTAATAGGTTAGGTCTTAGAGTTTAAAGAAGTACTTAATTGTCAAAGCTTTTCGTTCTGTGACAGTGTGGATTTTTCTTCTAATTCAGGTTACCTTTGAAATTAACAGTGCAGATCCATGAGATTTTCATCTGTGAATATCGTTTGAAGAATTCATTCTGTTGTAATTGAGATAAAATGTACCAGTTAAATTTTGTAATTTTACATCTTTTTTTGCTAGTTTTTGAAATATCCTGTAGAATTTTTCCTCACAGTAGTGGGAACATATGTGAGCGATGCGATTACATCAATCAATTATTTGAACAAAGATTGGGAATAGCTTACATGTGACTTTGTGAAAAATCCCTGTTTCCAAGGAAAAGTATGTGCACAATACTTAGTCTCTGTGTCATTTGTAGATAAATTGGTTACCAGTTGGTCTCTGTTTTTATTGAAACATGAAGCTTCTGTGAATAAGTATGGATTTTATGTATACCTTCTGCATGTCTTATAACAAGTGTCTCAAAGCAAATAACTTCGCAAAAATGATTTTTTATGTTCAACATTAAATCTTCCTTTAAACCATTTCAGTTCCTGCTGGCTTCACGTGGTGGTTTCCCCCACTTTGGCATACAGTGAGCACACCCCAGGACCCACGGCCAGCCTCCCCCTGCCCCTCTGCCATCAGCTCTGTGCTGGGTACGGCACTCTGGGTGACATCTGACCCTGAGCTGTCCCCAGCAGGCTGACACGGCCTGCGAGAGACAGACTGGGATCAGCCCCTTCTCTGTTCTGCTTCTCCTGCAGCGGCTGGGGGACAACTTGGGACCAGAGGAGTCAGGAGATTCAGAGACAGGTGCTGACCTCGTCCGGTGGCGTGCCCACCTGCGGGCGGGACGGGCCTGCCATTTCTGAGAGGATTCTTGTGCCGGGCAACCACATGGCCCATGCTGCTTCCTCAACCACTTGCTAAAGACTGGGTGGGGCAGAGGGGCGGGGGTGGGGGGCAGGTCGCAGCACCCGAATGGGCTCTGAGAGCTCACAGTCCATCCAGGAGCATGGTTCCAACAGGGCAAGACCCACCTTGCAGAACAGAAAAAGATGAGGGACTTAATTCTGTGATCATGATGATATTTCTGCTGCTCGGGCTGAGTCTGTTCCAGGAGCTTAGACTAGGAAGGGGTTTCCGAGAGGCCCGTTGAAGCCCAGCGCTCCGCTGGATGAGGCCTGCAGCTCGCCTGGGTGGGGCGGGGTGGGGGGGACACCTGTCCCAGTGACATTTTAGGTACGCATCAGGGCAGTCGTTGAAGCCGGCCAGTTAAAGGGCAAATTGCTGCTTCTGTAATAACCACAGCCCCCTAGACGGCATGTTCGTTGTACGCTCGAGGGTGACTGGTTGTGTGTGCACATTCCCGCTCTGGCTCAGTGCTAGGTGTCTGCACATGCACCAGAGTCGAGACCTTGGCGTCTTGGACGATTTTGTAAGGGGTTTGACATCAGCAGGTAAAGAATTCAGTGCGAGAGTGGGTCTGTAGATGGTGAAAGCAGGTGTGCCTTGCAAGACGTTTCTCTGGGAAGTAGCATTACCTGCATTAACCAGAACCTTTAAAAGAAATACAGGTGGTGTGTTTTTTTTTTTCCAAACACACGGTTGAATGCTTACTGCTAAGAAATTCTTCATAAGTGAAAAAGGCAGAGCAGCTTTTCCTTGAAGGGTTGTTTCTTATTAATGAGTGAAAGCTTACGTTCTGTTTAGGCTGCCTGAATGTTGGGGTGTGGCTGGCCTAACCCCCTGTCCGCCCGTAGCTTCCCCGTCCAGTTTCTGTATCAGATCTTGGCGTGGTTGGTTGCTCCTCACCTCCCAGCCCCCCTGCTGCTTCCCCCGCCACCCCACCCCATGAAGTCGCGTCCAGCGGCCGAGGCTCTGCTGCTGTGCAGAGGGTGAGCATCTCGTCAGGCCTGACGACCACCTCTGCTCTTAGAAGTGTGTTGCTGTGGAGGAGCATTTTCACTACGGAAGTGATGTGACGGGGAACCCTATAGAGGCGTGCTGTCACGGCGGAACGAGCCTTGCTGAGTGGGGCTGGGAGTCAGCAGGGGCAGTAGAGGCACTGGCATCCTCCAGGGGCCCTCGCCGCGAGGTGGAGCCCACCAACTGGGAGGCGCGGTGCTCCAGAAAATCGGGCGTGGGTAACACGGGGCTGTGTGGTGAGCGGGTGAGGCCCGGCTGTGCCAGGATGAGTCACTGTAGGAGCAGAAATGAAGCCACAAATTGCTCGCTCTTTCCTGATGTGGTCAAGAATTCCTCTTCACTGGAAATCCACTACCGAAAACATTCATCGGATTAATTTTAATAAAAAGCTTGAATCAATACAAAGCACCTTGGGAAAACAGCCGCCCTCCCCCCAGGTAACATTTTGTGGATTCAGGTGTCCCATATTTCTGGCTTGTAATGAGGTGGAGGAGTGACTTTCATGGCACTTACTTATTTGCTTTCCTTTTGGAAACTCACAGGCAGATTTTTGCAGTTGTTTTGTTGGGTCACTAACGTTGCGTACATCCGTGGCAGAAATGAAATAAGCCATCAGTGAGGATGGAGACCTTTGGGAATTTACAGAGCCTCACAATGTAAATAGCAGGTATGGTATTGGGGCTAGAAAGTTAGGCAGCTGTGCCTCACGTGGGCTTGGCAGTGGGACGTCCGTCCGTGAAAGTAGATTTGTGTCTGTTCATCCATCAGCTTTCTGGGAACCCACATCTTCTTCCTCTTGAGTGAGCGAGGGGAGAGGCTTGCTCGCGCACCGTCCTCGGTCAGCATGGCTGTGTCGTGAGCTCACGGGCAGAGCCACTGGGGTGTCTGAATGGTTTCTTGCCCAGATCCCAGCCAGGGACATTCCCCGGTTTCCCCTTCCCCTGGCTCCTGGGCAGCTGAGCATCTACTTCTGATGTCCCTGGCACCGCTGCTTTGGTCCAGTAACGGGGAACGGGCACTCTTATCAGGAAACGCATGTCTGGGACCCTGGAAAGCCAGATGCCCGGCCTCAGAAAGGGTTCTTGGGTGCGTGGCATGAATTTGCCCAGCTGCCTGCCCAGCGTCCGCCTCCCGCAGTCCTCCCTGCTGCCCTGGGACCTCTCTGCCTTGCCTACCGACCGACACCTGGACTGCTCCTGAGGCTCTCGCTACCTCCTTTGCCTTTTGGCTTGCTAAGTGCCCCATCACCACGTTGCTTTGAAATCCACGCGCGACAGACTGGAATGGCAGGTGCTGTGTGCACCTCACAGGGGCCGTTTGCCTGCCTCACGGGCCAGCAGGCGTGCAGTGATTTTCGAATGCTCCCTGATGTTGGGGCAGCCCGTGACGGGCTGCTGAGTGCTCTCTCGTGCACTGTCTCAGCCGCATGGCGTCCCCGTTTACAGAGGAGGAGATGGGTCCAGAAAGGTCCCTGTATGCTCAAGGTCACCCGAGCATCGAGATGGCTTTTCTCTCCAGCTCCAGACTCTGTCCCGTTGTTACCCCGGAAGGAGACGTGTTCCCAGATGTAACTAAATCGTCACAGCCCATTGCTGAGTGGGCGTCCCCCTGTGGGCTTCCCACGGCACTCCCGCCGCGTTTCCCGGTGGGGTGAGTTGCGGCTCCGTCAGCCACGGTGGGGATGGGCCCTCATTGGGAGGACGCCGTAGCCGCTGGCACCCGATTCCGGCGCACGCAGCCTGCTCCGTGTGGTGATGACCGACCTCTCTGTGGGTCATCCCCTCTGAGCATCACGTTGGAGGGAGCGTCCCCTCCATCCTGCCGGCTGACGCAGGTTTCCTGTGCCAGTCGAGTCGTCAGGCCGTTCCCTGGAGTAGCAGGACGTGAGACGGGCCACGCTTGGTGGCCACACAAGTGGCCTACGGTGCAGGACACGCCTCTCAGAGGGTTGAACCGTTTTCCTTCTGAAAGGATTTTCTCTGTTTCTTTGCTAATGGGTGAAATGTGTGAAAATACTCGATGAATCTTAAAGTACCAAACACGCGTGGGAAGGAGGCACACAGAGCGGTAGTGTTTCCAGTTGGTACTGTGTTTGCTTGGTGCTTCGTGGAGGGTCAAAGCTGCGTACGTGGTCCACTCTGCCCCCAGACCTCCTCCCCCAGTCTCCCCACTGTCGCCCGTGGCCGTCCTGGCAGGTCACTTCGAGAGTCACCTGCGCTGTGATGTCATTCCTCTGTGAGCCCTGGACTGCCATAAATCCTGCACCAGCTGTTGCAATTACGACTTTGAGACTCCTGAGCTGTCTTCGAGGGGAGGAACCTGTCCTCTTCTCCGGAGTCATAATTAATTCTTAGAGTGTATGGTTTTTGAAGAATTTAGTGTGAGATAAAGGACTGGTATTTTATTCTTGCATTTATTACGGTTTAATCAAATGGAAAGTGCACTTTTGGTCTGGAAAGCTTGGCTTCAGCTGCAGGATTAGACTGAATTATTGTTTAAAGAGTAAAAGGTATAGAATTATATGCTCAAGCTATCAGGCCGCTGATAGGTTCTGGGCGTAACGTGCCTAATTTAGAACATAAAATATCCTGCCTTGGATTAATTGCTCAGAGGCAGCACGTGTGAGGCGGCAGGGCGGCCTTGTTGTGGGGATGGCGTCCGTCCCTCTAAGAGCCTCGAGCCTCGCCGCCAGAGCGTGTCTGGAACATAAGGGCCTTCCATCGGGGACACCGAGTCATAAATCACACTGTGTTTCTCACCAAGAATCCTTCACCACAGAAACGTTGTGAAACCGCTTCTTTATTGGGGATAAAGAGGATTTAATTCTGTGGTCCTCAGTGGGGCCCAGGCTTAGCGCTTGGGCGTTGACTGGTGACGGGCCTTTCCAAGCAGGTACTTAAGAAAATTCCAGAAAACTTTTGTAGCCACACCTTGGTCGAGGCCGTGGTGTCAAAGACCAGGGTGTGAGCCTGTGGGGATCAGAGTGGTCTTAGGGTTTGTTCATCAGTGAGCGGGAGAGGAGGACTGGATAGCGTAAAACAGAACCCTCTGAGGCTCGCTTACCCGCACCTCTCCTTCAGAGCGTGGCCAGCCTCCCGCAGCGGCTGGTGGTGGTGAATGTTCCTGGCTTTGTGGGCTGTGCCGTCTCCTCACCACGCCTCACAGAAGCTGCCGGAGACAACGCACAGCGAGCCTGTTGTGTTCCAGTGGAAATGTACTTATGGACTCTGAAATTTGAATTTTGTATTTTCACGGGTCATGAAATATTTTTCTTTGACCTTTCTTCAAAGACATAACAGCTTTAAGAACTGGCATTTCATTTTGAGCGCCTGCCCACCACCCTCCTTAGTCCTTCATGACAAACTGACATTGTGCAGCCCAGGACCTCATGGGTGCCTTAAGTGCCAGAACATTTCCCGGTTGCGAGCACATGCTGTTGGCGGGGTGTGGTCCAGGACCCATGCAGGGGCCTTGCCAGATGTCCAGGGATGATCCCGGGGACCAGGCAGCTTCTGTCCAGACCGCACGGTCAGTGGGGCTCTCCGTCCTTCCGCAGGATGGTCACTTTCACCAGCAATGGTAGCACGTGCTCAGGCAGGGGCAGTTAAAGTGAAAACGGGGTATTTTCTCATTGTTTTTCTTCACAGTAAATTCCAAGTGAATTATTCTTGGTCACAGCTGAAGGTCAGTGTGCCCAGGCGTGATAGGGTGGTCAGACTCCTGCTGTGAGGGTACCCGGGTGCCCTTCACCATGGAATTTGCCGTTTCCACAGGGTCTTCTAGTCTGTTCCTTGTGTAAAATGTTCAGCACCCTTTGGTTTTCTGCAAAGCAGCTGCAGTCCTGTCAACTTTTTCCCCCCCAAAGTTTGTTTTGAGACAGAGCGGGGGAGGGGCGGGGGTGGTGGTGAGAGAGAATTCCAAGCCGGTTCCACCCTCTTAGTGCAGAACCCGACATGGGGCTCGATATCCCGAACTGTGAGATCATGACCTGAGCGGAAGTCGGATGCTTAACCGCCTGAGCCACCCAGGTGCCCCTTTGAACACATGCGAGGAGGGCTCTGTGGTGTCTCTTCCTTTGCAGCTGCACAGGGCAGCTGTGATCATGAGGCTGGGTCTGTGCCCAGCGCTCCTCAGAGGCCGGGGGTCCAGAGGCAGGGGTCTGCTTGCTCTGGTGGGTCTTCCCACCCCCTGTCAGACTGTCCCAGATTTCGGGGCCACTCATGCTCCTGGTGCCCTGGAGGAAGTTGAGGCATCTGCTGTGGCCAGGCCTCCACGTCCGCCTGTGTGCTGGGGAGGAAGGCGTCTAGGAACGTGCACAAGGACCACTGAGCCTCCCCGCCTGGGACGTGTGGCAGGTGGACCGGAGAGTGGCCTCCAACCCTCCATTGTGGGCTCCATCCGAGAAGGGCCTGAGGTCAAGGCCTAAAGCCAGTTCCCTCCCGCCCATCGTCTCTGGGCTTTATCGGGCCTCACAGCCCCTTCCCAGGACCTGGTGACCTCGCTCGTGCTGGCTCAGGTTCCCATGGCCCTGCCTGTGTCAGCCCCTAGCACTGGTGGCAGGGCAGGGGCAGGGGATGAGGTGACCCTGCGACGCCCAGGACTGGCTGCAGGTCCCACTGGCACCTCGCATCCCCACTGGATGCCAGCTCCTGCCCTCTGTGGTCAGGTCCAGCCACCCCATTATGACGGTAGGGGGGTGCATTCTGCAAGGTAAGGATTCTTTCCTGCTTTTCCAAATCCTGCTCAAACGTCTGTTGATGCAGGTTTTTTATTTTGCTCCCTGTATCAGAGGGCTGGGCTTCGTTTATTTTTGTAAACTGGTTTCCCCTTACCTGTGGGTCTGGTCTTTTAGCTGGCAGAGTGACACATTTGTTGTTAAAAAGTGGTTTTTCGGGGCACCTGGGTGGCTCAGTCGGTTGAGCGTCTGACTTTAGCTCAGGTCATGATCATAGTCTGTAAGTTTGAGCCCCGCACCGGGCTCTGTGCTGATGGCTCGGAGCTGGGAGGCTGCTTCGGATTCTGTGTCCCCCTCTCTCTCTGCCCCTCCCCCACTCATGCTCTGTCTCTCTCTGTGTGTCAAAAATAAATAAAAACATTAAAAATAATTATTTTTAAAACAGTGGGTTTTCCTTCATTAGGTACTCAAACTTGGTTTCACTGAATTGCCAAAACAGGAGGGAAATAGAGCTACCTGAGCAGATGGAGCCTTTGAGCTGTGTTTGTCCCAGCTTTCCCCCAAAGTCCTGCTTGAGGCAGGGGCACAGGGGCAGGGGCACAGGGGCTCCTGAGGGCCTGGGAGCCCAGCAAGTGGAAACCTGTTTGAAGGCTCCTCTTTCCCTCAGCAAACCTAGGATTTTCCCATTTCATCCTTGTTTAGGTATAAAACTGTTTTCCTCCACGAAATTGGTTAGCTAGGACTGTGTTCACCCTGTGGTTTCGTCTGTGCCGACCCAGCACCGTGTACCCCAGAGTGTGCACACTCGGGGTTGAGCACGCTCTATTTTATTTTTTAATTCTAATTTTTTTTTTTTTTTAAAGTAGGCTCAGAGCCCAATGCAGGGCCTGAAGCCACAACCGTGAGATCAAGACCTGAGCTGAGGTCAGGAGTTGGATGCTTACCCGACTGAGCCACCCCGGGGCCCCTGCACGCTTCAGACACTGGTATATCCACTGCCACGGGGAGCCTGCGGGTTTGACCCCGGCGTGCGGTGGCCTGGTTAGTCAGAAAGCTTGTTATGAAACGCTTTAAGGAGACACGTGATGGTCACTGATAAACTCCCGTGTTCTGCTGTCGTGCGTGGTTTGGGCGGGTCCAGACGTCGTGCACCTACCCTGTTGGGATGGATTTGGATTCGGGTGCAGTTGCGGCCGGGGATGCTTTTCAGAGGTGCTCCTGGAGCGGTTTGTTACACTGCACACACAGTCTTCTGCGCTCCTCTCTGCCACCTGTTTCTCCTCCCTCTCACACATGGTCACATGGTCACACTCACACAGCAGTTTGCATTCTATCCCTTAATTCCTGTTGGAGTGCAGATTCAAACCACGTTTGAGCTCCAGAACACAAAAGTGGTTGCCCTCCCACAAATACGATACTATGACCTGGGAGGTTGGCCTCCCAGTTTGATAATATGAACAAAAACGAGAAGTTTGGAAAGGAAAACTGGGCTTTAAGTATAATTTTACAGTGTAGATAGTGCCTGTTTTTATCTGGTGATGGTTATTTTATTTTATTTAAAAACATTTTTTTTTAATGTTTATTTTTGAGACAGAGACAGAGCATGAATGGGGGAGGGTCAGAGAGAGAGAGAGAGGGAGACCCAGAATCTGAAGCGGGCTCCAGGCTCCAAACTGTCAGCACAGAGCCCCATGTGGGGCTTGAACTCATGAACCGCGAGATCATGACCTGAGCCGAAGTTGGATGCATAACCGACTGAGCCACCCAGGTGCCCCAGTAATGGTTATTTTAAAGGCTAGTGAACGCAAGGCACCTGGGTGGCTCAGTCAGTTAAGCATCTGACTCTTGACTTTGACTCAGGTCATGATCTCACAGTTCAGGAGTTCAAGCCCCCCATTGGGCTCTGCACTAATAGCACAGAGCCTGCTTGGGATTCTCTGTCTCCCTCTCTCTCTGCCCCTCCCCTGCTGGCTCTCTCTCTCTCTCTCTCATTCTCAAAATAGATAAAAAGAACTTAAAGGCCAGTGAATGCATCCTTTTGGATGTCCCTCCATATCTCCACGTAAGCATCTTCCCATGTGTTTTATAACTTGCTGCTTGGAGTGCCTTATTTAGCCACCTTGTGGATTCTGAGCCCCCCAGGAAGATGTGTATGTGTGCGGGGCTGTGGAAGCCCCTTCTTCACCCTGGTCCCTGCTCCCCAGGGCGCTTGTCCTTAGAGTATTCTTTACAGCCAAAGTGGCATTAATTGGGAAGGTGCTGTGCCGTGCAGGGCTGCCTGCAGTGAGGGTGATGAAGGAAGGCACCCTCGTGCTCTGGCCAGATCCCGTACCCTGGAAGGCTGTGTGTGAGCCCACAACATGAGCAGACCGCGGTGTGCGTGGGCATCCCATACAAGCTTTTCATTTGAAAGCCAGCTTTTGTGATTGTGATGGGGAATTCCTCCTCTGTTCACGTCTGTATGTGTGGGTTCCTAGAAATTTAGCAATAAATATAGACGATCACTTCCACACCAGCAGCATGGCACAAGGCTTTGGAATGATATTTTTTTAATTAATGAACTTTAATTTTTAGAGACATTTTAGGATTATAGCAAAATTGAGCAGAAGGTACAGAGCCTTCTCAGACACTCTGGCCCCAGACACTCTCCGCCTCACCCTCGGTCAGCGCCCCCACCAGGGCATTCGTCCATAGATTGCACACTCTTGGTGCTGTACATTGTGTGGGTTTCGGTAAATGTATGATGACACAGTTTCCCCCATTATAGCATCCTGTATGGTAGTCTCCCTGGTCCCCAAATCCTCAGTGCTCTGCCTGTTCATCCCTGCCCCCGGCCCCTGCACCTGATCCTTTTACTGACCGCATAGTTGTGCCTTTTCCGGATTGCCACATAGTTGGACTCACACAGTATGCAGACTTTTCAGATGGTACATGGACTCCTGGTTGCTTCTGAGTTTTGACACTTACGAATAAAGCTGTAAACGTCGGGTGCAGGTTTTTGTGTGGACGTGGAGTGATATTTCTGCACAACCTTTGGATCTATACTGAGTCTGACACACCAGATGGCCGGGCCCACGTTTTCTCTTGGCAAAACCATTCCAACCTCATCCAGCCCTTTTTGGTTGTTAGCAAATCATAAACTGAGCCCCCACTTGGGCTGTCTTCTGCTGCATGTAGCCTAGCAAGGTGCCCCCGGGGAGGCCTCGGCAGAGCAGGTACCCTGAGCGGGTCGGAGCTGCTGGCCTGGCCTCCTGGCCCGCAGCTTCCTCCTCAGCGTCTGCACCTGCGGGGGGTGGGTTCCAGCCCATCCACTGCCCCCCGGCCTGCACAGCGAGCTCTGTTATGAGGTGATCCTCATACGGTAGAAAGTACTTGCTCCCTCCCAGGGCTTTGTCACGTGTGTTTTTCATTTTTTTTAAACATTTTTTTATGTTTATTCATTTTTGAAAGACAGAGACAGTGCACAAGCAGGGGTGGGGCGGAGAGAGAGGGGGACACAGAATCTGAAGCAGGCTCCAGGCTCTGAGCTGTCAGCACAGAGCCCGACGTGGGGCTCGAACTCACGAACCGTGAGATCATGACCTGAGCCGAAGTCGGACGCTCAACTGACTGAGCCACCCAGGCGCCCCATGTTTTTCTAGTTAAGACAGTCCCCTTCACCCGATCATCAGGTGGGCTGATCTCGAGTCCTGAGGACAGAAGATGCTTCCCACCCGCTTTTTCTTATTTTCTGTTCAGGAGGGAGATTACGAAATGAGTCATCGTTTCGTGGTGGCTTTGTTGGTGTCGCAAGGCAGCGAGACACGGTCTCTCCCCTTTTCGAGGGCGTCCCCAGAGCACCGGCTGGGCTCCCGCTTCCCGCCTGCAGCTGATGGGCACCCGGGCCCAGCTGGGGCGCCCCAGGAAGGCCTGCACCCCGCTGTCTGCATGGACTCTGTGGCCTGATGCCCAACAGAAGCAAATGTCTGGGTACTTGGTTTGAAAACGGTGTCTGAGAAGGCAGGTGGTTTCTTCTTCTAGCCCTTTTTCTGGCATTTTCCTTGCACGGGAGGGTGCTGCTGGAAGGGGTTAAAAGTGGAAGGTGGGACTGCGGAGGTGGTTCTGGAAGTCAGTGTCTAGACCCACACAGTAGGCCTGGAAGACGACAAGTGAAGGAGAGGCAAGACCGTTTCTGTCCCCAGGCTTCTTGCATTTCCTGCAGTGGAAACCTGGCCTCTGGCACCAACCGCTTAATGCAGAACATTAAACGCCATTCATGTTGAAAGGGGATGAAACGAAATTCGCTTCACTTTTTCAGAGGTCTCCAAATAGCCATGAAAAATCGTTTTTTCCTGCCACCAATTAACATCAGCTCTCGTGGCTTTAGGTGGCTGTCACAAGCAGGACGCGGGGAGCTGGCCCCCGAGCCCGCGGGCTGCCATAGACTTTGGGCCTCATGCGAGTGGGGAGTGGGAAGCCCACCGTCTGGTCCTCCAGCGGCCCGAGTGTGGCCTGTGGTGTCGGCAGAAGACTCGGGCTGGTCTGCGGGGCCGTGAGACGCCGTGGGACAGCGGGAAGCGGTGCGCTCGCTGGGCTCCCCGGGCACCACTTACTTGAGCAGCCAGTTGTGGGAGCTGCTGACAGGTCCTGGAGTCCCGACTGCAGACCCCCCAGACTTTGGGTTCCATGTTGTGCCGTCAGGCACACTGGAAAGTGACGGTGGCGCTTTCTCCCTCCCCGTGCTGCAGGGGGTTTATTCCTGCAGGTGCCTGCTGGCCTCTTCGGGAAGAAAGGCCTGAGCATCGCTGTGTCTCCCACGGCCCTATGTCATGCGCCTGAAGCCCCTGCCTGGGAGTGGGAGGTGGTTGGGTTTTTCCGTCTGTCCGTCCTCGTTGGGGCCGGGGAAGCAGCTGCGCTGCAGACAGCAAGGCCTTTGTCCACCCCAGATGTTCTCGGGGTTGTCAGGGATAGCCTGTGCCCTCCCGCTCCTGTCCCCCACTCCTCCCCATGGCTCCCAGGGCTGCTGCAGCAGGTGCCTCTCAAACACAGGCCTCTCCCTCCAGGGGGCCCCCTTCGGTTCCCTGAATGCCCCGGATTCCCTGTGGCACTGGGCCCTCCACGGGCAGACCTGCCTGCCATAGTCTCTCCCTGCTGATGCCCCAAGATTGCCTGCTGTCTCATGTCAGCACCTCCTCCAGGAAGCCTTCCTGGTCTCCTCACGCCATCAGAGCCCCAGCCATGGATTCTTATTAACTCCGGAGTTCCCCCTTCTGGGTCCTTCAGGCATGATGGAATGACTCGTGTAACCAGTTCACTTATTCAGCAGGTACTCGCTGAGCACCCACAGTATTCTGGCCGCTATTGTGAGTGCTGTGGAGCCTGGAAGCCACTCCAGCCGGAAGAGAGGAGGAATTCCTGAGAACGCCACCTTGCGACAAGCAGGACTTCCTTGCTCTCACGCGAGACGGAGTGTGGCAGTGCGGTGGGTGCGGCCGCCGCCGTGGCATCACGGCCAGGGCGCTCCAGTCGGCCTTTCCTTCATGTTCCAGGCGGCTGCCACCGCTCCAGTCTGCACATACGCCAGGTCAAGGAAGGAAGAAAGGGAAGGAGGTGGTGCCTGCCACTTTTGCTGTTGTTGTTGTTTTTTAATGAAAAGTTCAGCAGACTTCTTACTTGTTGGCCAGCATTATCACCTAACATTCGCTACCTGTGCTGGAGCTTACGTTCTAGTGAAGGCAACACAGGGCACACAAGCAAAACACATCTAATGTAATTGCATGTGACATAAGTGTTGTAAATAGAAGGGATGGAGGATGTAGACTGTTTTGGGAAGATTTCTCTGAGAAGGTGATGTGTGAGTAGGCTTATGAGTTAAGTGACAGAAAGGCCGCTGTGCCAGCATGTTAGGAAGAGATGTTTCAGGGAGCTTCAGCAGCAGGTGCAAAGGCCCTGAGGCACAAGTGAGGTCTGAGTGTTTAAACAGCAGCAGAAACAGACTGAAATCAGGGGCCCTGGTCAGAGATGAGGGCAGGCAGGCAGGGAGGGCACCAGCATGTGTAGGGCTGGTCAGGTCACATTTTTAGGGATTTATGATGTGAAAGAAGGGGTAAGATCTGGTTTGCTTTTGTGTGCGTGCATTTTATTCAACCCATTTTTAACCCCAAAAATCTCATGCCTCAAGAGTTTTTATTTTACTCAGAAAAGCATTAACAGTCCCTTGTTTTACACAGATGAGATTGAGGCCATGATGATTTTAGAACATTTGCTGTTGTCATTTGTCTTTGTCATGTGGGATTTTAACACAGTGTTTTCTCCTTATAAAAGGAACTCGTTTACTATGAACTCAGAACATGCAGGTAACAGAAAAAATATTTTAAATTGTTCTATCTGTATTGATTTTTAAAAACAGACTTTATTTTGGAGTAATTTTAGATTTATACAAAAGCTGTGGCACAGATGGCCCAGCATGCGTGAGTTGACTTTTGTGGTCCTTTCCCCCAGTAGGCCCTTTTTGTCTTGTTGAATTTCCAGCACCTTCTCCTAGCGACTGATGAATCAGGGGCATGTTTGTTGGTTTTTGCTCGCTGGTTAGTGCTGTCGCCATGTGCTGGCTGGGCTCCCGTCCGTCCTCAGCGACTCCGAATCTCTCTCCCACCCATTCCTTACACACCTGCTAGAGGAAGCTTCCAAATGGGCAAACCGGGTGGCTTCTCCCCCGTCTAATCTTCTAGGGCCCCTCGGGGCAAGGCCAGGCTCATCCATTGGCCTCACGTGCTGTGCAGCCCGGGCTTGCTGTGGCACCTGCCTCCTCGCCCGCTCCTGGCCCCTCCGTGCCGTGCCCGCCTCGGCCGCTGTCTGCCCGGGCGTCTCGCCTGCCTGTCTCCTGTTATGAGCCAGCCCTCCATGTGGATGTCGTTTCCTCCAAAAATTCTTCCTCCTCACCTGTCCCCCCACTGGTATGGCCTCCCTGTAGTCCTGAGGGGCTGGCCTGGCCCTGGACTTGGTGCCCGAGCATCTTGTCTCGCTGCCAACCAGCGAGTGTCTTCACCGGGCCTTGTTCCTTTCTTGGCTCGCTTCTCGGGGTCAGGCGCCTGGCTCTGTCTGGGTTGGTCTCTGGAGCGCGGGGCATTGGCTGTGCGAGGGTGTGGGACGGGAGCTGTCGTGCTCACACGGCTCGGAATCCCGTCGGCTCCTTTGTGCTGCCTCGCTCCTGGCCGGCCCCGTGTGTGTCTGGCATTGTCGCTTTCCAGGCGGTACCTCCCCCCAGCCTGTGTTGGGACGCGCTGGCTCCCCGACGCGTTCGCCGACTATTGAAGCCTCTTCTTGCTGTCCCCCTGGTGTCAGCGACGCCCCACCCAGCCTGCGAGCCTCCCTCCGCCCTCGACGGGCTCTGCCTGACTCGTAACACACCCGTGCTGTGTCACACTTGCTGTCCGCCTGGGGCTTCCCGTCCACGCACTGCCCGCCACGCCACACGGCCCAGCGCTGCTGTCCGGGGACATGTTATCCGTGACGCGGTAGGCTGCTCTAGGACATCGGCTGGTTTTTACTTTTGCTGGTGGAAGGACTCGGTGCATGCGTGCCTGTTGTCTACAGGAGAGAAAGCACGCAGGGCTCCCTTTCTGGCAGGTTCATATAAAATGCTGTTAAAATTTGCTGCTTTTGCTCTTTTGGCAAAGTAGTAGGCGGTGGGTTGTGGTAATTATCTCTGACTAGCCGCGGTTCTGCTAACGGGCTTAGGTAAACCCAGCAGCGCCAGAGAAAATACAGCCCCACCAGGCCTCGCCCAGGACCTGGGCCTGGGTACCAGGCCTTAGTCCTAGGGAAGGCAGGTCTGGAATCCTGGCGTTCAGGAAACTGAAGTGGGATTTGGCTTCTCTTCTGTTAACCGATAACAGAGTCTCAGGAGCAAACCGCTGAGACCTCACGCAACCCCATGGCTGGCTGATTGGTTGTGGCCCCAGGTGACCCCAGCCGCTCACCCATAACTCTGATCTCAACTCCCCAGTTATTGCCACTACAGACTGGTTGCCCTTTTTTGGTTCTTGCCATGATTTGGAAAGAGCGTCCCCTGCTCTGTGAGTGACACACGGTGTTCTGTGCCCTCAGGCAATAGTGTGGTTCGTCCAAGCCTGTCCTCACCTGATGAGGGTGGACTGCTCTTCGTGTGTGAGGTTAGACCAGGCGGGCCAGGGTTGGCACCACGTTGCCGGGCGTGGGGTGCATGTTGGTGTTGGTACAGCGGTGGGCAGGCCAAGCTTCAGGGTCCTTTGTGTCCCATTCAGAAATGCGGTTCCCGGGGTGCCTGGGCAATATTTGGTTCAGAGACCACCATTGCAGCCCTAACCCTGCATTCGAGGCCAACAGTCTCCAAGTCCAGCCACCCCTAACTGACTGTGGTCGGAGCCTGGCCACCAGGGTGAGGCCTTATAACATGCCAGGTCCTTTTACCAAGGAGTGAGCAGGACCGAGGTCTCCAGAGACCATTTCTCCATGTGGTGGAGACGGGAGAGGCAGGCCTCATGCCTGTGGCCATCTGTCAGTTTCACCACCCTGGCCTAACCTTCTCCCGACCCCCGTGTGTATACTCAGATGGGTCTCCCCCTTGTGCCTTGCGGTAGGGGTGAGAGTTGGCTGTGTCCTGTGCACAGGGAGGCCCTTCCCCACAGGAGCAGTTGTCCAGTGGCCTGTTCACCATCTTCCCTGTGTTCTGCAGGCCACGGAACAGCCCAGCGAGGGTGGTGGAATCAGAACTGTCGTTGCTGTTTTATTGGTGAGAAAATTGAGTCCTGGGAAGGAAGATGGGCAACTAGTGTTCCATCCTTCTCCTGCTTGGAACACGTGCCAGAGTGAACTTGTGCCGTGGTGCGGGGTCCACACACCAGGCCGTGAATTGGGACATGTGCCAGCGTGAACTTGTGCATGGTGCTGGGCCCACACTCCGGGATGTGAATTGGGATGTGTGCCGGCGTGAGCTTGTGCATGGTGCTGGGTCCACACACTGGGCCGTGAATTGGGACGCGTGCCAGCATGAACTTGTGTGTGGTGCTGGGTCCACACTCCGGGCCATGAATTGGGACGCGTGCCAGCGTTGAGCTTGTGCGTGGTGCTGGGTCCACACACTGGGTCGTGAATTGGGGCACGTGACAGCGTGAACTTGTGCGTGGTGCTGGGTCCACACTCCGGGCTGTGAATTGGGATGCGTGCCAGCGTGAACTTGTGCGTGGTGCTGGGTCCACACTCCGGGATGTGAATTGGCATGTGTGCTAGCATGAGCTTGTGCGTGGTGCTGGGTCCACACACTGGGCCGTGAATTGGGACGCGTGCCAGCGTGAACTTGTGCATGGTGCTGGGTCCACACTCTGGGCCATGAATTGGGACGCGCGCCAGCGTTGAGCTTGTGCGTGGTGCTGGGTCCACACACTGGGTCGTGAATTGGGGCATGTGACAACGTGAACTTGTGCGTGGTGCTGGGTCCACACTCCGGGCCATGAATTGGGACGCGTGCCAGCATGAACTTGTGCGTGGTGCTGGGTCCACACTCCGGGCCGTGAATTGGGACGCGTGCCAGCGTGAACTTGTGCGTGGTGCTGGGTCCACACTCCGGGATGTGAATTGGCATGTGTGCTAGCATGAGCTTGTGCGTGGTGCTGGGTCCACACACTGGGCCGTGAATTGGGACGCGTGCCAGCGTGAACTTGTGCATGGTGCTGGGTCCACACTCTGGGCCATGAATTGGGACGCGCGCCAGCGTTGAGCTTGTGCGTGGTGCTGGGTCCACACACTGGGTCGTGAATTGGGGCATGTGACAACGTGAACTTGTGCGTGGTGCTGGGTCCACACTCCGGGCCGTGAATTGGGACGCGTGCCAGCGTGAACTTGTGCGTGGTGCTGGGTCCACACTCCGGGCCGTGAATTGGGACGCGTGCCAGCGTGAACTTATGCGTGGTGCTGGGTCCACACTCCGGGCCGTGAATTGGGACGCGTGCCAGCGTGAACTTGTGCGTGGTGCTGGGTCCACACTCTGGGTTATGAATTGGGATGCGTGCCAGCGTGAACTTGTACATGGTGTTGGGTCCACACACTGGGCAGTGAATTGAGGGCAGATGGCACGGGGCCAGGCAGCAGGAAACTGGCAGTGGCTGCAACATCCTGTTTCCAGGGCAACGGTGGCAACGGTGCCGGCTGCGTGTCAGTAGTCCCTGTGGTCCTACAGATGTTTCCTGAGGTTCGATTCTGGCTGTGGTTGGACTGTGGCCAGTCTTGGTTCCTACAGTTGTCTGAGCTTGTTTCTCCAGCCTTCCCAGCAGTTCTGGGAGTTATGGAACAGCCTTTCAGTAAATTGCTTTTGTGCTTAAATTAGCTGCTATGAGGTTCTGACGCTTTCCATTCGGAGCCGTGCCTGGGACAGGGGCTCATGGCTTTTCATGGTCTGGATCTGAGGCCTGCGCCCAGATCTGCGAGGAAACCACTTTCAGCCTGACAGGCATGGCCTAGGTAGGAGATGTGAGTTCATGGTTAACAAAAACCAGTTTCTATGCAGGACTGCTCAGAGCTTTTAACACACTAACGTGCATGGTGAGTTTCCCAGGAGGGGATAGTGCACCCACATTTCTCTGAGTAGTCTTTAGTCTTCTAGAACACACTGTGGGAAATGCTGTGCCAGACTCTTGGCCTGGATGGTGGAAATGCTGCTCATCTACTTCGTCTGTTTGATAAGCCTCTCGTGTATGTGATGCATCTGTCTTCAGTGGAGCCCTGACTCCTGGTAGCAGACCCCGCAGGGTGACAGGAAACATCCATAGATGTGAGGGCTCCGAGGAATGAGGGAAGGCCCCGGGGGGCTGGGGAGGGGTGGCCACCCGCTGTTTACGACGGTAAGGATTTTGGTGCTGTTGGATAAGATTTTACAGAGGAGAGCCGATGCTCTGCGTGACAGGATCGAAGGCCAAGGGCATGTGGTTAAAATGTCAACTGTGACAAGATGGTAATCCCAAATCCTTCCCGGAGGCCAAGTGTCTGCCCATGTTCCCACTAGTCCAGGCCCTGTGGTTTAGGTGTCCCTTACCCCACAGATAAAGGCACTTGTGGCAAAGTGACAGGTCGTGGTGGGAGGCCACTCCCCTGCTTCCTGCCCCTGCATGGCGAAGTGGGGATCCATGGACGTTGGGGTGGTCGAGGAGTGCGACATGTCAGAGCATCTGTGACATCGGGCGAACATCACAATCCCGTGTCCCCTCACTGGGAACTGAGAGGAGTCTATTTCAGATCCCGGTCAAGACGCACAGAAAAGTGCATGTTGAGCAGGGTGGCTCTGCAGCCCGGGGCTTAGGATGGAATCTCGGGGTGATGCTTACACACTGTGTAGTTTGGGGGTACTGCTTGACCTCATCAGGGCCATAAATGCACTTCTCCTCGTGGCTGCTGGGAAGACAGATGAGGGAGTTGGTGTGTGGCTTTAGCAGCAG
Organism: Panthera pardus; assembly: GCF_024362965.1. Classification (NCBI taxonomy): domain Eukaryota; kingdom Metazoa; phylum Chordata; class Mammalia; order Carnivora; family Felidae; genus Panthera; species Panthera pardus. Next base: position 83,797,823 of record NW_026526788.1, read on the forward strand.
GTGGAAGGATGGGGAAGGGAAGAGGTCAGGGTAGGGGTGGTGAGGCTGGCCATGTGGGGAAGTCAGGGAGAGGACGTGTGGTGGAGGGACTGCAGTATCAGGCCCCTGAGCTGCCTGGAGGGACGGCCGGCCTGCGGGTGGGGGTAGGAAGGGTGCATGAGCGCGGACCTCGAGGGGCTCAGCAGACCCGGCGTGTGGAGGCCGGGGTAAGTGCTCAGGGCCACGCTGTCCCCGTCACAGCCGGGCAGCAGGAAGGCAGCCACAGCCAGCATGCAGACAGACGAGCGAGGCCACGTCCCCACAAAACGTGATTTACGAAAGCAGGTGTCAGGCTGCCTGTGGCCTGTGGGCTGCAGTTTTCGGACCCTGCTGTAGCCCCTTTGTGTAATTGGCAGCTGATTTATTGTTCGGGGCGAGGGGCGGGAAGGGGTGGGAAGGGCCCAGGTGTAACTCGGGTCCCAGGGAAGTCCTTCCTCACATGAGAGTTGATGAGGCCTCGGGGAGAATGGGGTGGAAATGAGCGGAGCTGGCAGTGGTAGGAGCTTGATGGTGTGAGCGGGGGAGGAGAATCCCTAGGGTGAGTCCTGGGCGTGGTGGGGGTGACGATGGACGGCAGTGACGTCCCTGAAAAGCCGCGTGTGCAGGAGAGCATTTTTGCAGGGTTACGTCGCAGACAGTTCATCGGAGGTGCCTGCGGACAGAGCTGTGATCAGCAGCCCGGCCCACAGGTCAGGAGCAGCGCACCGTCTGGGTGGGGGGTGAGGCTGTCGCTGTTTCGGTGCATGGCTGGCGGCTGCCGTGGGGCCGAGCGCGGGGAAACGCTGGCATATGAGGTCACGCGGTTTGCGGGAGGAGGGGCTGCAGGGAGGGAACAGGCTCCGGGGCCTGGGCTGGTCCCCGTTCGCGTCCCCACAGCCCACCCTTGGCTCGCATCTTCTGCCCGCACTTGGGGTGGTTTTTATCCAATGTCGGTTTGCCCGGACCTCCCGCCTGGCTCCTCCCCACCCTCGCCGTACCTGCTCGTTCTCCCCAGCCTTTGGTCCGCTGACCGAAATGAATATCTGTCAATTAACAGGGACAGTGCATCATAGGAGAGCTTTTATGTGTTTGTACGTTTCTCTGAAAGTAAGTGAAGCGCACGGTTGGCCCTTGAACAGCATGGGATTAGGGACGCTGACCTCCGTGCAGTCGAAAATCTGCGTGTGACTTTTGACTCCCCAAAAATTTAGCTACTAAGAGCCTACTGTTGACCTTCCTGTGAAAATATCCGGTTATCACCTTTTGTATGTTTGTATTATATACTGTGTTCTTATAAAAAAAGTAAGCTAGGAAACGTATTAACGTCATAAGGCAGAAAAAATATATTTATAGTTCTGGGGTGCCTGGGTGGCTCAGTGGGTTAGATGTCCGATTTGGGCTCAGGTCATGATCTCATGGTTGGTGAATTCAAGCCCCATGTCTGGCTCTGTGCTGATGGCTCGGAGCCTGGAGCCTGTTTCCGATTCTGTGTCTCCTCCTCTCTCTGCCCCTCCCCCACTGTGCGCGCGCTCGCGCGCTCTCTCTCTCTCTCTCTCTCTCTCTCTCTCTCAAAAATAAATGTAAGAAAAAAATACATTTACAGTTCTGTATGGGAAAACCGTGCACAGTGGCCCACGCAGGGCAGACCCGTGTTGTTCAGGGTCAGCTGTGTGTGTTCTCCATGCGTGCATGGGGCTCGCTCCCAGCCAGCACAGCTTCCACTGCACAAGAGCTGTGTCCACCTTCACTCCACGATGCCTTGCTTTTAAATGTACTTTGTTCAAAATATCTGGTGGCTTCAGCCTGTGTTGGTGAGAAAGTTGGTAACTGTTTTGTTGAAGCAAGGTTAGCTTGGCTCTAGGGACCACATAGAGGGAGCTCTGGTCATTTTCGCCTCTTCGACTGAGCCCTGGTTCAAGGTGAGGCTAGGGAGTAATTGAAGGAAGGCGTGTGTGCCGCTGGTCGGCTGCTCTAGGGGTCCTGGTAGTTTTCTGTCTCTGAAGTAAGTGCAGTACAAAGACGACGCATCCGATGATTAGGTTCCAAGAATGGGGAAGAACTTCAGAAGACGTTTGTCTTCAGTAACTGGTGCTCGTTGTGCTTTAAGAGGGACCACGCTTTTTCACGTGTACTTAATTGCTTTAAAATCATCTTTTACAGGTGCGTGGGAGAATGGACAAGACCTGTGAAATGAACTACAAGGTGGTGGACAGCCCGCTGGGGGAGATTGAGATCTCTGCCTGTGAGCAGGGTGTGCATGAGATCAGGCTGCACGGCGGGAAGACCCCCGACGCCGGGTGAGTCCCCTGCAGTCCCCTGTGCGCGGTATTTGTTGAGAGTGGCACAGAAGCGGTGGGTACTGCGGCGTGGTACGGAGCCACGGGCCAACAGCCACCAACCTCAGCCTGGCCCGTGGCTGGGCCAGGACTTTGCGTCAGCAGCATCTGCTGATGTCTGTGCATCCTCTGCCTGCAGGTAACCACCGGGGCACAGCTCTCGCTAGTGGCCCATGACGTCTAATTAACATACACGTTTATAGGGGCGCCTGGGTGGCTCAGTCCATCCAGTGTTTGACTCTTGATTGCAGCTCAGGTCATGATCCCAGGGTCATGGGATCAAGCCCCACCTCAGGCTGTGCACTGAGTGTGGAGCCTGCTCAGGATTCTCGCTCCCTCTGTCCTCCCCTACCCACCCCCCCCACCCCCCCCCAGCCAGCTCGCATTCTCCTTCCCTCTCTGTCTCTAAAATAAACAAAAAAAACATTTACAGAGTAGTCGATGGACTATAAGCCTTAAATATTTTGATTCTTCAACAAGTGTGGGAATCTCTCTGGAAGATTGGTGACCGGGATTGGGGGGGAAATGCTTCCCTGATCTTGATGCTTTTAAATCAGGACCAGCCTTCGTTGTTCGGAGTCTGCCAGGTGAGTTTCCTGCTGAAGTCTTGGAACTGCTTGATTTGGAGCTCTCGTGGCCCCTGTGGTGTCAGACAGACGGGGGTGGGGGGGCGGTTGAGCATGGGGGGAGCCCCCCAGCATGATGTTAGAGCGCTGCCTTTTCGAACAGGACACGTGCTTCTCTTCTGACAGATCTCCACCGTATTTCTCTTAATTGTAAAAACATAAAAAATTTAAAGCACTCCTTAACGTTTGGTTCTGAAATGTAACGTTTCCTCCATCCATCGATTGTGAGTCGTCGTATTAAAATTGCAGTTCTCGTTACTTCTGACAGAAGAGGGAAAAACCACCCACTCCTGCTCAGTGTTTGTCTTAACCGGCTAATAAACACAATGCCAGAGAACATTAGATAAAGAAAATACATAGAAACATAAAAATTGATTTTAATGGACCCCTGTCAGAGACCGCCATAATGAGCGCGGGCACGGTAATAAATACCCGTTTTCGCCTCCAGTGTCGAGATTTTTTCCTGTCGAGCTGCATGTTACAATCAATAGTACTTTTTTTTTTAAGACCAAAAAAAAAATAAGCAAACCTTTGAACTATATGAATACACTCTTCTCTTTCTATGAAAACCATCTGGCCACGGTGCTCAGAAAATCACAGACACCAAATAATTCGTGGGGAATGTCATTTTGTCTCTTAGCATATTCACTTGACCAATAAATCACAGAAATTTTGTGGAACTTTTTGCTTTAAGAAAAAATTCCTTGAAGTGAATTTGGGGAAGAAAATAAAACATAGACGTTTCGTTCAATGCCCACTCTGGGTGATGAGAACACAAGAGGAGGCTTAATTCTGAGCTGCTTTCTGCATCAGGATTGGGTTCAGCCTGAAGCAGTCGTCCGGATGGCTTCAGTAAGACGCTCGTAGATGAGCAGTGGAGGCTGGGTCTCATGGCTGCCTCCGGCTTTCCTCTGCCTCTCCAGGCTGCGGCCCTCATTCTGGTGCTTTGGGCCGGCCTCTGGGGTGCGAGCTGCCACGTTCCCCTTCTGGGCAGAGGAGAGAGAAAGGGACCCACCCCCCTTTCCAGAAGGAGCCCCTAGCATCCTCCTGTCACAGGGCCACCACCGGGCTGGGAGCCAGGGTAGGCGAGATTCTGTGTGTAAGGGGCAAGTGGGAAATGAGTTTTAACCAGTATTGTTATACACCCACGGTTAACTTTAGGAAGGGACATTTAAAAGTTACAGATTTTTGGGGCGCCTGGGTGGCGCAGTCGGTTAAGCGTCCGACTTCAGCCAGGTCACGATCTCGCGGTCCGTGAGTTCGAGCCCCGCGTCAGGCTCTGGGCTGATGGCTCGGAGCCTGGAGCCTGTTTCCGATTCTGTGTCTCCCTCTCTCTCTGCCCCTCCCCCGTTCATGCTCTGTCTCTCTCTGTCCCAAAAATAAATTAAAAACGTTGAAAAAAAAAAAGTTACAGATTCAAAAATTCTTTATGAATACTCAGGGTTGATAATTCTTTTTCAAGTGATAGAAAATCGAGGTGAGGTTTTGAGAAAAGTGTACAAGCCAAATGGCCACCAGCCTAAACCAAGATCTGGAACTCTCTAAACCACCTGTTCCCTTGTGCTCCCTGTGAGTCCCGGCTCCTGTTGGCATCTACCGTTCCCATTTCTGTCTTGATTAACCGCTCATTCTTGAGCTTTATATAGAGTTTAGGGTATAGTCTTCTGTACTGGATTCTTTGTTCAGCGACGTTTTGAGGGTCACCCCTGTTGTGTGTCAATTAGTAGGTCCTTCTTGGTGGTGAATGTAGTTTATTCTAGGAATACTCCACAGTTTTATCAGGTCTCCTACTGATGGAATTTGAATTGTCCAATTTTTGGCTAGTTGGAGTAAAGTTGAAAGTTTTGTTCAAGCCTCTTTGGACCCCTTTTTGCTTCTCTGGAGTCAGCTCCAAGGTGTGGGATTGCTGGATTGCATGGCAAATGTATGTTTAACCTCCTAAGAAACTGCCAAAACTTTTCCCCAAGTGGAACCATTTCATACTCCCTTCCATCAGAAATTGCAGGAGTTTCCATCTCTCTGTGCTCTCACTGATATGTGTTAGTTTCTAAAGTTTTAGCCATTCTAGTGGGTCTGAAACATTCTCGTTCTGATTTTAACTTTCCTCATGATCTCCTCTAACCACCTTTATCGACCACTCCTGCCTTTTCATTGTGCGGCGTCTGCGTGGGTCTTCTGCCCATTTTCGATGGGCATCCTGTTTGTTTTATCATTGATTTGTGCTTCTGGTTACAAGTCCTTTATCAGATATGTGTATTTCACATATGTATTTCACATATGTATTTCACAACTGGATGCTTGTTTTTATTCTAGTGCCATCTTCCAATGAGAAGTTCCTAATTTTGAGGGACTACAACTTAATGATTTTCTTAGCATTTTTTGTCTTTAAGATTTGCCTACTGTTAATTTCTCCAGTATTTTCTGATAAATTCTTCTAAAACTTGATAATTTCGGGCTCTTATGTTTAGATCTAGGACCCATCATCTTGAACCACCTTGTTGTGGTGAGGTACTCAGTTTTTTTTCCAGTTACTTAGTTTTCTCCTCATTTAGGAGGAGAAAACAACTTTCTAAATTGAATTCCCTTAGCACATTTGTCAAATCAGTTGACTGCTTGTGTGCATCCCTATGTCTGGACGTTCTGTGGTTCAGGTGATCGCTTCACCTGTCCCACACCAGAACTGTGTGGATGTGATTGCATAGCTTTGTGATAAGTCTTGAATTAAGGTAATGAGTCTTCTAACTTTTTTTTTCCCCCCCTAAAGACTGTTTTGGCTTCAGTGCCTTTAAATTTCCATATTAAAGAATCAAGGTGTCTAGTATTGATTGGGATTTTGGTTGGGGGTTCATTAAATTTTTGTACCCAAATTGGGAGGGTTGACCACTTTAAAAACCTTCCAATTTATGAACATGGTTTATGTCTCCATTCATTCGACTTGTCTTTAATTTTCTTCTGTGTTCTAGTTTCCAGCATAGAGATCTCGTATGTTTTTTGTACATCTGACTTCTAAATATTTTGGTGTTCTAAATTAGCTTAAAATGGTTTTTTACTGGCTGCTGGTACATCGTTTTTTATGTTGATTTTTGATAATGTTGATCTTCTGTCCTCTTACTGAATTAATAGTTGTAGGAATTGTTTTGCAGATTCCTTAGGACTTCTGCTATAGAAAGTCGGTCCTGTGACTAAAGACAACTTTCTGATCTTTATGCCTTTTATTTCCACTTTCACCGCTGACTGGACCCTCTGGTGTATGGGGTAAACGTTGTGACGGTGGACGTTCTTCCCCTGTTCCAGTCACGGGGGCTTCCGGTTCCCGAGCCATGATGCTGCCCCTGTGGGTCTCATAGGTGTCTTTTCTCGGATGGAAAATACTTCCTCTACATGGTGGATTTTGTTAGTCTTTTTGTACGTGTCTCAACGTTCTTATTACTACTTTTTTAAACAAGTGGTGAGGAGTGCCTGGGTGGCTCAGTAGGTTAAGCGTCTGACTTCAGTTCAGGTCACGATCTCATGGTTCGTGAGTTCGAGTCCCACGTCGGGCTCTGTGCTGACGGCTCAGGGCCTGGAGCCTGCTCAGGATTCTGTGTCTCACTCTCTCTCTTTCTCTCAAAAATAAACATTAAAATACATTTTTTTTTTTAAACAAGTGATGAAGCAAGATTTTATAGCCGTCTTGAAATGCTGGACTATGTCACGTAGTTCATGATCTCTCCCTGCATGCCCCCCTCCCCCCCCCCCCCCCACCATATTACTGGCTTAAATTTGCCATTTTTTCTAGTACTTATGTGTTTACATTCATGACGGATGTTCGGCTATAATTTTCCTTTCTGTGATGCATTTACCAGGCTTTCGCATTCAGGCTAGCCTTTCGGTACAAAGTGACTACGGAGGTGTTCCCTCTCTTCTGAAAGCATCCTGTGTAGGATCAGTGGGGCTTCTTTTTCCAGCTGTGGATGAATTCACCTCAGATGCCATCCAGCTCTGGTGTTCCCTGTACAGAAAGACATGATTAGGATTCCTTTTGTCTACTAGAACTCGGTGCTGCCCTTGCCCACTCCGAGGGGCGGTACCTGCAGGTGAAGCGCTGTGTGCCCCTAAGGCCGTGCTCTCCAGCTCTGCTGGTGGGCAGGGGCCAAGGGGGTTTCGAGCAGAGCATCCTCACGGCTTGGGGATGCTGTTCTGCCCCTCCTCCTCGAGTGCTTGTGAGGGCTGGGGTCTTTATCTCCCCTGGAGCCATGCTGCTTTCTTCAGTAGGGAAATTGGAAGTTGACCACTGACCTCTGTCTTCAGTGAAATTTCACTTGTAATTCTGTACAAAATAGGGTTCCTGTTCCCCACGTCAGTCTGCTTACCTGTTTGTATGGCTTTATACAGTGATCTTTGGGACTTTTTGGTCTAGGTTAAATTACCTTTCCCTTCCTAAAAATACTCGAATGTAGAATATCAGATGGGAAGGAGAGTATGATCCTAATTTTATGACTTCCTGCCAATAATATCAAGTATGCATTAACAATTGTCACGTTTAAGAGTAACTTGCTTTTGCAAGAGCTCGATGAACTCTCCCCACACCATCTCTGCGTGACTACAAAGCTTTGACCCCGTTATTCCCTGCAGTGTCAAAAAATCTAATGCGAAGGGGTGTTGAAAAATAAATGTTATTTGGGGGCTTGTTTAGGTTTCCCTAAAGTTGATTCCCTTTGATTCACTTGAAACATGGACCGTTCTGCCCTGGTCGCACTCACGCTGTGAGAGGAGCAGTAGCGTGTTTGGTCCCACCGGGCTGGACCCGCACGTGTCTTCCCCCTCCCTTCTCAAAGAGTCACCCTCGTGTTTCGTTTTGTCCATGGAAGTCATTTTAGAAACAACATAGGAATGCAACACCGAGAAAGCTTATAGTCCAACCAAACTGAGCAGTTGTAAAAATACTTTGTGTTTTTGAAAACTTAACGCATGCAGGCTGTTTTCTCTTTGTGGGGCTCTGTGGTGTTGCACACACGTGGCTCTTGACGGTGTTTCTGGCAAGTTGCCCCTGCTAGCTCAGCGTAGAGGCTGGGTGGGAGCGTGTGGCCTAGTTCGGCCTGACCCTCCTTCCAGCACTTGGCTGGCTGGCTGGCTCGTGGCTCCCTGTCGCTAGGCTCACGGAGGAGGGCCTGGACCCTCTACGGCAGAGCAAGTCACTGCAGGGTCTCTGTTCTGTCTGGGAGGGGGGCGTCCGCCCCACTGGATGCTTGGTCAGGTCTCGCCCTTTACATGTGCCAAAGCAGTCTCTCTGTTGAAATGGTGAAGACGGGATGCCTCTGAGGTCCTCCTGAAGAGTGGCCAGACCCGTGAAGTCCTGTTGTGTGCACTCCATTTGAGTGGATGGCAGTCAGCTTCTGCATGGATTTGCCGCTTTCCTGTTCATTTTTAAGTGTTGTAAGTGGAGGAGTGGCCTGCACGGGGACACCGAAGGTGACGCCGGCCGGTCCCTGGCAGCCCTTCTGTGCCACGTGGCCTGCCGATCACGTCCGAGTGAATCCTGAGCATCTGCGTGTTGCGAGACCCTTCCCGGGAAGTTCCTGCGTTAGTTCTCGGGCGGACCCTGGCCTCCCCTCCATCCCATCTTCTGAGGAAGGGGAGAAGCTCTCCGCGGGATAAACACTGGAAGGAGTTTTCATCAAATGACGCTCCTTGGGATTTGCACCTATTGCACGCTCAGCCACCTCACGGCTTTCCTTCACTGGTTTGAACTGATTTGTGTTGTATGTGCTTAAACAACGTAATGATTTCATTTTACAGAGTGTTTCTTGAGGAGGTCTCTTGAGTCAAATAAGCAGATTTCTGTGCGGGGAGAGCCTCCCAAGCGGGCTTCGGCTCCATAGGAAGCGTCTTGTTCTTCAGAACAAGCGCTCGAATGCCTGGGGAGCCTGCAGCGCCTTGTCCTCACCCCCACCCGGCCCTAGAGCCGCGCGTGTGGGGCCTGTGTGCGCGGAACCTGTCCCCAGTTTCTGGGGGGGACCCTCTTGACTCGGGTGGCCGGTGACGCTCACCGTGCACACGCAGCCCGGCGTTCAGGGAGCAGCCGCGGGGTGGTGGGTGCCGCGCTGGGCTCGGAGCTCCTGGATGGCCACAGGTAAGGGAAGGCCGCGTCCCTGCCTTCCGGGGAGGCCAAGGCGAGGGGACTGTGACCAAGTGACAGACGGTGGCCCTCGGCGCTGGGCCTTCTGCCTTCACGGCGTGGGTTCCCTTGGTCACTCGGTCACCCTGCAGAGAACTGGCCGAGAAGGGCACCCCTCTGACGGACTTGCACTTTGCTGCCACCGCTCGGGCGAGTCCTGCTCCCGGGAGTCCTCTCCCCAGAAGAGGTGTGCTGCCCCGTTTTCGGGTGAAGTTGTGTGGTTTCTGGTCTAGGAGAAAGAAAAGCAACGCATGGCTTCAGGAGTTTCGCCTTTTCTCACGTTTCTGCACGGTTCCGTTTCACCGTTTGCCTTCCCGGGGTCAGGGCGGAGGGTGGGAGCAGGCAGGCTGTTGGCAGTATTTAAGCAGGCGTCCCTGGGATTCGGAGTCTTGGTTCTGGACTCGGTGAAGACAAAGCGACGTGTTACTCCTGCCAATTTTATTAGTGTTGCAGGGGGACAGAAATGGCAAAACTTGCATCCTGTGTCCGTAAGGAGCAAGCTGGCTGATTTAATTTTGAGCCTGCCACGACACTCCTGGAAGGAAGCAAAGAACCGTTGAATGACCGTTACAAATACGTGGGTTCAAAATATGCACCAAACTGTCACAGTAAAGGATTTGCTTTGGAAGTTTCCAGCACTTGGAGTGTAAGCACACTTCGGAGTCAGAGCAGGAAGTCGGCTGACTTCGGAGAAAGGGGGATGTGTTACCTGTGTGGCGTGTTAAAAATCCCCTGATCTCCTGCTCTGGACAGCAAGTTTCCTGTGGGAGGCATTGGGCTCCTTCGTTCCTGACGTGACGGCAGCTTTCCTGGAGGAGCCGCCTTCCTGGCCCCTTTGTGCTGCCACGGAGAGCCCTTCCCCTTTTCCCTGAGGAGGAGACCTGGCTGGTGGCACAGTGTGGCCCAAACTCCGCATGACGTTGCTGTGCAGTCCCACGGAGGAAGGCTGTCTCTGTGTCACTTGGGGAGTGGGGGGCGCTCAGAAGTTGTGGCTAGCGCCGGGGTTTGCTTGAGCCCTAGGGCGACCCCTTCCAACCCAGATCCCTGGGCTCTCCCAGACTCTGAGAGCAGCTCTCACCCCAAGGAGGGGCCCACCCTGAGGTGCACAGGGTCTAGACGGTGCTCTCGCGTGGTTCCAGGATTTGTGGTCTTGTGGGGCCGTTTGTGATGGTCTGAGCCTGGTCAGCAGTGCCCTTGCTCCACGGCCCCTTGTCACTGTCACTGCTGAGGGTGGACAGGCTTGGACACAGCAGGCCCCTCCTGGGGTCTGGCTCGGCCCATCCCTTCCTCACCCTGGTCACTAGGCCTAGGGGCCTCCTTGCTGGCCTCTCCGTCTGTGGCCATCCCCCTCCCACTTCTGGTCAGCTGTGGTCTGGAGAAGCCGTTCATTCACAGGCCTCTTCACATTGGGAGGAAGAGGTCAAGTAAACTGCTGGGAGAAAAACATTGGGGGTTTATGGCCACGTTGTAGCGTCTTGAAGGCCACTTCCATTTTCCTTGGGAGTCTTTTTTCCAGAACAGGTTGGGATGCCAGGAGAGGGCACTGGGTGAGTGGGGACTTTGGACAGCTGGTGCCCGGTGAGCGTGCCAACTGTCTCGGCCAGGCCTCGGGCGCTGGAGGGAGAAAACCACAGTCCAGACAGGTGCTCACGAGGCCGTGCTGCTCCTGACGCCGGTCCGAGGGGCATGTGGCCACCGGTGGGGTGCAAAGCTTAGGCCACACGGGAGCACCGGCAGCTGTGCCTTGGCCCCTGGTTTGGTGCCTTCGTCTGCACCGGTCTTGCACCTCACGGCAGCCTCCCTGTTTCGTGAAGATACAGCTGTGCTGTATTTATGTGCTGCCCTACATTTCTCCTATTTTGTGTTCAGATTTTGATTTCCAGAATTTTCATTGTTTGTATATCTCCCACGTTTTCTGGTATTTAAGCCGTGTGCGACTAGTGAATAATTCTCAATTTTTATCTTGAAAGTGTTCGTGCCATTTAAGCTGTAAACTCTCAAAATACACTTGGTTTGTTAAATTTATTTCCTTTAAATTGTATCAGTAATTAGATCAGCTCCTTGATATTAATGTACAGGGGAGTTCTTGCATGCTGATCACTTCAGAATTTAAATTGAGTTAAAGGTTAAATGAGTTTAATTTTTGAATTGAACTGAAGCATTGTCTTGTGTCAGATTCATCCAGAATTTTTATCTCCAGTTTCCATATCAAGTGATGGAAGTAGATCTTTCTCTGATCTTTGTAAATTTTTTTATATGTTCTTCGGTTGGTCACCCAATTCCCAAAACATGGGTGTGCCTGCTGTGACAGGCCCCGTGCCTTGGGGACGTGCACTGGGGACATTGCAGGAGCCAGTGTGACAGCCCCACCTGTGTGGAGCCCAAGGCCTGGGGTGGACAGGAACTGTGGTGCTGTCCCTCGACGGCGGTGGGCCTGGGCCTTAACCCCGGGTGCTGGGGTGCAGCCGCGTGGGACAGAGCAAGCTGGGAGGTCCCGTAGGAGCCGGCATCCGACAGGGCAGGATGGAGACGAGGCAGAGGGATGAGGCCGGAGTGAGTTGGGTGTTGTGTTGAGATTGTTTAGGGGTTCATCCCCTCTGAATGAGGGCCAGGTGGGGGCGGGGGACAAGTTTTCTTCGAGCTGTGCGAAGCGCATTCCGTGGCGCCTTGGTCTTCTGAGACCAGCATGCTGCTCGTAACTACTCTTCAGCTTTGACTTTTGGAGACCAGCTACACGTTGCTCACTACACGTCTGAAGCACGAATGGCTTCGTCCAGAAATGAGCCCAACGGCTTGGCTGTCCATCCCGTGCCCCCCGCGATCTGTCAGGGTGTCTCAGCAGGGACAGAGAACCAAAACGGAGTGGCATTCATGCGAACTGTCCCGTGTTCTGGATTAGTCTCCTTGGAGCTTTGTGTTGGGGCTGGAGGGGGGACAGGCTGGAGGGAGAGAATGTCTTTCCCAGAAATGCGGTTCATTCAGCTCCTCTGAGAATTCTCCCGTCATCTTCTGCGGAGGAAACTTTTTCCATTTCCTTCCAGATTGGGGCACACTCGTGGTTCCAGCTCAAGGCTGTTGAGCTCCAGCTGTCTCAGCGGAGCCCTTGAGTTCTGCTTTTACCTTGTCCGTGCCCAGTGCGGTAAGCTCCCCGCCCACGTGTTTGACCAGCTTGTCTCTAGTCTCACTTAGTGTTTTCCCGAGGACCCTCATACCTGAAGCACTCCACATCCTGCCCATCTTTGCTCATCTCTCATCGGATCTGCACACGTGCATATACAGGTATTTTTTTTTTTTTTTTTTTTAAATAAAAGGGCTTGCCCGCTCTGTTAAGTGCGCCTGCAGTTTCCTTTACCTGGAAGAACAGTGGTCTGTCTGGATTGGCGTCTGGTGTTTGGTGTTCACTGGAAGCACGCACGTGCGTGTGGAGGATCAGAGTTCTCTTGCGGTGATCGTTCCTGATGGAATCCACGTTGGTACTCTGAAAGCTGCTCTTTCGGTGCCTTCTTCCAGAAAGCCAGCCTCCCTGGCCAGCGCAGGTGAAAAATGTAGAAAATGCTTTCTCTGCAGCTCCGTCCACGTGATGCTGGGAAGTGCTCCCTTCTGAGTGGGCCGCAGCCGACACTGTGCTCCCTCTGTACGTGTCTTCCGACAGAATGTGTACCGGTCAGGCGGGGCTGGGTGTTTAGATAAGCAAAATGTGGCATATCAACAAGTCTAGAAGGATGCAGTTATGAGGAGAAACGTTTTAAAAACTTAGCCCATTATTAGAGGAAAATAAAAGCTTTGAGGTAGGCTGATGATTTTTTTTTTTTTTAACTTGGTTCCTTTCTGAAGTCGGAACATTTCCTCATGCACAGTGTGCCCGTGCAGGTGGGTGTGTGTGCACGTACATACGCATAAGTGGATTGGAGATGTTTCTGCTCTCCTCTAACATTGCTTCCTCTAAAATACATCTAGAAGTAGGGGAAATGGCTCTTCTGAGTTATTAGATCCTCAGAAGTCGCCTCCCGCAAGTAGTTGTTTCTTTTCTAAAAATCGTCTGGAAAAACACCTAGCTTTCTGATCTTTACTTCATCCAGTTCAGGGCTCTGTTAGAAGAGTGATTGTATAGCTGAGCTCTGCTTTTATTAAAAAGAACTGGGCCACTTATTTCCTTCAAAGTTCCCGGTGTGTTTAAATCTTCTCTAGGTAAACAGCTTTTATTGAAAATAATATTTTGAGACTGACACCTTTCTCCCCACAAGTGGTGCTGGCAGCCTTCCGCTGCTCGCTCGTCCTGCACGAAGCCTGGGCCTCGCTTGCAACTCCCCGGTGCCGGTGGGGTGTGTGCAGAGCTGGGGGCTGGGCAGGTGGGGCTGGGGCTGGGGCTGGGACCAGAGACAGGTCCTGCTCCCCCCTGTTTTTTTTTGTTTTGTTTTGTGTGTATTTGGGGGGGTTGTTTTTTGTGGGGTTTTTTTGTTGTTTTTTTTTTACTCTCAGGAAGTGGTGGTGAGTGGAGACGGGATCCAGCATGATAGACACAGTGCACCGACGGGGGTGGGCAGGTCCAGCACGAGCACAGTGCGCTCATGGGGGGGGGGGGGGGAGTCCAGCGCAGACACAATGGCATTATTTGGTTGGGTGACTTAAACCTCAGGCCTGCAGGTGGTCGTATGGGAATAGTCTACAGCCCCTGCTCCCTGTCAAGGGGGAAGAATGGAAGCTGAGTGGAGCTTTTCTGCTTCTGTTCTCACACTGACCGCCTGTCCTCCTCCACTTGGCTTGGGAGTTTCTGTGCATTGGCTTCCACCGGTTTGCACACGGCCATAAACTACTCCTCAAGCAATTGAGTAAATGCTATTATTTCCATCAAGTGGTAATTAAGAATCACCGGGGCAAACGGTTAAGATTCTAACTGCCGAATGTTGGTATGTTCTGAACGCTTCTCTGTACGTGACTCTTGGAATTTTCCAGATCCAGAGATGGTCAGAACTCTAAGGGACTTTGGGCAGCATGCAGGCCAGCCCTGCACTTTCCTGACACACCAAAGCCCAGGGATTTGGTGCCACGCCTGGGCCTCCATGCCGCCTGGGGAGGGGACCATGACTGGAGAGGCCAGCTGGGGCTCCATCTGCTCTCACAGGAGGACTTCTGGGGGGCGAGCCGGCACCCAGCAGCACGTCCTCTGTGTCGTGTGCACAAGCCACAGAACCTGCCATGCTGCAGGCCGTGTCTGAGGACCTGCCCGCCCTCGGTTGGTGGGGGCGGTGTCTTTAGGGTCCTCTCCAAGCTTTCCAGGGCACCCGGGTGTCCCCGTCTCAGAAGGAGAGCACTGAGTGGTAGTGGCAGTACCCAGGCGGACAGCCACGCAGGGCAAAAGCAGAGGCCCCTGGGCTGGTGAAGGGCATTGGTGCTGTGGACACGGGAGTCCCCTGGCTCTGATCCCGCCGGGAGGGGGCGGGGCAGGAGGCAAAGGCCTGTGGCGGAGGTGGTCACTCTGTCCAGTTGCCGGTGGAAGCCTGTGTGCCACCAAGCACGGTCCTCCTCCTCACCTTTGCTGTATCTGTTTTATTTCAAAAAGGAGGCAACTGTAGCTAGTTGGCTTTTTTTTTTGTTGGGATTCATTTGTTAAATTGGCAAATGTGTTGAAGAAATGAGTGTGTGGTAGAATTTCAGTGTGCAGATGTCTAAGCGTCCTGTCTCCGTGCTGCCTGGCTTTGTCCGCCCGTGGCTTTGCCTGCCCGTCTCGTGAACTTCAGTCTTTCTTCCCTTCCCTTCATCAGGCTGCCTCTGGGGATCCCTTTTTCAAGGGATAGAAAACTCATCATTGGATGTCTTGTTTTTTGTATCTGAGTTTTCAAGCGCTTTCCAGGTTTTTATTGCCTAAAGACTCATAGGCTGTAGACCTACTATGGCCAATTGTAAAATGCTTTCTGGAGAGGAAACAGACACCATCACAGTTGTGTTTTTAGCCCTAATATGGGGGGCCAGAAGCATGTTCAGGATACCTGGAGCCCCTGAACTTAAAATACAAGCAGTAAAATTTCTGAAGGTAGTTCCTCTTCTGCATCGGTTATTACGAAAGCCTTAAAATTATTTTAGCATGTGACATGTTAATAGTTTCTTTTTTCTTTTTACTTTTTGACCAGTTATGTCTAAGGAAATTAGTTTACTTGTGTGAAAAGTCATGTGTTTGCGAACTTGAACAGTTTTGCTGGTCAAGCAGTCTAGAGGATAACTTTTTTAGTCAGAGTAGGACTGTGGTGTTCAGAATCGCGGCCGCTGTAAGAAGCCCGAAGGAGAGGTCCATTTTGAGGGACGTCCGCTGCGTGCTTCAGCTTCAGGCACCGTGGGGATCGTTGGAGTTGACAGAACTAAACACGTGTGATCTTTGTTTTTTTTTTTTAAGTCTATTTTCACTTTATTTCCCTGATACAGAGCATAGTTGTATCAACTGCCAGAACTGTCCTTATTTCGTCCAGATGGATCACACGGCTGGGCCAGCTGGTGGTCTCCGTGGATGGCTTTCCTCCGAGACGACGGGTCACAGGTCCCAGCCAGGGAAGGGGAGGAACGTCCCCTTTGGTGCCTGCGTAATCAATACCGTTGTGACCCAAGCACACCCTTTTGTGGCAGAGCACACATAACACAACACGTGTCCTCTCCACCACTCAGGAAGGGTCTAGTTGAGCGTACGTGGAACGAAGTACGTTCTGGGGAGGCATCTAGTTCGGTGTATGAGGTACATGTGCATCGCTCTGTAACCACCACCACCATCCAGCTCCGGGAGGGTTTCCCTCTTCCCACGCTGGGACTCTGTGCCTTCATCTGCTCTGAGCCCAGGCCATGGCACCCACCATACCGTCTTCTGTCTGTATACCGACACATGACTTGCTACCCAGAGCTGCTGGGTACCCCCAGGCTAAGAGCCGCGCGTCTGGAGACCCTGTCACCCTCCCCTCCCCGCCAGATGTCTCGGCTTGGACGGCAGGTGACCACAGGGTGTCCTCGGTCTGTGGGGTGGCGGTAGGTGGTGCGCAGGTCCCCGTGCCTTTCTCTGTCTGCTCCCCGTCAGGAGCAGGGGGGCTGTGGAGCCGGTGTGGCCACGTTTCACTGAGAGGCGGGGAAGAACTTTGAAGAAATGAAGTTTTCTACAACGGTGGGCAAGTATTGACTAAAAATAGGATTCCGGTCTGGGGAGAGTGTGAGAATAAGCCAGAAGAGAAACAGAAGAACGGCCCTGTCTTACAGTTAGTGCTGGAAGGGCACCGGCTCACCTGTCGGGCCTTTTGTCCAGTCCCCGTCCTGATGCTGCTGGGCTCTTGCAGAGGGACAGTGGAGGAAGGTCACCAGGAAGGCCAGAGGGCACAGGGGAGGGGACCGGTGGCCGGCTGGCTGCAGGCCAGACGGAAGCCCGCTCCTGCTTCATGAGCCCCCACACTGGCAATTCTAGCTGGATCTGGTTTGTGCTTGAAGTTTTTGACTCTTGCATAGTTTCAGGGGCTGTTACTGCACACGGACCTAAATCTCTGTGAAGTTCTGAGGTGTTCTGACCTGTAATGGACGCTTCCCTTTCCTCTCCGTCTTTAAAGGGGCCAGTGTTGGGTTCATCGATCAAACTCCAAAGTATCAAATAAGCCCCAGGGAACCTCTAGCAGGTACACCCAGCACGTATCTGGTAAGTCTAGCGGGAGTTCCCACAGATTGGGAGTTCCCCCAATCTGCCCCTGCTGCCTGGAGGCTCAGCCCCTCCCCCTCCCCAGACAGCTTGCCCCTGGCGTTGGGAGAGGGACTTCACACTTCCTCCTTCTGTCCTACAGAAGGACCGTGCTCTGCTCAGAATCACAAAGGCACCCGGGGCTGCTCCTGCTTTCGACCCTGGCCTGGAGTCCCGGCCTTTCACTGAAGTGCATGGTTCTAGTTTTGTCTGTAGGGAGAATTCCTAGTTTTCAGGCCTGAAGCCAGGATGATTAGAAACAAGGAACAACTTATGTTGTGTCCAAAAAGAGCAGATTGTTTTAACTGCCTCTTAATAGGTCAGTTTGTCAGAAAGGCCAGTGTGTGAACAGTAGGGCCACAAATAGATCCGCTCGGTGAATGCCCTGGGGGCAGGACCTCTCCTCTCCCCAAATGCTCAGGAGGAGCGGGCTCCCCCACTGCAAAAGTAGGGCTTGGCCACAGGACTTGCCGTGTCCCGCCCTGCTGGCTGTGTGAACTGAGTAGGGGCTCTCGGCAGACAGAGCGTGTGCCCCGGCGGTCCTCTGCTCCAGGAAAGGCGCTGTCACAGTGCACAGGCCCGCACCCTGCAGCATTTGGGGGCCAGGCTCTGCTGCCCTGCCTGAGCCCCAGCTGCAGCAGCCGGTCCAGTGTTGCTGTAGAGTCTGGGGGTTGCCTCGGTCTTGACCCGTGCGCTCTGAGTACATTTGCCCGTACGTGTGCGGTGGGCCTTGGGGACATGTGCTGGCCCCGCTCACAGAGAAGGCCTTGAAGACTCTAGCATGGTCATCTGCGGAAGGGGGAGGTGGGTTGTCAGAGAAAAAGGTGGGCTCTTCTTTCTAAAGCCTGCTGGTGAGTGCTTATTCACGGGAGCGTGTGGGGGTTTAGTGGCGGGGATGTGGCACACAGCTTGCTCTATGCCTGTGTCAGCCAGTTGGTTTTATTTTCGTGGAGAATTCCACGCTGTGAGCACATCTCCTGGGTAGTCAGGGGAAGCATTGCACCTGTTGGACGGACTGCCTTGTCACTGCTTCCCTGGCGCATCGCGGCCACCGGGTGCGGGCAGAAGGCTTTCTGTTGACATCCATGGATGGCCGTGCAAACTAACCGGCATCACGTGGTCCTTCTCAGAAAATTATTCTTCTGGCTTTTCCGCACATATATAACCTTTTAGCATTTTCCCGTAGCTTTTTCATTAATGTATGTAAAAATATTAAAAGCTCTTGTATATTACATTAAAAAGTATGTCAGCTGCTCTGCTTTTTTCTATTTATTAAAACTTTTCAAGCAGTAAAAACATTTTACTTGTTAATGAGGGAAAGTGGGAAAATTAATGACATAGAGCTTGGATCCACCAAGACGTCTCCTAACCATGCGCGGCCCGCACGCTCCCCACGCACGCAGTCTAATCTCCGTGACAGGGTTCAGTAAGCAGGTGCAAATAGACTTAATGATTTGCATCAGTAGATCATTTCTCAGTCTAATATCCTCTGATATTTTGGGTCAAGGGCTCTTTCTTTGGGAGGCTGGAACAATTTCTAGAGCTAAAATTACTAATATTAGCAATAATACGTTATGTTCAAGTGAATTGAGATAAATGCAGCATTTTCACAAAGTCAGATTTTCATTCTCGTGCTCACCGTGGTTGAGGGAAGCTACCTAACGAGGTGGACTGACGGACCGGCCGTCTCCCGGGTGGGTGGCGGGTGCCCAGCACAGAGCGCGCGTCGTCTCGCTGGCCCCGTGTGGGGAGCCCACGGGAGCATACCGTGTGTTTCTATCGAGTCCGTTCCAGAAAGACGTGAAGTGGGAAGTCCGTTCGGCAAACGCTTGTTGAGCTTTTCCGTGTCAAGTCTGTAGAAACGTGGTGCCGGAGGGATAAAGACGTGACCCTGTCCTCCAGGAACTTTGTCAGGAGAGACAGTTGTGAGTAATCACACGTGTGGCCCCAGAGAGAGAACGGTAAAGACCTACAGGAGGCACGAAGACTGATGGGGGTAGCTCGGTGCCCAGAGCATCGGGGAAGGTCTCCTGGGGAGGAGGCGCTGGATCTCGTCCTTCGCCGGGGCCCCCGAGGCCACTTCTGCCCCTTCCCCTGCCAGACGCGGGCTCACCCAGCCTCTCGGTGGAGAGGCTTGCCAGCGGTCTGCTGCTCGCCAGCTCGCTCCCTACGTGGTGGCCCTGCCGCCCGGAAACCTTCCTCTGAACACCTGTCCCGTGACCTGACGCGTGTGCACCTCACTTGTGCCACGGCCATGAGCCCCCGTGAATGATGAGCTTCCGATGTTTTCACCTGTGAAACCGATGGCCTGTTTTAGCAAATGGCAGGCAGTGTTCATTCTTCCCAGGGTTTCATCCATGTTCACAGTCCAGTCCGTTTTTTGCTTCTTAGCTTGAACTTTACATCACGGGTGTTCTTTATTAAGCATCTTTTTACAGTCTGTCTGGAACGTTCCTTCTGTTGGCTGTGTGTAGTGGTTGCGTGTCACCTTCACCACTTCTGCTCTGGCGTTGGCCGTGACTGGGTCCCCGTACCCGTCCTCCAGGAGCGTGCTCACGCACCAGAAAGGCTTCCTCGGCGGGCACGCTTTCCGGCCTCACCTTTGGCCTCTGCCCCTCAAGGCTACTGCAGTGTCCTTTCTGATCCCACGTGGGACCACCTCACCCTGGAACAGACGAGACTTTGCTCTTGAGGATGTGGGAGTGCCAGCTCTGATCTCTGGCCCTGCAGTCTCTGCCCTCGGGTCCCTTGAGCTCAAGCCCAGCCATGCCTGGCGCTCCCACCAAATGGCCCACCTTTCCGAGGCCGGTAAGCCAGCGCCCCTAGAGCTGGGCCCCCAGGTGTAGACTTTTAGCTCTTGTACTTTGCAGCTGTAATTCGGCAAATCCCTTTAACTGTTCCATGCCTCAGTTTCCCCATGTGAGGTGGGATCTAATAGCCTCTACCATGTAGAACGGGTGGATGACTGAGTGAGCGAATACACAGGACTCTTGGAACAGTGCCCCACGAAGTAAGCACCGGCATGTTGGGGATCCTTCTCCTCGGTCCTGGCCTCTGTCTTACTACTGCTGTTTCCTAACGTAGCCTCCGGGTCCTCCCACCACTGCCGCCTCCCCCTGGGGGGTCTTCCCCCACTCCTTTTGCCTGACACCCACACTCCCCAGCTGTCCCCTTGGATCTCCCCCTTGGGGGTAGGGACACCCTGGGGCTCCAGGCCAGGCTTGCTTGGGGACCCGTCCTCCGAGCTCCTCCTGTTTTGCATCTACTCTGTGCTCACCCCGCCTTCACTTCCTTATAATCGCCTCCTCTGTGGCGTGTCTTCTGACCCTGGAGTTCCTGGAGGGCAAGGACCACGTCTGTCCTGCCTCCTCACTCCAGTCCCCCGGTACCAGCACACGGGCACTTTAGACCTTTCTGTAAAGCCGGACCACAGGAGGGGTCAGGCGGCTGGGGTGTCCGTGCTCCTCCTAAAGAGGGACGTAGCTCTAGAGGTCAGAGGTGGAAAAAGCAGGAAGTTCAGGGGGCTTCTTCAGCCAGTCGCCCGGTCGTCGATTTACGCACGGATGTGTCACTCCCTCGGTCTCCCTAAAGTGAGGGAGCATCGTGCCCGGACCAGGGGAGTCTGCATCGGTGGCTGGGCCTTCTCAGAGTGGGCAGCCTCCAGGGGGCCATGGAAGGCGCATCTGTGCGAACCTCCAAGTACGTTCCTGTTCTCCTAATCTGGGCAGAGTCCGCACCGCCGTGCCAGTCTTGCCCTGTGCTCATCCTCTCCTGCGTCACCTTGTCCTCTGGGAGCAGGCAGTATTGCACTGCTGTCATTGGTCTCCGCGAGCGCGCTTGTTAGGGGCTGAGCTGTGTCGCCGCCCCCTCCCCCACCCCCAGGTTCCTGTGTAGAAGTCTTAACCTCGGTGCTCCAGAATGTGACTGCGTTTGGAGTACGGGTCTTTAAAGAGGTACTTGGGTTAAATTGAGCTCGTTAGGGAGGGCCCCGATCCATCGTGATTGTGTCTCATCTCCCCTTCTTATAAGAACGTCAGACACAGAGGGAAGACCATGTGAGGACACAGGGAGAGGGCGGCAAGCCAGGGAGAGAAACCGTAGAAAAAAAGCCCGGCCTGCAGACCCCTCGATCTTCAACTTCTGGTCTCTACAGTCCTCGCTCCTGGCCTGTGGTTCCTCGTTACTGCAGCCCTGGACAGCTAGTGCAGCACTCACTGTGACTGCTGTGTCGTTGATCGTGTAGATCACCTCATTTCTCGTTGCTGCGGAAATCTGAGGGAGGGAAGCAGCCAGGTCCCTGCACTCCAGCCCCCTGGGCAGAGCCAGAATGGGTAGGGCGGGGCCTCCGGACACAGGAGTTTTGGCCGGAGGGTTAAAGTGGTATTCTCTATAGAAGGAAAACAAAGTTTGAGAAATGAGAAAGCATCTTTTTTTTTTTTTATGGAGACTTTTTTTAGAGCAGCAAATTGAGGGGAAGGTTCAGAGATTTCTCCTGCGCCTCGGCCCCCACACGTGCACGGCCTCCCCCACTACCAGATCCCTGAGTCGATGAACCCACATTGACCCGTCAGCCTTACCCAGCGTACGTGGCTTCCTTCACGGTTCCTTCGTGGTCAAGGCGTCCGTTTTTCAGACACATCCAGCAGTAAATTGAAAGGCTGGCTCTGGTGAGTAATGTTTGTCCCGGATCATGTTTACTTCTCCCACGTAATATTTCTGTGCCTCTGTGCCGGTGTGGCTGCTGGCTCCCCCTCTAGTTCCACGGACTGGACGTGGAAAGTCTGCGAATCAGCCCTTTCTTGGATGGAGCCAGATGGCGTCTTTGCTTCTGCAAAACGTGAACGACTACACTTCTTCGCAAACCTCTTCTCTCTGGCTTTGGTGTCCCGTTGTGTCTCTCTCACCTGCCCGTATTACTCGCGGTCCCTGGAGCCGAGGGCGGGTAGCGTCTGCACGTTCCTTGTGCGCCAGATGCAGGAACGACTCCCCTGTCTCGTGATCAGAAAATGGCTCTAATGAGCGAGCTGGCGGAAGGACTCGAGGCGCTGTCAGGTGCAGACCGCACACTTTGCATCCGCTTTTCTCCGGGGAGCGTCTTGTCCCCCAGTCTCCCCGTTGAAACTTCTGGGGCTTTCTCTGTGACATCTTCTCCCATTCCCTAAGGGTTTAGCCTGTCCCGGGTCTCTGTGTCAGCGCCTGGGTCATGGAGTCAAATGTTAGCGTCTTTAGGATCTTTAACGTCACTTCAATGTTTACGTCGCTGCACATGTTCCTTCCGTGGTAGGAAAAAATTGTAATTTGCCTCTGATCCTGCCCTGTATCCTTGAGAGCTGCACCAAACGAACTCACTAATGAGTTCAGTAAATGTTAAGTAATTAGGTAATTGGTGTTTCAAATAGAGATTATGCAGAAGTCTTTGAATTTTTATATAGGTGTTTACAAAGTATTTTAGTGATAATTGGGGAAGTTGGTTATGGTTTCTTAGGTGGAATAGGAATTCATTATTTTTTCCCAATTACGATAATGAGGTATAAGCCCCTGTAGCTTGAAAATTCTGTCTACGGCACATTTTCAGGAGCGAATTTTACTACATTTGAGGAATTCTCCGCTTTTGAGAACTGAAGTAAATTACACATAATCAAAAGGAACTATTTTACAATATTAATCCACAAATACAAGATTGCGTTGGAAGGTACATTGGCATAGCCGCCCTAGTTCAGTATGCAACAAAGGATGTTCTGTCCTAGGTGTGTTCCCCTTCATGCTGGAGGGTGTTCCTGACTTTGTCTTTGTATGTGCTCCAGACGGGGGCTTCCCAGCTTGCTCCCGTGGCTGGATGCGCCCTCCTCCCCCTGCGCTCGGGACGAGGTGGCACAGGCCTCCTCCAGTGGACCCAGGATCAAACCCGGGGTAGCGGGGTCTTGAGGGTGCAGGCTGGGTGGGGGGGGCTTTGTGAAATGGGAAGCTTACCCACTGTTGGTAAATGGCCAAATATAAACGTGTGGCACTTTGACTGACAGGCTGCAATGAAACCAAAGGTGGTCTTTTCTAGGAAATCCTTATGGAAATACTGCCCATTTGGGGTAAATGTACTAGTACAATGAGCACTCTAAGCTTAGTGGAAACATTCTAGAATGCAAATTGAAGGTTTGTGGGTGTTTTTCCTTCATGGATTTGTTACCTTTGCAGAAGTGGAGAGCATCAATATTTTATGGCTTTTCCCCAGGTTTTTTGTGTCTTATGAGTCATAAGGACTGTAGCCCTGAACCTCCGCTGGTTTTCTGTCTCCCTGATGTCCTTGACCCTGCTGCCTGGGGTGGGGGCTGGGGAGAAAGCCATTTTCATCTGAGTTAGCTAATTTCCCGTTTTCCCTCTTTAAATGGAAGCTGTGGCGTTCTCTCTCCTTCCTCTCCTTTCTGAGATTGGAAATTGTGTTCCAGTTCTGTTGTAATATTGTGAACTTCGTGTGCAAAATCTCCTGTGTCTTTTTGTTATTGCCACTTGGCACTGTACCCGAGGAGCGGGCCTCACGGTCCCTCCGCTTTACGTCTGGTTTTACAGTCTTCGTTTTTGCTCTTTTGTGGAAATATGGTTGATTTGGAGTCCCTCGCAAAGTGTGTCAGATCATTTTTGCTGTTTCTCTCTTTCCCTTCAACTTTCTCTTATTTTCCCATTTCGATCTCGGATACCCTTCTTAGGCGCTCTCATGCTTGATGCTGGCCCTGTCTGTTCTGCCGCGGGGCGGCTAGCTCTCATTCCATACCCGCAGTGGTGGCATTGACCATTATCCTGCTTGGCATTTGGGATTCAGATAAGCAGCCTTTGGCCTTCTACAGGGCTTGTAGAGCAGGGCGGTGATCTCCTAGTTCTCCAAGAAGACTTGATTCACCAGGGCACGACTTCTACGTTGGAGCCAGACACAGGGCCCACACGCAGGCATCTTTTTCTTATCCTCTAGAATTAACTTGCTTGTTTACCTAAATCTCCAGCCCTCCTTAGTGAACCACCGCCTTGATCGCAAGGATAAATGAGATCACAAGGCGTATTGTGCTGACCTAGACTACATATTTACCTGTATCCTGTATTTTCAATATTTATTCAGAATGACTTTCTCAAATATTTAATAAGAATTAATAATTGAATGTACTCTTGGCTTCTTACTTCGCCCTGGGATCTCATAAGATCTTTGAAGCTAAAACTAGTTTGGGCCCTTAAGGGGTTTATAGAAATTAGGTATGTCTGAGTATGGAAATGGTTGGCATGGTGAAAAAATTGAGTCCTTAAGTAATTTGCTATTCCCAGTGATAATTAGAAGAAACCCCGTCCCAGCTCCGTTTTCCAATCGTTTTTCCCCCCACTATTTTAGGGGAGAGTTCTTGAGGTATTAGCAGCTAATTTTTTTTCACGGGATCCTGTAGTAAGGTAAGCGGCTTTGGCGTATTGTGTTGCCTTCATGGGTTATTAGATTGTCACTTCTAGGAGATGAATGTGGGTTACAGAGTGTGTCGTGCCA
This sequence comes from Panthera pardus, assembly GCF_024362965.1. Taxonomy (NCBI): domain Eukaryota; kingdom Metazoa; phylum Chordata; class Mammalia; order Carnivora; family Felidae; genus Panthera; species Panthera pardus. The sequence goes on from NW_026526788.1 coordinate 83,822,169, forward strand.
TATGTCATCTTAGTTCTCAGGAATGTTTCAGAAGACTGAGTAAGAGTAAATTCTTTTAAATTTATGATGGAAATTAGCAATTTTATTAGGTCCTTTAAAAAGTTTGTAGTTTTGAGAAAGACTTAAACAAAATACGTGTGTGTATATATACATCTTTGTTCTCAGAGGTCTGCAGACGGCGCTTAATTTGTCTCGTGAAAGGACACGGGTTTCAGTGGAATGCTTTGGCCGAGGGAGGGGCCCGGCGCAGGTGGCGCTCCTGGGGCGGCCCGCACGGAAGGCTGATGCGCTTCAAGATTTACTGTGCACCACCTTGGCCGTCATTCCCCTAAGTATTAATTTTAACTCCACTAATAAGAAACTGAACAAAAGTGGAATTATGAGTTCAGTAGTGTTCTATGAAAGGTCAGTTGTTAAAAAGGCAGAGTCTGACATTCTGTGAGAAAGGTACCTTCATTAATCACCCTGCTGGGAGGACACGGGGCGCTCTTGACCAGCACCAGTGATCCTTGCAGCGTGCACTTTCAGGGTCTGACGGCACAAGCTTTCTGCGAGGATTATTTAAATATATGTTGAGATAATTTAAGGAATTTATCTTTGCAATTTGAAGATGCGTGTATCATACAAGAAGTCTTAGGAGGTACGCTTTACTATTTTGAAAAAGGAAGAACCCCAGTTGATTTCATAGGCACGTTCTGATGGAAGCATACTCTGGACACAGCTGGCTTTGCCGTATCTCAGGGAAGAGGTGCATTTCCAAGTGGGTGAATGCGCGTCTGTTCCTCGTGCCCTCCGCAAATACTAATACAATAAGCTTCCTGCATTCGCTTCCGTTTTCTGCGTTAATGGCTAAACGTGATACGTTTTGATCCTGTTCGGTGAAACAACTCCTAGCCTACCCTCAGTCTGCTGTGTGCATTGCAACCAAGTGCCCACTGTGTGCACAGAATTTAGACATCACATTAAATTCGTATTTTATGTGTCCTGCCAGTTTAATGTTCAAGTTCAATACAAATATATAAATCATGATGCAGTGAACCAGTGACACGTCAGTTAAATATCTTTTATTGTGGCTTCTTGACAGATTTTCATCCAGCTGTTAAAGCACAGTGTTGTTGGAGCAGAAGTCTGTTTCTAGATTCCCTTTGTGTTGCTGCCACTGGGTTTCTTTGAAAAAGCACCTAAACACGAGACTAACCCAGAATACTCGGTATTTCTTCCCAAACAGGTATTTTCAGACATTTTTTTTCTAAAGCTGATTTGTGTAACTAGGATGTTGCTTTCTGTGCTGTCCCTCGTGCTGCGTTATGCCGGCGGGGAATGGGATGTGCTTTCTGTGGAGGAGAGGGGGGCAGGGAGGTTGTCCTTTATTTTTAAAGATCCGGGGGTGTCTGCTTACTGTTCTCAAACCGTGATTGTCCAGGTAATCTCACTGCATCTCTCCTTGCCAGGACGACGTTAATCCTACTCTACTAGGAAGTGATGGGCGGTCACCAGATGGTCACGACAGGGACGATCCCAGGCACGGGACACTTCCTTTGGAATTGGCGCGCTCTGTGTCAACAGCGAGGGGGCCAGGCGGGGCGAGGTGCAGGGACAGGTCGGAAGGGAGGTCTCGTGACCTTGGCTCTGCTAGAGCTCACAGGGCCTGCTCTGCTGCCTGAGACCTAGGATGAGGGGACAGCAGCTTCCTGTACATCACCTGTTCTGGGCCAGCCCCACTCCGTTACCCCTCAGGGGTGTCTAGACCTGCTGCTGCAGGTGCAGAAGCTCAAAAACCTTCAGCAGCTTGGCAGGCCTCACGTGTTGCCACCCTTACAGTTTTGTGAATATGGATGTTAAGACCATACCCTGTCCGTCATGTGCTGGCGGGACCCCCACTTGCCTAGGAGGACGTCGAATCTGCTCCCAAGCCTAGGACCCTGCATGGGGAAGGTTTGGTTCAGTTTCATCAAGACAAAGTTTATTAGAGCCTACAAATAGCCTAAACTGCTATGTCTGCAGTGCTACGGTTTTGTCTCTTGTCATAATTTTTGCTTAATGGCCGTTTGTGCTACATTGACCAGGTCCATGGGTTGCTTAACATAAGTGATTGCATTTGCTTATGATTAAAAACTTCCTCCATTAGGAATGCAGCACCCAGGACTTGTAAATGATTTGTTGTTGGAGCTTTAGACTTCATTAGCCACGTCGTCCACTAAGAGTTGTCTAAGAGTTAGGGACACTTGTAATGAGCTGTGTAATAGAGACCCTCCAACAAAACAGAGAGAGACCAAGTCTTCTTGGAGCAGCTTAGCATGCAGATAAAAGGCTGCCAAACGTGTGGTGAATGCGCTGTGCCGTGGCTGAGGCGGGCTCTGTTCTGACTGGGAAAGGCATGGGTGAGTGAAGTACTTTATTACTGGAGCAAGACTTGTAGTAAAAAATTATATACCATTCATGACCAAAATCCTTCAAAACACTCCGTCACCATTCCCCTCTGAACCCTATAGCTTAGGCCCTAAGCATCTCACGAGTCTCTTGATATCACATTAAAAAAAATTCCATTTAATGGTGTTTGTTTGGGAATGCCGTTCCAGCCCTCGACAGCCCCCCACCCCCATTCATCTCTGGCTTTTCCCCAGTATTTGACGACGGGACCCTGCAGCCCTGATTTCCTGTGTACAGTAACGTGGGTGATTATGTGCTTTATTATCAGCAGACACCTTGCGAAGAGAGGGAAGTTCCTAGAATAACTACATTAAATGTGATGGGCATTTTTGTGACAGACGTAAAACTCCTAATCTTGAAAGCAGTTGCTTCGTGGGTCAGGCGGCCGTGTTAGCTTTTCTCTTCTGACAGCAGTGGGAGAAGCTTTGTTTGCCTGTTACGGACGGGATCAGGTCTGCTTTGTGACCCTTACTTGGTGCCGACGGCGACTCTGACGGGGTGGGGGAGGGCCGCTGGCCCTGGAGCGCGAGGACACGGGGCCAGGCTGGTCCTGACCCCACCATTTACTAGCTGTGTGACCTTGAACGAGCTGCACACCGTCATTTAGATCACCCTGTGAAGATGAGGCTGATACCAGTCTCACAATATTTGGGGAGGAATAAGAACACAGACGCTCCGTTAAAGGTACGCTTGGCGCGGAAAGGTCCTCGGTCATTCCTTCTGCGAATGCCCATCCAGCATGGGATGCGGGGTTCGGGGCACTTGGGCTTTGGTTTCTGGTGGCCATCAAGGTGTGCGGTTGGCTTGTATGGCTCACGGTGCCCTTCACCGGCCCTCGGGTTGGGGCTGGACCTTGTGAGTGTCCGGAGGCATCCCCTGTGGTGCCCTGGGAGCTGTTGCTGTCCCTGGCCGGGTGTCACTTTGCAGCCCCTGAACCCACATATTCTGTAGGATTTCCCCTCGTGCGTATACTTAAAAGTTATTTTAGAGACCATTTTAGTCTTAATATTGGTCGTAGAAATTAAAAATTCTGAAAACGGCATTGGATGGTGTGTGAAGGTACAGGATTCCTCTTGTCAGGTCTTGACCTTCATGCTGGCAGCCAAGGTCAGATGATGGGTCGTGCTGGTTGGTAGAGAGTAGTTCTGTCATTCATGGGTTGCTAATTTTTGGAGCACTGCAATACAATTAAATATACTTAACCTTAAAATTACCCTGAACGTGACTGAGTCTTTGATTCACAAGCCCCTTCTGGTTCTTAACACGGCCTCGGTTTGATCGTTATAAGGATGAATCATCCTTGTGCTGTTGGGAATGGACTGTTTCCGTGGTTTAAATGCCCAGTAATTGAGAACTTTCCCCTCTGCTCTGTGTGCAGTGTGACCAGCGGAAGGTGAGATCTTGACCCTTTGTCTGTCTCTGCTGTGCCCGTCGCCATCTGTATTTGAAGGTCGGCGGCAGCGAGAGGGGGGACTGAGTGCGTTTAAGCCTTGCTGGGCCCTTTCAGGTGGCGCTGTGCGAGCTGGGGGTTGGCTGCAGGCTCCTCCGTGCAGTGGGCAGGGTCACCCCGGCCCTCCGCAGCTCGGGCGATGTTCCCCAGAGCTGGATGGTCCCCGTGTCTCCTGCTGTGTCTCCTCCGTCTCCTGTACCTTCTCTTCCTTACCCTGGCTTAGGCCTCTCCACTCACACTCTGCTTCTGGGAAGCCTGCCTTGCTGGCCCTGTGCTCTGTCCCCTGCAGATGCAGAGCTGAGGTGGTTTCGGCTGCTCCGTCTGTGACCCTCCCGCCGGGGACAGTCCCCTGGGGTCTCTTGCTCAGGCACGGGGCTGGAGGACGTGTCCCAGGGATGGGCTGCCTTGCCTCTGAGGACTGCCCCGTCTTCCCCCACGGATGAACGCTTTCTGCGAGGAGGACGGAGAGGGGGGTCCTGTACCGAGCTACCCTGCCGTGTTACGAGGAGCGAGGGCAGCTCCCGGAGGGGTTCCCGGTGTGGAAAAGGGCAAGCGGGGCCAGGTGGGGCAGCACAGAAAGCTGGCTCCTGCAGGGGAAGTTCTGCTGGGCCCAGCGTGAGAACAGGACCTTGCGGAGCAGGATTCCCGAGAGCCCATGATACAGTGTGGAGTGCTCCCCTTGTACGTGGAATTTAAAGAATTAGGGGCACCCTGAGCTCCTGATAGGTAAAAGACAGTAAAAACAAAAACAAAAACAAAAAGAAGAAGAGTAGCGAAAGACACAGTCTACCCTCTGAACTGATGTGCAAGGCCCTGAAAGCATCACTTTGAATAATCTGTGGTGAATGTGTTAGAAAAACGTAATGCTGGTGTGTGGACCTCTCAGCCCTGCGATCAGCATTACAGTATATCTTGTTGAGTGATGCTTACACTGCTGTGTGTCCGCCCTTCGTGTGTGTGGCTGACAGAAAAATATATTAACAACGAATGGTAAAATGTTGAAATTTAGAAGTTCTTATGCTCAGCTGTAATTTCTGGCCCTTTGGGTGTGGTAGACGTATTCCTGATTACAGTGTGGGACACACACCTGTGTCAGAGGCCGAGTGTAACGTGTGATAAAAATTCTCACCTGGTCAGCCCCCGTGCCCGGGTCTTAACCAGGCCGGAGACCCTCTACACGTGACGTGGAGGAGGCCACCCCCGTGCGTGCACATCTTCCAGTGGGTCTAGGGTTCTGATGTGAGATCCGAAAATATTTTGGGGGGTGGAACATTGATATGCCCCATCCAGACCCCCACCCCACCCCACCCCACCCCACCCAGGTCCCTGCAGTGCCTGCTGCTGTTTTGCTCTGCCCTGGACCCTGGTGTATTGAAGTTTGTGGGGCCCTGCCTGGGAGGGGTTCCCGAGTGTGCCTCCGAGGGCAGGACTGCAGGTCTGTGTTCTGTCACGGGTGATGCCTCGCAGACCCTCCTCAGGGGCCCGCCTCTACTCCTTCTCGGTTCCTCCTGCCGTCAGGCTCCCCACAGACCCAGTCATTCACACTCAGCCCGGCCCGGCCCTCAACAGAAGCCAGACTCTGCGCCTTTGGCCAGCTCCCCAGGGCTAGGGGGTGGGGGCCGGAGCCCAGCCCCCCCCCCCCCCCCCCGAGGCCTGCCGTGCTCTGCCTGCCCTCACAGAGGGGCCCCCTGCCTCCTGCTCAGCTGACTGGGTGCAGGAATTGTGGGGGGAGGCAGCCTCCTGGCTGAGTGGAGTGTATGGCACGAGAGGGCATCGGGTCCCTGCTCGCCCAGTCCCCAAGGGGTTGAGGACGTTTACAGCCGTTACTCTGGTGCCTGGATTAGGAAACAAACTGCCCTTCAGATTGCACCCCAGCGGATAAGGGTGGGAGCCCCCGGCTCTGGTGCCTCGGGACCCCCTTCTGCTGGCTTCCTGTGCCTCTCCTGTTGGTGGCTTCCACCCAGCGGTGATGTGTCCTCCCCATCCCTGCTCCAGTCTCACTGAGGGCCTGGGGTAGATGTTGCGGACAGCCAGCCAGCCACGGTGACCCCTTCCCTTCCTGTACGCATACCCCTTTGCAGCGGTTCTGGCCTCACCTCTGTTTTGGGGGGGTCCCAAGACTGCCCTACCTTCAGCGAGTCACCAGGAGGATCACAGGACTCGGCCTAGGGTCGTCCCCGTGACTGTGACTCACTACACAGAACACAAAGCAAAAATCAGGGAAAAGCATGCAGGCCGGGTCTGGGGGAAACCGGCTCAAGCTTCCAGGAGGCCTCTGCGGGGAGGGACTCCCTCTGGCAAGTTCGGGCAGCACGAGCGAGCGCTGTGTGCCAGCGGGGTTTCTGCAGGGGGCCGGCCGTGCAGGTGCCCTCCGCGCAGCATACCCCCGGGGGAAAGCAGACGTTCCCTTGGCTTATGAGTGCCAGGGACAAACCATGCACCATGAGCACTCGTTTCAGGGCGTGGTGGGCACCCTTTCCGGGTTCACGGGCCTGGTGCCGGCGAGGGCCAGCCCTCTCAGCGGTGTCGGGCCTGCGAGGTTTCTGCTTTTGTACATGCCTCCTCGACGGGTGGTGTCTCATCCGCCGGCCCTGCAGTCTGTGGCTTGCTCAGTGGGGTGGGGTCCATGTGGCATGGTGGGATGTTGGAGGCCTTGAGGGGCCTTGCAGCTGCTGCTTGCACCGCCTGGGACCCTGTGAAGAGGCCACGCTAGTGGCTGGAGGCCAGAGTCCGGCAGAAGGGGGCTTGGCACACCCAACTGCTGGGCACGTGGGACCGTCATCTTGGACCATCGAGCCCCGGATGATTTGCCGGCCTCTTGCTGCCATGAGTGACCCTAGACGAGAGCATCAGAACTGCCCCCATTGAGCTCGAGTTGCTGCCTCGAGAAGGAGCTGATGAACAGCCGACTGGTTTTAAGTCACTGAGTTTGGGGTGGCTGTCGTGTGGCACTTGCCACCTTGTGTGTCCTCGTCCTTCCCACCGCAGCGTGTTCGCCAGGGCGCTGCCCTCGGTGTTCTGTCCTGTGCTTCCCTGCACCTCTGCTGATGCCCTCCCCTCCCGGTCCCTCTGTCCCGGCGTGGCCTCTGGGTGCTGGCTCTCGCCTGCTCGCCTAGCTGTGCCACTTCTCACGTGTCCTCATGGCTACCACGTCACCTCTGCCAGCCCCCTGCTCTCCTCTGTGTATTCGTTCGCTCACCCTCCTGGCTTTGGCTTACTCCTGTTTCCTTTCAGAAATGCTGTCTCCTCTCTGCCTCTCCCAGTGCCTAACACGCAGAAGGACCACCAAGAATCCTCCCTGACAACTGGGCCCCTAGGGTCCCCCACTCAAACCTGTGACTGTGCAGGACAGCTGAGGCCCCCTGTCGGGTTTCAGAGGCGCTGGCACTGTGGCCCCTCGACCACCTGTGAATCCTGCAGAGGCGAACACCATGCCCTTTTCTCCCCTCGACGCCCAAGGTTCCCCACGGGATGATGCGTGTGCAGGGCGTACCGTGTGCTCGCATGTAACATGAATGTCTTGCCACGGACTCTACGCTCAGACCTCGATTCGAGGCCGCACGGAAGTTTGACGCTAAGGAGTCGACGTGCCTGTAGCTCGTACCTGTGTGGTGGGCGTCGTTGAGACTGTCCGACTCTGTCTGAGGATATAAGGCGTGAAAAGTCCACCGGTCTCTGTGTTCTCTCTTTCTCTTGTGAATGAGGCCACGTAGCCGGCAAGGGCTGAGTCAGGTACCCGGGCCGCGGGGGCCACCTGGTGCGGTTCTGCGCTCCCTCGACGGGCGGGGCAGCTGGGGCGGTTGAGGTCTGAGTCCTGAACACCAGGGTGGACGGCCCTGCGCGGCCTTGGCGAGGGTCCCGTGTTTGGGGGTGGGTAGACGGAGTGACGGACGAGTCGAATAATCCCTCACTGTTGGTGATCAGTACCAGGGAGGTGGCGTCTCCTTGTGCCTGGCGGGTGAGACGTGATGGTTACAGATGACGCCGGTTGCTTCCACTTTGCCCCGGTTTTTGTCAGGAATCCTTGGCTTGGCGGTACGTGCTTCTGGGTGTTGCGCCCTTAGAAGCCTGGGAGAGCGGTAAGCAGAAGTGCTTTGTCTTCCGTCTTCATAGGAAGCAAGTGCCTTTCTTCAGGCTTCGGCCTCTTCTGTCTTCTGACCCCCCCAGTCCAGCCTTTGTGTTTGGCAGGCGGGCCTGTCACCTTTGCCTGTCATGCCTGCCTGCTCGGAGGAGCGTTGTCTGCTGTCCCTGGAAGGTGGCTCCCAGCCGTCTCCCTGCACCCACCCCGTGTCCCCATCGTGGTCCCGGGAGTGGGCTCTCTGGATGGCTGACGGCTTTGTTCACCGAGGCACGTACCTGCCTGCAGGCAGTGGTGGCTTGGCAAGTGCTGAGCACCCTGGAAATCTCCAGAGCTCTCCACGAAAGCACCATGTCCCTAAGCAGATTGAGGACCCCGGGAGAGCGTGGGGTTCAGCGTGCCCCAGTAGCGGATTGGAAGTCCTATACTCGGCCAGAGGCACACAAGTGGCAACCTTATTCGAGGAAGAAAAAATTTCCTGGAGTCTAGATACAGTATCTTAGTAGCAATAAAAGGCCTCGTGCAGATTTACTGGCGTAGGAGTTTTAACCGTAATACTGTGCAATGGTAGGTTATTTTGTGTTCAAGAGCTACATTTATCACAAAAATGATGATATACAAATCACTTCCATATCACAAAATGTTCTTGGTCAAAATTGGCTTGAGGCAAGTGATATCTTCGAGTAAACAGTATATGAAGACCATATCTTAAAATGATAGATCACCTAATTTTGTTCTGACAGAGGTTTTTGCCGCAACAAACATCTGTCATTGAAATACCAATTCAGAGATATGGAAGCCAAATTGTCCAGGTTTTCTCGGATTTGTCACTTCTAACTTAAGTCTGCTGCTGTTCCACATTGAAGCTTTTCTAGGATATTAAGCAGTGTTGCACTTTAAGGCACATTAAAATAAACGATTTAGAGAAATATGCTGCTTTAAATGGAAGCAACCCTGTGCAAGGACGGAAGTCAGGAGGTGGCTGAGGAGCACAGAGCCGTCACCTGAAGCTCAGATTTCAGATTTTGAACCCAAGAGTTGGTGTCCTGAAAAAGAAAACATGGCTTTGTCTCCTAGATGGCTTGTGCTCGCCTCAGATTTTTTGAAAGGGCTGTGATTATAATGTTCTTCCCAAGACTTGAAGAAGTGTTTTGTTGCGAGCCTGAAGGGGGGAGCAGGTTCACAGATGAAGACAATAGTGATGCCACAGGGCCTTTGGGTCTCCTTTTTCTTGGCGCTCCTCCTTGTCAGGGGGTCTCACTCGGAGTCCTGCATGGGACACATGTCTTGAGATTTGAGGTCTCAGGGAGCCCTGTGCATGGACGGATGTCCTGGGAGTTGAGAGACAGGTTTCCAAAGAACAATCTAGAGAACTTCCACTGTGCTCCCCTGTTTAAAAAAAAAAAAAAAAAAATGACCTTGGTCCAAAACTTGATTATAGGATAGAGATTCTGCTTTAAAAAACAAAAAACAAAAACAAAACAAAACAAAAAAAACACAAAAAACCACCCAGGATGCTTGGAAGTCTTTCTAGAAAGCTGTCATTGATGACCAATTCTTAGATATTTTATTTGAAACAAAGGAGAGTCCCTTTGCAAGTCCACAGTTACCATGAGTGCGCTGGGAGATGATTTCACTGGGCAGTTCCCATGGGCTTGTATCTGGTGGGAGCGGCAGGCTGCCCCCACCCCCCTGCCCCGCTGGCCCTCCTCCCCTTCTGCTGTTTCGTTCATCCAACCTCCTGACCGAAGCCACGATTCGTGCCTTGCCAGTGCCTCCCCTCAGAGGACGGCCTTCTAGGGCTCTAGCAGCCTTGTCCTCCTGTTGATGGGGGAGAGTCCTGGAGATCTCCCAGCTGTAGGTCTGGGGAGAGTCCTGGAATCCAGGTTTCCAATATGTTCCACGATTTCTTGCATTAGAAAATGCCATCAGCACTTTACAGGCCCTGTTCCACGTGTCACCTTTTTATTCCATTATTACCGTCTGAGACTTGGTGTGATGTTTCCTTGTCTGTCTTCATGGAGTATGCGGTCAGGGGCCCCGGGGTTGGGCCACCAGGCCCAGCTCCACGGCTTAGTAGCTTTGGAAAATTACATTCTGCTGCGTAACTTCCTTCTCTGCTGAAATGAGGTCCTTATGCTTGTTATGCTTGCTCTCAGCGTTCAAGTATGATGCTGTGTGGAAAGCACCTGGTCCAGGACCCGGTGGTAGGAATGGTAGCAGTCATCATGGTGGTCGTGGCGGTGGTCGTGGCAGTGGTCGTGGTGGTGGTCGTGATGGAGGTCGTTGTGGCAGAGATCATCATGGTGGTGGTTGTGGTGGTCGTGGTGGTGGTCATGGAGGTGGGTCATGTGGTGGTCGTGATGGTGGTTGTGGTGGAGGTCACTGTGGCGGAGGTCATCGTGGTGGTCGTGGCAGAAGTCGTCGTGGTGGTCATGGCGGTGGCAGTGATGAGAATTATTGTGTTCATCTTGTTTGGTGTTTGTTGGACTGTGGATGACTCGAACACCCACAGATTGGCCCTCCGCTTCCAGTCTTTCTTAAAAGTTTGCGGAGCTAGTTCACTTGTCCAGGTCAATAGCTGGTCTTCCAGATGATGTCACTGAGCTGGCACATCCATCCCAGCTCACCTCTTCAGTTCCCTGTGTTACTGCCTCCAGGTGTAACAATGGGCCGTGCCTTCCTGTGCTCTGCACCAGGGCAGACTTGACGGGGACAGGAAGCTACGTGGCCACCCTGCCGTCACCTGTGGTCTCAGCCATACGAGAGCCGTGATTTGCGGCTAAGAATGAATTTTGGTGGGTTGTGGACGTGTTAATGAAATGCTTCAGAGCTGACTGGGCTTGCATGCATGAGGAGAAGACAGGGGGCTGAAAACGGATCAGAACTTTTTAGGTTGGACTTAAAGGAAGGTTCCATAAGGAGTTCTGCCCTGGGTGGTACCACTGTGTACGTGCCCTGGTAGCACCTCCTCTTACCCGGGACATGGTTTCCTCCTAGGCATTAGGACCAAGGTGTGTGTGCGCAGGTCCTAAGTGGCCTTTTGCTTTAAAAGGCTACCGACACACTTACATTTTCTCCCCTTCTGATTGTATCAGGAGAGTGTGTTTCCCCCATGGTGCTCGTTCTCAGGGACGGAGTACAGACAGACGCTGGAGCTTGAACCGAGACCCCTCTCTTCCTTTACAGGGAGGATGCTTCCATTTCTCTTCCCCACAGCCACCCCACCTTCCTGTGCACCCACGTGCTGGCCGTGGCCTCTGGCCCACGCACACTGCGCTTCCTTCGAATAGTGCCCTGGCTCTTACTGCTGCTAAACAACCGGGGTCCGGACACCAAGAATACCAAATCCAAGAATCAGAGGTTTTGAGCAGGAAAAAGTCATTGGATTCCTGTGCATTCTTAACGAAGACTTTCGTTTGAGAAATTATCGATCACACACCGTGTTCCCATGGTTTTCGTTGGTGCTTCATGCCCCCAGCCCCACGGTCCCAGGCCGATCCCCAGACAGTGTCCTGACGTGCTCTTAGAAGTTCCCAGATAGGGCTGCGGGCCCGGTGTACCCCCACCCCCCACCCCCGGCCTCCTGCCAAGATGGCCACGCCTGCTGGGGCATCGGGACCAGGACCCGAGAAGTCTGTTCAGACCACGTTATTTTGTGAAATACGGTGGTGAACTCACCAAAACTGGTGGGGCTCGTGGAGCGAAACCAAAGTACTGCCGTGGAAATTATTTGAGTGCAACATAATGAGTTCTGTTTTTCATATCTGGCAGATATTACCCCCTAAATCTAATCTGCAATGCTGAAAATTATGCCATTTTTTATGATTTGTTTAATTTTGACTGAAAAAAAATTGACTATTCATCGATTCTTGACCTGAGAGTATTGAGGGAAAAATTTAGTTAATAAGAATTTTCATGAGGTGTAAATTTAAATGTATGAGGACTCTGCCTATCCTAGAAATACTATAGACATTAATTTAAAAATTCTATAAGAGCCTGAGGGCCTGGGGTGTCTGACGAACAGAAAGTGGAGGCGGTCGTGGTTGTTAACTGGTCGGCGGGGTCTGTTGATATGATACAGGGATATTTTATGCTTTCTCCCCGTCCGTGGTTATATGTGGCTGTGCGTAATTGCGGTGTTATTTTTGTTGTAATCTGTTTGCCTGTGAGAATGGTATCCGTGCTGCTAAGAGTAACAAGTCAAACGGAAATCAGGTCGTGTGATTAGTGTGTGTGGTGGGCTCTCTGGAAAGTTTTCGCGTGGCTCCCCGTATCTGCAGTTCAAAGAGGGCTTTAAAGAAGTCATAAAAAATGAAGGATCCTAATATTGAAGTTGGGAAATGTGAGTGAATGGCATATTCTTTTTACACACCTCAACTGTCAACGTTTCTAATCAAATCACCCAGCCCTCTTACTTCTTAAACGATACAGGCAATATTTCCTGTAATAAACACCCGTAAGTCTAATGAGAGGCCCTAAGGCAACTTCAAATGTATGAATTCATTATAATTGAACAGCATAATCTGCAGGGCAAGGATGCCTGCTACCCAGGCTCAACTTCACACAGCTTGGGTGTTTTATGAAAAATGTTACACATTTTGTTTACAACGTATTGCTGCTGTTTGAAGTATTGTATGTTCCTGTAGTACATAAGATGGGGCCGCATAATGGAGGAAAAATCAAGGAGGCAATCTTTCATTTTGTTCTTGTATGAAAAATTCAAAAGACTGAAAACTCACCCAGAGAAATTTTGCAAGCATATTATTTTCCAATGTTTCGATCAATTTGTCTGTCAACCATGGTGAGAGGTGGAAGGGGCCAGCAAAAGCAATTTAGCTTGTGAGGTCCAAAATAGAAATGTTTTAGGGAACCTTGTCACATGTTATTTCTTTATATTAGAACCGCCGTGTGCTTTATTTGCTGGTCATATTATGAAGAGAAATTGATATCAATCATCTAAGTAAGCCATGAATATCTGATATAAATATTACTCTTATATGCATGCATCAGAATAAAATATAAATTAACCTCTTAATGCATGCAGGAACCGTGAGTGTGACAACAGGCTCTTGTTTTGGATTTTTCCATTTAACAATTCACGGTGCGTCTTAATTGATAGTACCCAAGTGACCCTATGTAGAAACATCTTGCATATGAACATTACTGACCCTGCCAGGGCTTTAATTAAGCTATAATCTTCCAACAGTAAGTACATCTGGGATTGACAAACGTATCCAAACCATGCTTATGATCTAAGTGTTGTTGTTTTTTAAATTGGTGCAGATAGGGGAGTTTTAAATCAAGGGCTTTCGTCATGAAAGGGCTTTCATTCAATAAAGTTTAAGTTATGTTAGGAGTAGTTAATTCTAAGGCGAGCGTACAATTTCAGTGAGATCTTGTCACGGAAAACCTATAATTATGTAACTCCTGTGTGTACTAACACTTCTTTGAATCTTAGATTAACCCATTAAGATAATTTCCTTGAATCTTGTCTTTTCCAGAAAAAAAAAAAAAAAAATCCGTTGGCTTACAAAAGACCCTAGTTTAAATTAGTCACATTAGGTCAGGGTGCTCCTCTCATAAAAGCCTCACTGAGAAGTACGAGGTATGCGTTCCAAGTAGTTGGCTACTATTCACATGAAATATTAAGTTCACAGAGAATGCCAAGTTTCTTGGAATTTAGAATCAAGTGTAATATTTGATCATGCTGGAAATTCACTGTGTATGATAAACTGACAAAATAAATCTTTCCAGTTGGTGTGTATTATCAATATTGTGTTTATATGAAAAAATGTCTTGCAACACAGTTCTCAGGACAGTTTGGGTAGAGACTTCACCATCCAGTATTCCTTACTTAGCGTGATAGCTAATTTTTTCTTTCAGTGACTGCCTAGTATTTTATCGTTATGTGTTTGCATCTAAGTGGGGCAGCAACTTTTTTTTTTTTTTTTTTTTTTTTTTTTTTTTTTTTTGTCTTAAAGACTCGACCCTAGAGTCTTTTAGGATTTTGGTGGTTTTTGCCCTTGGTTTGGAGCTATTTCAAGCAACATTAATTGTGAACACCTTTATACAGACATCTTTGTGTGCTTGTGAAAGTCTGTGCAGAATAAATTAAGTAGAATTAACTCAGATCTCTTCAGAGTGCCTTCCATATTTTAATTTTTTATAATGTAAGTGAGGTTGAATATTTTCCCTTCTGTTTATTGGTTGTTAGTATTAGTAAATTGTTTTTCTAGTGGTTTTTGCCTTTTATTGGTTTGTAAGAACATTTTGCATGTAAAAGATAGTCCTTTCTATTTTTATTTCACCCATGGAGTTTTTTTATGTAGTCAGATTTTGCTTTTCATTTTGGCACAGTTTTTGATCTACAGAGAAGTTGCGAAGATGTTAGTACTCTGCAGAGTTCTGCTATACCCTTCGCCCAGCTTATCCTAGTGATAACTGCTTTTACATAACGGTGGTACGTTTGTCCAGATTATCAACTAGAAGTTAACATTGATACAGTTGTAGTTAGAGTTTTGAATCTTGTCCTGTGGCTTTTGAGTATTCCTGGAATGCTTAAAAGGCCTCGCTTATTACTTTCCCTTTTCAGTGGGGGTGGTTGGGGATAGCCAGGGATAGCTCTGTGCTTATTTTCTGTTTTCATATTTGATTTCTTTGAAATGTATTTTACTTTTTACAGGAGTTTGATTGGAACACATATTTATTTTCATTCAGATTCTTAAGCAGATTTGTCAGTGTGTTTTGAATTAATCAACTTCTGGGCCGTACATTTTATAAAAGACAAAAACTATCTGCAGAATTTTTTTTGTAGTTTATTATCTAATCCCTGACTATGATATTTTTTGCAACATCTAACATATGAGTGGTTTATAAAGGAGAGTATAAAATGTAGTTTATTTAATATTTGTGGTAAGAATTCTTCTAAGACCAGTGGGTCAAGAATATTTTCCTTGGATCCTAAATAAATGACTTTGTAACTTTGATAGTTGGGAGTTTTGTATCATTAAACCGTTCTAAGTCTTCTTGAGGGAGGCAGAAAGACCTAGCCCAGTACTGAGTTTTGTGTTGGTATACCGAGAGCAAAATGTCCCTAGTCCCAAGAATGAAGTATTTGCCTGAAGTCTAGGAATTGGGTGGACTTAAAGTCATCAAGCTGTCCCAGATGATATAGTTTACATGCAACTATTATCATTTGGAGAATTTCACCTGCTTAATTTTCAGCGAATAGAATGTTGCCTATAACATCTTGACCTTTTAAGAGTAGATACATATCCGCCCCCCCCACCCCCACCCCCAAGTAGAATTACATGAAGTTTCGGAGAAAACCACTGGTCTGAGGCTCACCCTGTGCCCGGGTAGCCCATTCCATTGTTAGGAAGGGTTTTTTCAGCTTAGAGGAATCCTTGACAAAATAAGAAATTTAAAGTATACAGTGTGGGCCGCTGGGTGGCTCAAGCGGTTATCTGACTCTTCATTTCAGCTCAAGTCATGATCTCACAGTTTCTCATGGGTTCGAGCCCCACGTCGGGCTCTGTGCAGACAGTGCCGAACCTGCCTGGGATTCTTTCCTGTCTCTCTGCCCCTCCCCCACTCACGTGCGCTCACTCTGTCTCTCAAAGTAAATGAACTTAAAAAAATATATACGATGTGACTTGATGTGCCTTGTGGAAAGATTCCCCTCCCATCCAGGTAACCCCTCCATTGTCTCCTTTTTAAAAAAAATTTTTTTTGGTGAGGCTATAAAAGTTCACAGACCTCCGTTACACAATACACGATTGTCAACCATGTTGTGCGTTAGATGTTCAAGTTTATTCATCTTGTACCTGGAAGTTGATGCCTTTCTTACTAGTCTCTCTCCGTTTCCCCCAGCCCCTGGCAGCCACTTTTCTGTTTGAGTTTTGTGTTGTTGTTGTTTTTTAATTATTCTACATAATAAGTGATAGTGAGCAGTATATCTTTCTCCCTCTGGGTTATTTTAGTTGGTGTAATGCCCTCTAGGTTCATCCATGTTGTTGAAAATGGTAACATTTCCTTCAAGTCTAAATAATATAATAATGAAATACTATTACTGTTATGTACATGTATATTTTCTTAATCTGTAGAAGGACACATTGGTCGTTTCCATGTCTTGGCTGTTATAAATAGTTCAGTGAACATAGGAGTACAGCTGTCTCTTAAAGATAATTTTGTTTCAGTATGTGCCCAGAGGTGGGAGTGCTGGGTCACATGATAGTTCTGTTTCTGATTTCTTGAGGAACCTCTGTACTGTCTTCTGAGTGGCTGCACCAGTTTGCATTCCCACCAACAGTGCACGAGGGTTCCCTTTTCTCCACATCCTCTCCAGAAGTTACCTGTTTTCTGTTTGATGATGGCCATTCTGACAGGTGTGGAATGGTACCTCATTGTGGTTTTTGGTATTTCCTTGATGATGAGTGATGTGGAGCACCTTTGCACGTACTTTTCCACGTACCTGTTGGCTGTCTGGATGTCATCTTAAGGGAAAATAATTTAATCGGGCCCTTGCCCATGCCCATTTTTAAATTGGATTATTTGGGTTTGTGGTTTTTGCTCTTAAACTGTAGGAGTTATGGCATAGTTTGGATGTTAACCCCATGTTGGGCGTGTGGTTTTCCGACCTTTTCTCCCACTCAGTAGACTGCCTTTTCATGGATGGTTTTCTTTGCCGTGCAGCTTTTTAGTTTGATATAGTCCAACTTGTTTCTTGCTTTTGTTGCCTTTTTTTTTTTTTTTTTTTTTTTTTTTTAATAAAAGTAAGATTGAGTGAGAGCACACACAAGCAGGCAGGGGCAGAGAGAGAGGGAGAGAGAATCCCAAGCAGGCTGTGTGCTGTCAGTGCAGAGCCTGACCAGGGGGAATGGGGCTCGATCTCAGGAACCACAAGATCATGACCTGAGTTGATATTCAAGAGTCAGACACTTAACTGACTGAGCCACCCTGGTGCCCCTTGTTGCCTTTTAATATCAAATCCAAATTACTGCGTATGTTTTCTTCCAGGAACTTCATGGTTTCAGGTCTTACATTCAACTTTTCAGTCCCTTTTGAAGTGACTTTTGTGTATGGTGTCACATGGGGTCCAGTTTCACTCTTTTGCATGTATCTGTCTGGTTTTCCCAACACCGTTTATTGAAAAGACTCCCCTTTCTCCATTGTGTGTTCTTGGCTCCTTTGAAAATTGACCATATATACATGGGTTTATTTCTGGGCTTTTAAAAGTATTTTATTTATTTTTGAGAATGAGTGTGCAGGAGCTAGTGGGGGAGGGGAAGACGGGGGCTGGAGAGAGAGAGTCCCAAGCCGCTCAGCATGGAGCCTGACATAGGGCTCGATCTCATGACCACAAGATCATGACCTGAGTTGAACACTCAAATGACTGAGCCACCCAGGTGCCCCTATTTCTGGGCGTTCTGTTCTGTTCTTATGACAATACCGTACTGTTTTCATTACTGTATCTTTGTAATATATATAGTTTGAAATCCAGAATTGGGATGCCTTCCAGTCTGTTCTTTTCCAAGATTGCTTTCACTATTCCGGGTCTTCTGTGGTTCCATGTGAACTTTCTATGAAAAATGCCATTGGAATTTTGACTGGCATTGCGTTGAATCTGTAGTCTGGTTTGGGCACTACGGACGTACTTCCTGTTCCTCCCTCTGTGAGCCTGGCACGTTTCCTGTTCCTCCCTCCTTGAGCCTGGTGCATTTCTCCCATTTGTTTGCATCTTCAGTTTCTTTCATTAATGTTTATGATTTTCAGCAAACAGACCTTTCACCTCCTTGGCTAAATTTATCCTTAGGAATTCTTTTTGATGCTATTGTAAATGGGGTTGTTTTCTTAATTTTTATGGTAGTTGGTTATTGGTATATGGAAACAAAGTGAATTCTTATGTGTTGATGTTGTAGCCTGCAACTTTACTGAAATCATTTCATAGTTTGGATAGCTTTTTTGGTG
This sequence comes from Panthera pardus, assembly GCF_024362965.1. NCBI lineage: Eukaryota > Metazoa > Chordata > Mammalia > Carnivora > Felidae > Panthera > Panthera pardus. Next base: position 83,840,099 of record NW_026526788.1, read on the forward strand.
GAGTCTTTAGGATTTCTTAGATATAAGAAATGAGGTCATCTTCAAACAATTTTACTTTGTCCTTTCTGATTTGGATAGTCTGTGCCTCGCTTACTGCTCTAGCCGGGTCTTCTAGTAGTCTGTTTAATAAAAGTGGGAAGAGTGGACATCCCTGTTTTGTAACTGATCCTTAGAGGAATGGCCGTCAGTTTTCACCGTTGTGTTGGCTGTGGGCTTGTCATCCATACCTTTGTTGAGGTACATTGCCTCTCTACCCAGTGTGTTGAGAGTTTTTATCATGAAAGCATGTTGAATTTTCTGTCAGATGCCTTTTCTGCAGCTGAGAGGATTAGGATTTTTATCCTTGACTCTGTTAATGTGGTATACACCACACTGATGGATGTTGAACGAGTCTTACGTCCCTGCAGTAAATCCCACTCGATCACAGTGTGTGATCCTTTCCCTGTACTGTTCAACTCTGTTTGCTAATGCTTTGTTGCAGATTTTTTCATTTGTGCTCATCAGAGTATCGGCCTCTAATTTTCTTGTGGTGTCCTTGTCTGGCTTGGCCTTATAAAATGGCGTTGGATGTGTTCCCTCTTCATTCTCAAAAGGGTTCAAGAAGGATTGGTATTCATGTGTAAATGTTTGGTGTAACTCACCAGCAAAGCCATCTAGTCCTGGACTAGAAGTTGTTTTTTTATTTTGGTTGTTTTTAAAGTTTATTTTTGAGAGAGCATGAGCAGGCGAGCGTCGGAGAGACAGGGAGGCGAGGATCCGAAGGAGGCTTTGCGCTGACAGCAGTGAGCCAAACACAGGGCTCGAAAGCACGAACTGTGAGATCATGACCTGAGCCAAAGTTGGACGCTCAACCGAATGAACCACCCAAGTGCCCCACCTTTGTAAGTTTTTGATTACGAATTCAGTGTCCTTACTAGTAATTTGTCTAGATTTTCTGTTCATTATGCAGTCCTGGTAGATTAGGTTTGTAAGAATTTATCCATTTCTTTTAGATTGGCCTATTTGTTTGTATATAATTTGTAGTAGTCGCTTTCGGTCCTTTGTGTTTTTGTGGTGTCCGTTGTGAGGTCTCCTTTTATAATTTTGAGGCCTCTTTTCTTGATTAGTCTAGCTAAAGGTTTGGTAATTTTTTTCCTATCTTTTCAAAATATCGCTCCTTAGTTCCATTGATCTTGTCTGTTGTCCTTTTTCTTTCACTTACTTCTGCTCTGATTTTCTTTTCCTGCCTTCAAAGTTTGGCTTTAGTTTATTCCTTTGTCTAACTCCTTGAGGTGTAGATGTGGTTGAGACCCTTCTTCCTAGTGTGGCTACAAACCTCGTCCTAGAACTGCTCTTGTGGTATCTCAGGTCTTGGTATGTGTGCTGTTTCTGTGTTTGGTTCAGGCGCTGTTTTATTTTGCTTTTGATTTATTCTTAGACCCATTGTTTGGTCCAGGAGCATGTTTAATCCCCACATGGTGGTGAATCTCACAGTTTTCTTAGAATTTGTAGTTTTATACCTTTGTGGTTGGCAGAGAAGCTTGATGTATTTCCACTCTTGAATGTATTGACTTGTTTTGTGCCCTAACATATGCTCGATCCTCAGCGTTCCATGTTTGCTTGAGAAGAATTTGCTGAAATGTTCTGTGTATGTCAGTTCCTTCTGGTCTAATGGGTAATAAGTCTGTTACCTTACTTTTTTTCCCCCTGTTTGGATAATCTATCCATTGTTGAAAGTAGGGTATTAAAAAGTCCCCTGCTTCTGTATAACTGTTCTTTTTTTTAAGGTCTGTTAATGTTTGCATCCTGTACTTAGGTGTTCCTAGGTTTGGCACATAAATATTTATAAGTGTTATGTCTTTTTAATGAACTAACCCCTTTATCATTATATAACGACCTTCTTTGTCTCTTGTTACAGTCGTTGGCTTAGTCTGTTTTGCCTGATGTAAGTGTAGCTACCCCATCTTTTTTTTTTTCAACGTTTAAAGAAATTAACTGGATTTTAATTAGACAGGTAGTAGTTGAGAATATTCTTTTTTTTTAAATTTTATCCAGTGTTTATTTGTATTTGAAGATATATTTTTTTAAATATAATTTATTGTCAAGTTAGCCAACATACAATGTATATAGTATCCTCTTGGCTTTGGGGGTAGATTCTCGTGATTCATTGCTTCCATACAACACCCAGGGCTCATCCCAGTTGCCCTCCTCAATGCCCATCACCCATTTTCCCATCTCCCCCGCCCTCCCCACCCCACTTTTTTGGGAGTTTCCCTTTGCATGGGGTATCTTTTTTCATCTTGTTCAGTCTGTGTGTGTCCCTAAAGCTGAAGCCGTCTCTTGTAGGCAGCATGTAGTTGAGTCTTGGTGTTTGATCCCATTCAGCTGCTCTGTCTTTTGATTGGAGAATTTAGTCCATTTACACGTAAAGTAATTATAGACTTACTGTTGCCATTTTATTCATTGTTTTTTGGCTTTTTTTGTAATTCCTTTGTTTCTTTCTTCCTCTCTTGCTCTCCCTTTATGATGCCATGACTTTGTGTAGTGGTGTACTTAGACTCCTTCCTCCTTTGTGTATCTACCATAGGATTTTGCTTTGTGGTTACCGTGAGACATGTGAAACATCTTCTTATGACAACAGTCTATTTTAAAGTGGTAACTTCATATTTTAATGTTGGCTTTTAGTTTATTACAAACTCTCATACTTCATTGATCATTTCTCTGAGGAATTTTAGAAAACTTCTGCTAAAGACATGAATGAATGATTTATTTGATATTTACATTCCTGTATGACTTATAAGTGACAAGTTTTTATTCTCTTTACATTTTTTTAACATTTATTTATTTTTGAGAGATAGACACAGGGCACAAGCGAGGGAGGGGCGGAGAGAAGGAGACACAGAATCTGTCAGCCCAGAGCCTGACGTGGGGCTCGAACCCACAAACTGTGAGATGGTGACCTGAGCTGAAGTTGGACGGTCAACCGACTGAGCCACCAGGTGCTCCTGTTCTTTTTAAATGTAGCATATAAATCCTAGTTTGGGGTGAGAGATGTCAGACTTGTTCTGTGTAGTACTTATTTGCAGACAGACCTGGGTTCTAATCCCCTCTTCCACTTTCCGAGTGTGTAACCTGTGAAGCTGGCCACTCGGCATCTCTCTGCTTCCGCTCTGAGTGGTCCTGCTGGGTGCTCTCAGATGCTTGTTTGCACAGTGTCCATGCCGGGCCATTATTGCAAGCCTCCCCGATAGGGCATTTTTCTTACTAACTTTCCTGCTCTAGAGCTTGTTAAAGTTTTGCTGCCTTCATAACTGTTTCAAAGGCACTTTTTCCCTCTTACTTCCCAACCTTCTCCTTTCCAAGACTCCTTCCCAGCAGATATTGATGTAGAAAGGCGTGGGCCATGGGCCCCTCCGATGTGTGGGGGCATGAGAACCAGGCTGTGAGTTCTCACCTGGCAGCTGCCCGGCGGCCGTGTGCCTCCGGTGCTCCTCTGGGCATCTGCTGTGTGTGGGGACAGTAGACACACTTGTGAAGCTGTCACACGTGGAAGTGAGCTTGTAGATGGCCTTTCACGCTGTAAGAGCTGACATAAAGTTAGCTGGCATAATAAAGATTCTGAAGTCTTTTCTTCTCTCTTTACTACCCCCTTTCCCGGTTATATCGGTTTTACCAATAATTGAAGTCTCTCACCACTCAGGAATATACCTCTTAATGAGGTAATATTTAAGGCATTTTATAAACTTTAAAGTGCTGTTGATATCGGTCGTTTGTGACTTTGTGGACATTACCTCATTTAAGCATGTTGTAATCTTTATATATTTGAAAGACGTCAGTTTATCTGCAGAATGCTGAAATTTTCTGGATTAAGTTGGATGAGTAGGAGGATTTCAGTGTCTGTAATAGATTTAGGAGGACTTTAAAAATCTTATTTTCCACATTGAATTAAAACAGATTAAGATTAACCATTTTCTGAAATGGAAGAAAAAAGCCATTGTTTCCAATTCCTGTTTATATAGCTGAGTCTGCGAAATTAAAAAAAAGAAAAAATGCGATTACCCTGAGCCTCCTCTTAGAGCTCATCCCCTTCAGCTGCCGCCTCCTGGGGGCACTGGGCACTGCAGCCACGGGGTCCCACCGTGCTCACCTGCGAAGCCATGTGGGGTCGGACCCCAGTGGTCCCCCGTGGTCTCCTGTGGGGTGGAATGAGAGGGACTGGAGCAGCGCACGTTTCCAGCTCATGTCTAGAGAGTTTTCTTTTGGATCACAGAATTGTCAGGTGAAACTCTCAGCTTGTGCTCTGCTGGGTGGGCTTCCTGACACATGGGTGTTTTCCTCTGCTTTATACTAAAACACACCTCCATCATTCTGGGCTTGAGGAGTCGTAGAACATCTTCATTAAAACATACTTTTTGTTACCATAGGCACTGCACTGTCATATCGGGTGGGCACCCATGTTTTAAAGGAGGTGGTACAGAAGGACCTTCAGTCATTTTGAATTTCTCCTTTTTGGAGCTTAACAGTCTATGTTGGAGAACCATCTTTCTGTAAGTTGTGTTCTGCCTTCGGCAGTTGTAGGTCCGAGTCAAGGGTTACAGCTTTAGAATCTCACAGACGACAGGCTGCCTCTGGACTGTGACTTTGGAAAGTGAACCTGTACGGTTCAGTTTTCCATAAAACAAGATCCCTCCCTCCTAGGGTGGCTGTCAGCTGTACAGGAGCAGACAGGAAGCTCTCAGCACCAAGGCCAGCCTAGAAACGGCACCGCGCACGCCGCACCTCCACCCTGGGGTTGGCACTTTTTGGGGGACACAGTCCTCAGAAGATCTAGCCGGCAGCCCTGCCGGGGACTGACTTTTCCCTTCCCTCTGAAACACTCCGACCTCCTGTTACCAGGCTCTGGATAGTTTCATCTGTCCAGGGGATGGCTGTGACCTTTTGAAAGTAGGTGAGAAAGACCCACATGGCAAAGAATCCCAGAAGTAAAGACAGGAGGTGAGAAACAGCCTTGACAGAGCCCCGGTTCTTCTGCTGTGGACCCCGACACCACACTGTTCCCCAAACGCGGAGGTTCCAAGTTGTCCATGAAACAGGGCTACTCATCTATCCCTTGGTTCTTAGGGGCCCAAGCTGGGAGGGACCCAAGGACAAGGGCAGAGGAGAACAAAGTGTGGCTGACCAGGCCCATGCCCCCGTGTGTCCTGAGAGCCGCCGAGACCATGCGTGGCCGCCGGCGCCTTAGTGATGGAGGCTGCTCACACCGACCCCGTGTTCATCGTACAAGCTGAGTTCTGTGGAAGTGTGCTCTGTTTATTCAGGGAGGTGTGGGATGGAGTGTGGATGTGTCCGTTTTGGGGTTCAGTCCTGTGTGACTTCACTTCTGCCTTCCCCTTGGGTCCTACGCCTGCCCGACAGACCGGCCAACAGCTTGTGTTCTGCAAAGTCTTTGTCTAATTGGGAGAGGTGGGGAGGGTTGCAGGCAGAGCACCACCACGTGAGGGACCCCATCGCTCTGCGATGGTATTTCTTGGAGAGCAGGAATCTTCCCGGGTTCATTATGACCCTAGATTGGTGGTGTAGTCTTGAGGCCAGATTCTATTTTGGGTGAACACCTTCATATTATTCCAGCTATTTCTAATTAGTATGAAGGCATTTCTGCTGAAAAAGTGGAGAAGGTACAGGCATATGGTATAAACATCAACATGGGCATATTTTCTACTGGTCAAAGTACATGCTAATATCATCCTTAATGGGGAAAAACGGAGCAGTTTCCCCCTAAGGTCAGGAACATGACACGGATGTCCACTCTCGCCACTGTTATTCAACATAGTGTTGGACGTCCTAGCCTCTGCAGTCAGACAACACAAAGAAATAAAAGGCATCCAAATTGGCAAGGAGGAAGTCAACCTTTCACTGTTCACAGACGACATGATACTCTATGTGGAAAACCCAAAAGATTCTACCAAAAAACTGTTAGAACTGATTTATGAATTGAGCAAAGTCACAGGATATAAAATTAATGCAGAGAAATCAGTTGCATTTCCATATACCAACAATGAAGCAGCAGAAAGGGAAATCAAAGAATCAAGCCCATTTACAACTGCACCAAAAACCGTAAACCTAGAGTAAACCTAACCAAAGAGGTGAAAAACCTATACACTGAGAACTATAAAAAGCTTATGAAAGAAATTGAAGAAGACATAGAAAAAAAATAGAAAAATATTCCATGCTCCCGGATTGGAAGAACAAATATTGTTAAAACGTCGATACTACCCAGAGCTGTCTACATATTCAGTACAATCCCTATCAGAATAACATCGGCATTCTTCACAGTGCTAGAACAAGCAATCCTAAAATTTGCATGGAACCAGAAAAGACCCAAATAGCCAAAGCAATCCTGAAAAAGAAAAAGCTGGAGGCATCACAATTCCGGACTTCAAGATATATTACAAAGCTGTAATCATCAAGGCAGTATGGTACTGGCACAAGAACAGACACTTTGATCGGTGGAGTAGAATAGAGAACCCAGAAATGGACCCACAGACGTATGGCCAACTAATCTGTGACAAAGCAGGAAAGAATATCCAATGGAAAAAAGTCTCTTCAGCAAATGGTGCTATGAAAACTGAACAGTGACATACAGAAGAATGAGCCTGGACCACTTTCTTACACCAGACACAAAAATAAACTCAAAATGGATGAAAGGCCTAAATGTAAGACAGGAAGCCGTCAAAATCCTAAAGGAGAAAGCAGGCAAAAACCTCTTTGGCCTCGCCTGCAGCAACTTCTTACTCAACATGTGTCCAGAGGCGAGGGAAACAAAAGCAAAAATGAACTATTGGGACCTCATCAAGATAAAAAGCTTCTGCACGACAAAGGAAACAATCAGCAAAACTAAAAGGCAAAGGACAGAATGGGAAAAGATATTTGCAAATGACATATCAGATAAAGGGTTAGTATCCAAAATCTATAAAGAGAGCTTATCAAACTCAGCACCCAAAAAACAATCCAGTGAAGAAATGGGCAAAAAACATGAATAGACACTTTTCTAAAGAAGACATCCAGATGGCCAACAGGCACAAGAAAAGATGCTCAATATCACTCATCATCAGAGAAATACAAATCAAAACCGCAATAAGATACTACCTCACACCAGTCAGAATGGCTAAAATTAACAACTCAGGCAACAACCGATTTTGGCGAGGAAGCAGAGAAAGAGGAACCCTTGTGCACTGCTGGTGGGAATGCAAACTGGAAAACAGCCACTCTGAAAAACAGTATGGAGGTTCCTCCAAAAATTAAAAATGGAACTACTCTGTGATGCAGCAATTGCATTACTAGATATTTACCCACAGGATACAGGTGTGCTGATTCAAAGGGGCACATGCACCCCAGTGTTTATAGCAGTGCTTTTTCAACAATAGCCAAAGCATGGAAAGAACCCCAGTGTCCGTCGAGAGATGGATAAAGAAGATGTGGTATATATATACACATGCACAATGGAGTGTTACTCGACAATCAAAAAGAATGAAATCTTGGCATTTGCAACAACATGGGATTGAAGTAGAGTATATTATGCTTAAGGAAATTAAGTCAAATATCACATGACTTCACTCATGTGGAATTTAAGATACAAAACTAATGAACATAAGGGAAGCAAAAATAAAATAAAAACAGGGAGGGGGACAAAACATAAGAGATTGTTAAATATAGAGAACAAACTGAGGGCACTGGAGGGACTGTGGTTTGGGGGATGGACTAAATGGGCACGGGGCATTAAGGAGGACGCTCGCTGGAATGAACATTGAGTGTTGCATGAAGGGGATGAGTAGGGGCGCCTGGGTGGCTCAGTCGGTTGAGCGTCTGACTTCAGCTCAGGTAATGATCTCGCATTCGGTGGGTTCGAGCCTTGCATCGGGCTCTGTGCTGACAGCTCGGAGCCTGGAGCCTGCTTCAGATTCTGTGTCTCCCCTCTGCCCCTCCCCTACTTGTGCTCCAACTCCCTCCCTCCCTCCCTCTCTCCCTCTGTCTCTCCCTCAAAAATGAAAATAAAAAATATTTTAAAAAATATGAAGGGGATGAATCACTGGATTCTACTCCTGAAATCATTATTGCACTATATGCTAACTTGGATGTAAATTAATAATAATAATAATAATAATAATAATAATAATAATATTGTAGCTAGTTGAATAGTGACTAAATGAAATCACTGATTTTTAAACATTTTAAATACACAGTTCAAATGTAGCTTATGTAGTAAACTGTATGTTTTCCCTGTTCTATTTTCTAATTTTATATTAGTAGTTTTAGGAGGAAAAAACAGCATCACTGTAAATTAGATGTTGATCATAATAAAATAAAATTATTCAAAAGTGCAGATTCTTCTCGGAACAAAAACTTCCGGGAAAGTTAAACTTATTCTTGTGTAGACACTGGACCTGGTGTCCAGGTGCTGTAATCCGGAGAGACAATCTCGCGAAGCGCAGATGGCAGGAGCGCACGTTATTTGTGCTGACGTGCCCTCACCTTCCTGGAAGTAATGGAACCACTTCCGTGGGATTCCCCGGCTAAATATTTTGAAGCAGCATCAACAATATTTACCGTCAACAGCTCTATTTTTAATTTTTTTTTTTAACGTTTTATTTATTTTTGAGACAGGGAGAGACAGAGCATGAACAGGGGAGGGTCAGAGAGAGGGAGACACAGAATCTGAAACAGGCTCCAGGCTCTGAGCTGTCAGCACAGAGCCCGACGCGGGGCTTGAACTCACGGACCGCGAGATCATGACCTGAGCCGAAGTCGGCCGCTTAACCGACTGAGCCACCTAGGTGCCCCCAGCTCTATTTTTAATACATGACTACCTTTTCATATTTTTAAACCGGATTTCTGTTTAATTTCTAATGCACGACTGGCATTTTGTGGGAGCCGCTGGGCCCGTCTATAAAATCGGGCTCTCTGGAGCAGATGCACACCGCTCAGCATGATCTGACGCCACCGGAGTGAGGGTCAGACCTGATCGTGACAGAGGAGAGTCCTTTTTTTAACCTACCTTTTGACTGGTTCCTTTTTTAACCTGAATGTTGGAAGATGTCTGTTTACGGAGGACGTAAAGGACTGGCTAGGAGCGGGCCCATCTTCCAGCGGTGGACGGCCGCCTCCTGCACCTCGTGCTCAGGGCCACCTTATGCTGGCAGCCTTGCGAGCCCTGTGCACCATGGTGATGGAGGGAGCTGATAAGGGCGGGATCTTGTCTGTGAATTGATGCAGAAGATCTTTCTAGTGTTACGATTCCTGTTAACGCAGCACAAAGTATTTCAGCACTCCGCTTCTGATGGGTGGCTGACAGGTGTTTCAAACCTTACACAATAAGCATGGTTCTTATCTGGATATAGTTTCCTAACATTTACCTTTACGACATTTAATTGCACGCCTTTTTTCTTTTTTTTCAAAACTAAGAAACCCCATTTATTTGTCTAGCATTTTAGAGTTTCCCACTTGCATTTTTATCCATTATTTTCTGATCATTCACAGTAACTTCTCGAGTAAGGTGGGACTGGGATGATTATTCCATTTGTGTAATTGGGAAACTGAGGTTCAGAAAGGTAAATTCAGTTGATCAAAGTCTGCAACACTAATGACAAACCTGGGACTAAAAAATAGTTTCTAGATTCCCATAGCTAGTGCTTTCTTTAATACAAACATTGCAACAAATAGATGAAATGAAGATCAGTCTCACTAGTAATTAGAGAAATAGAAATTAACATATCAAAATTCTTGTCTTCTAATTGCATGCCTTTTAAACATTCCTTTCTGTGCAACTTTTGCTGGGTTTCAGATTTTAACTTTTAAAAGGATATCATCACACGTTATTTCCAAATGATAAAATCTGTCTTGGTTTTTAAAAACTTATTTTTTGATGGAGCTGAGAGGAGGAAAACGAATCATGGAATAAGTGAATGCACGTGATCTGCTGCAGAATAGAACCCTTTTTCCCAGGGTTGCTGTTTTGGAATTTAAATTCTCTGCAGTTTTCCTTCCCCTGAACAAAGCACTTAGATTTTAGCACCAGCGCGTTCTTGGCTCTTGAGTAAAAAGGTGGCTCCCCCAGTGTGCCTCGAGCCTGACCAGGCCATTATGGCTGCTCTGCCGACCTCATATCGACTTCAGGGACTGTTGACCGAAAGGAGAATTATTTCTTTTTTAGAGGAAAGATATTTATGACTGAAAACAGTGCTAAAAACATGAGAATATTGATCATGGTTTTGAGAGATGCTTGCAGTGAATCACAGGATATACCTAAATATCGGCTTTATTCCATCTTTCCTAAAAGACAGATTGCCAACACAAAAGATGAACAATCTTGAGGGGAAAAATCTTATATCTTTCTGCTAAGCTGTCTTTCCTCCATAACAATAGGGAGAAAAGAGGTCTGTGTGGCTTCTTCAAATAAGGAAGGAGCATAATAAACAGTATAGTGGAAGCCCCCGTGAAACTGCCTTGGGTGCACTTGATTTAACTTGTAGTAATAAGTGAAATTAACATCAGATGGAAACTCAGATAGCTGAACATTTAGCCAATCAAACAACAAACAGTTATTCTGAAATCAACATGAAAATACAGCAAAAGACCCATTATCATCTGAGGACCTGATTCATTGCCTTCAGAGATAATGTTTGGAGGTATAATTTCCATGGAATTTGTAAAGGAACAAGTGAAGCAGTTACTCCCCTATCAGATGTGGTAAAGCAGATACTTTCTTGTGACCTTATTTTTTCTTAAGTTTTAGTCCTATTTGGGATGGAGGTAGGGCGGCTGCCTTTATAGCTGGAGGGCAGAAGCAGATTTTCCCTGCTGTGGTAGAGTGCCTTGCCCTGGGGGGGGGGGTGGAAGCCAGGTCCCTTGGGGTTTGGTCCAGTCCCTCCCTCTTTTTCTTTCCTGCATCTAACAGCACCCTGCTTTCCCGGCAGTGGACCTTGTCGGTGTTCAGGTGGCCTTCGTGTGCTGCTGTGTCTGCACGTGCTGACCCTTCCTTGCTGCCAGCCTCTCCCTTCCCGTTCTTTTTTTTTTTTTTAATTGTTTTTTTTTTAACGTTTATTTATTATTGAGAGAGAGAGACAGAGCATGAGCAGGGGAGGGGCAGAGAGAGAGGGAGACAAAGAATCTGAAGCAGGTTCCAGGCTCTGAGCCCAACACAGGGCTCAAACTCAACAAACCGCGAGATCATGACCTGAGCCGAAGTCAAACGCTTAACCAACTGAGCCACCCAGGCGCCCCATCTCCCTTCCCGTTCTGACACCGCCACCTCCAGCAGGGGACCCATCATTGCATGCCATTGCCAAGTCTTTGAAACCTGCCAGACTAACAGCCTTGACTCTTTTGGAGGAGTCGGGAGGAGGAAAATACCATACATAATGGCTTTGTGTCGCGGGGACGCACAGAATGTACATCACCACGTGGTCAGAGCTGGCAGGGTGAGATCAAGACTTGGTGTGCCGTGGGGCGAGGAGCCTCTGATGCAGAGCAGAAGCTTGTGCCCAGTATGGCAACACACTGACCGTGGAGAAGAGGGTTGGGTGTTGTGTTGAGGTGAGGCCTGTGTGGCCATCTTAAGATCAGCAGGCATAAAAGGTCTTCTTAGGGAACATAGTTGCTAGGGGATCCTGTGCAGTGACAACCAGGAAACTCTGTTCTTTGGTTCACAAGAAGATGGGAGCCCTGGGGACGCCTGGGTGGCTCAGCCAGTTAAGCGGCCAGCTTCAACTCATGATCTCCTGGTTTGTGAGTTCGAACTCCATGTCAGGCTGTGTGCTGACAGCTCAGAGCCTGGAGCCTCTTTCCGATTCTGTGTCCCTCTTCCTTTCTGCCCCTCCCCCCACTCACGCGTGCACCTGCCCTCCCTCCCTCCCTCCCTCCCTCTCCCTCTCTCTCTCTCAAAAATTTTTTAAAAAGACAGAAGCCTTAAAATTGTCTCGCTCTTTGCCCGTTGGCCTGATTGGCATACAGGTGACCCCTGCCTGCCCCCTGGGGACCTGATGGGCATCGTGAATTTAAAAAAAAAAAATTTTTTTTTACATTTATTTATTTTTGAGAGACAGAGTGAGACAGTGCACGAGTGGGGGAGGGGCAGAGAGAGAGAGAGAGAGTCACAGAATCCGAAGCAGGCTCCAGACTCTGAGCTGTCAGCACAGAGCCCGACGCGGGGCTTGAACCCACGAACCGTGAGATCATGACCTGAGCTGAAGTCAGATACTCAACCAACTGAGCCACCCAGGTGCCCTGGCATCGTAAATTTTAACACCGACACATAAAAACAAGTGATTTCATGTTTTAAAAAGTGCGTATGGATTGTTTTTTGTATGAGGGGATTTAATTTTATAACTTGAGATATTTTACATTTCCTAAAATTCACCCACATGAAGTGTATATATATAGTTCAGTGGTATTTAATACATTCATGGAGTTGTATACCTATCCCCACAGTCTTGCTGGAGAACGTATTAACGCCCCGGAAGGACTCCTGTTCCTACCCGGTCCATCCCTGTTCCTCTTTTCCCAGCCCCAGTCGATCACTAGTGTACTTCTGTCCAGGAACTTGACTCTTCTGGACACATCACATCGAAGGCCTAAACTTTAGGATTCCATTTTTGTCTGGCTTTTTTTTTTTTTTTTTTTTTTTTTTTTACTTATGTGTTTACAAGATCCACGTATCAATACTTCATTCTCTTTTAGGAACAATACTTGATTGGGTGCGCTGCATTTTATCAGTTGCCAGACATTTGGGTTATTTTGTCTTTTGGCTCAACTGCCAAGATCCTACTGCTGTGAACTATTTTGCGTGGATGCAGACTTTCATTTCTCTTGGTTACACACCTCAGAAATGGAATTGCTGGGTTCCGTGGCAGTTTTACGTTTGGCGTTTTGAAGAGCCTCCGGAAGGTTTCGCCAGACAGCTCTACCTTTTTACATTCCTGTCAGCAGTGTGGGGAGCCCCAGTTTCTTCACATACTCCCCAATGTTTGTTACCGTCTTCCTGACTTTAGCTGTCACAGTTGGGTGAAATGGGTTCTCCTTACGTGAAGTGGAGGCAAATGATGAGGCTGGGAAGGGGGACCAGGAGGACCTGTTTTTCTGCAAAACAGGGTTGCAGGGGCGCCTGGTGGCTTAGTCGGTTGAGTGTCCAACCCTTGATTTCAGCTCAGCTCATGATCTCACGGGTTGTGAGTTCAAGTCCCATACCGGGCTCTGTGGTGATGGTGCGGAGCCTGCTTGGGATTCTCTCTGTTTCAAAAACCTTAAAAAAAGTGGGGGGGTTGCATGTTGCATGTTGGGTTCACAATTCTAGGGGACCACAGAGGGCATACTTAGTGAACTATTTTTTTCCCCAGATGCCATATTTTAGAGCTATAAATGGCACGAGAAGGTACTCAGAGTATACAGTTGGATAAAATTTGACCTGTAGGACTGTAATCAAAATAGTGACGTTTCCCTCACCACACCTGCCCCTTGGGAACCCCTCACCTCATCCCTTCCTTCTCTTGTTTCTCCTCCCTATGATGTCACTACACATTAGTTTGAGTTTTCTGGAATTTTATAAAGGATTATTATACATGTGCACATAAAGTTTTGTGACTTTGTAAGTAGAGTTACATAGTTGGACACCTTCTGGCAGACCTGTGTTGAGATTCGTCCACAGTATGTACATCAGTAGGTCGTTCCTTTTTTGCCGGGTGGTCCTCACCGGGTAGACAACTTCTCGTTTGTTGATGTCCACTGGGGATTTCACCCCAGTTTTAGTTCTTAGAAACGAAGCTGCTGTGGACATTTGTGAAGAAGTCTTTCTCCAGACCCGTGTTTTTACTTCACTCTGAGTGGATCATACGGTCAGGGGACGTTTGGCATTTTCACAGGTCCCCGAACTGTCTTCCACGGTGGCTGCACTATTTGCTTTCCTACCAGTAGTGAGATTCACAGCCCCTCCACACTCTGGATTTGGAGTCCTTCTCCCTCTGCTGCGAGGACCCAGCGATTCTTGTAAGGGCAAGTCTGCTGGTCTGAAAGTGTTTTAACGTTAGAAAGATTTCCTTTTTTGCTGTGCATAAATTTTGACAGTTTTTTTTTTAAAGATCTTGTTCCATTGTCCGGTGACTTGCACTGTTTTTGATCAGAAATCAGCCATCATCCTTGCCTCTGTGAAACTATCTACAGGTTGCAAATCTTTAACAGCACCATTTCTTATGTCCCCCGCGTTTCTCTGCTTGCCTCTTCATCTGAAATACAGTTATAGTTGCTGTTTTAACATCCTTGTCTGCTGATTATAACATCTGTGTCAGTTTGGGGGTGATTTTGGTTTTTCTTACGTGGCCCATAATTTTCTCCTTTTATGTCTCTAATGTTTAGATGCTTGATAATGTAGACTTTACCTGGTTAAGTACCGGATGTTTTTGTTTTTAATATTCTTTAGCTCACTTCTGAAATGTAAGTAGGTTAAATGGAAGCCATTTGACCCTTTTAGGTCTTGCTCTTAAGACTTCCTAGTCGGAATGAGAGTGGCGTTTAGTCTAGTGCTTCTTGTTCGTAGCCACGGAGGCAAGACTCAGATGTTCTACCCGGTGTCCTGTGAATGCTGGGGTGTCCCTTCTACGTAGCGGGAATAGGCACGTGTCCTCTCGTGTCTCACTACCTGGTGACGTTCCACTTATCTTCGTGTGACTCTGCCCTTACTCTCCTGGTCCACACTCTACTAGGGGCGTCTGCCCACCTCCAGAGCCCTCTAACCACCCACGTTCCTGGACTGTGGGTTTTATCTCCTCCACGAGTCTTCTGGGCTCTGCCCAGATTGCTTCTGCCGTTACCACAGCCTGGAAACTCTTAAGGCAGTTGGCCGGGGAAATGTCTAGGTGCACCTTGTCTCTTGCCATCTCTCAGGGGTTACCCAACCTCCACTGTATCGAGCGTCCGGAAAACCACTGTTCATATTTTTTTGCCTGGTTTTCCTTTTTTCATTTCCAAGCCACAGTGAAAATTTGCCTGTTTCTCATATTGGCTGGAAGTGATAGTGGTTAAGCTGATGTGCCATTGCCAACAGTGACAGAGAGCTGATAGAGGAGCAGTATCCACCAGCATGCTGAGAACAAACCCCGAACAAGTCTTCATTCAGAAAGGCATAGCTGTGCTCTTAAAAGGAAGTCCCCTGCCCCCGCCTCCACAAACTTATAACATCGGTATCTGACACAAATTTAGAAAATACTGGAAGATTTTCTCTTTGCTTTTCTATATCAATTGATATATCTCATTGGTATCTTTCTGAGTGTTCAATTTTTGTCCTCATTTTCATTCCCTAGTTTCATGTGAATGGTAGAATCCTAAAATGACCCCCGATGATCTGTGCCTTTGTATAATTCTTTTGAAATGTGAGTGGTAACTGTGGATTATCGTGGGATGTAACTCCCATGATTATGGGGAAGGATTGTTGGAGATGTAATTAAAGTGCCTAATCAGTTGGCCTAATGAAAATGGAAGTTATCCTGGGTGGGCCTGCCCTAATCAGGTGTGTTCTTCAAAAGGGTTTGACATCAGAGACGAAGTCAGAAACCTGCTTCTGCTGGCCTCTGCGAGTAAGCACACTCCGTGTTGTAAGAGGAGGGACTGCCACTTAGGAGCTATAAGTTGTTGAGCTGAGAGTGGTTGTTGGCTAACAGCTAGGAGGAAAACACACCTCAGTCCTGTGGCCATAATAAGGAAATGAATTCTTCCATCAACCTGTGAGCCCGGAGAAGGGCTCAGAGCCTCATCTGGCCAGGAGTCACAGTTGCAGCTAAGCATCGATTTTAGTCTGGTAACACCCTGAGCAGAGGACCCTGATAACCTGGTGCCCGGACTCCTGAGCCAGGGAGATGGAGATCGTAAATTTGTGTCTCTGAAATCACTAAGTTTGTGGCCACTTGTTATGCGTAAATAGGGAAGTAACACAGTATGTGTGTTTTACTTCACTTTACAATTTTCTGGAGGTGAAAGCATGTTTTTGCTTCTGTTGATACTCGGCCACTAGAAGCCCATGGTCCCTTTTGTCCTGTTCCCGCCACACCCATGTGCATGTGCCCGTGCACCTGGCAATGAGAGAACAGCCTGGCTCAGCGTAGCTGAGAGTCACTGCTGCGTAATCTTCGTTAAAGATGCTTGTTGAGAGTTTGGACCCGACAGCCCTGAGGTCCAGCCCTGATCAGGGACCGCTTCCTCATCCCTGCACCCTCCCCCCCCACCCCGGGAAGTGATGGGTGCCAGCACACCTACTTGACAAGGGTGTTGCTATATTTGGGACACACTCAGTAGTGTGCAGGGTACCTAGCTAGTTGCCCATAATTAGCAGGTTTCTCTTCACACGTGCCTGTGTGTCTGCAGAGCCTAATGAACAGAAGGACGCTGGGGACATCTCAGGGGCACTGGCCTGCATTGTCACAGGAAGGGAAGCTCTTCTGTAAACGTCTCCAGCAGCAGCCCGGTGCCTTTGCTCTAAACTCCAGTGTCCAGCAGAGACCCCCCCCCCCCCCCCCCCCCGCCCCTCGGCTTTGATTCTGTTGCTCTCGGTGTCCTGGAGGCTGGGAGAGGCCTACATTTTGATACAACTTCTTCCTTCTGGCACTTCTGTCCTCCTGCACCCATTTAGTTGACAGGTCCTTAGAGCTCCAGGTACATTTTGACGTGACTGCAGAATAGGGGGTTGGGTCGGGCCCACAGCCATGCCGTGGCGCTGCGTCTGCCACCTGCGGCTTGCGGTCTGAGCCGCCTGACTCTCCACACGGTGTCGGCTGGCATGGGGCAGGTGGCGCTGTCCTCGTGTGCGGTCTGTCCTCGTGTACAATCCCTCAAGGAGGTGGTGGCACTCGGGGCGCCTGTTCAGAGAGGGGCGTGTTCTCACACAAACCATGCCACGGAGTGCAGGTGCTGCTCACCTTTGACCTCTTGAATTTGTAGGCCGGGTCAGGTGGAGTTTGGTTTACCCACATTACGGCTCACGTGGAGTGAAATGGCCACATTTGTAAGCTTCTTGGGGTCTCCACTGAAAGTATAAAATACTCAAAACTAAAACTTCGTGAATTTTGACGGGATGGAGAATCTTGGACATTTTTTCCAGCAGTTTAAACTGGATCTGATGAGGGAGGTGTCGCCTGCGATAGTGATGTGCTGTGACCCTGTGATCGGCTCCTGCCCGACAGTCCGTTCACCGGCCAGGCAGCTGCCAGCCCCCGTGTCTCAGTGGCTTCTCAGTCTCCTTGCCCTCCCCCAAATGGGGCTTCACATCCCGCCACATCCACGCCATCCCCTCGCCCTTCCCAGCACGCGGGCTGCTGCCTTCCTTGGGGCTCCCAGCGGGAGCCGCACTGTCCACAGCAGTGGTCCTGCAGCCAGCCTCTCCGGGCAGGGAGACCTGACCGGTGCTTGAAAGGGCTTCTGCCTCTGGCCACGGGTTCTCCGTTCTTTTCCTCCTCCCCTGAATTTCATGTCAGCCTGTTTTCTTTTTCTTACTTGGAAGCACACCTTTTCTACAGAATATACATAAACTTACTACGTGCTCGCTTGGTAATTTAATTGCTTTCAGCACCTTTAGAAACGGAGAGAAAGTCTGTAAGAACTTTCCCCTGAAAATTACCTGGAACCCATCATTCTACATGGATTGAGAACTTGTGTGTGTTTGAAATTTTGATTCATTAGATGGCTAACTCAGCGTTATTTAAATTTTAATAAAGCAAGTGAATATGTGAGCAGATTTGTCTATTTTGTGAATCTATATCAAAGCAAAATAAGAATCTATTTCTGTTTTGCAATGAGTAGTTTCTAGCCATGGAATTGGCAGCAGAGGCAAGAAAGTATGAATCTTATTTTTGTGGATCTAGCCAAGAAAAAGGACGTAAACTTTGAAAAGTGTGTCATTTACCATTCACAGTCTAATGAAAAACTCAGAGAGTCTAGAGGCTCTCCATAAAAATTCTGATGTCAGCATTTAAGACAGAGCGGGATCAGGGATGCAGGCGTTGGAGGGACTCACAGCCTGCGTTTACTGGCGCTCTAAATGCTATGACTCTTGTTCTGGCAATCACAGTCTTGACTTTATTACCAAAAGGGGCCCCCTTATGAGCGGCCTGTTGGTGTGGTGTGCAGTTTAACGAATTTCCGCCTCCCTTCCGCCGGCTGATGGGAGCAAGGTGGTCACGTTACCTTTGCGAATCCGAAGGTGCTCGGCTCAGACGAAACGGCCGCGTGGTCAAAAAGTGGCTGAAAATGTGGTGGTTGGAGGTGGTGTTTGGGAATAAGCTACAGGTTGGCCACAGTGCTGTGGAGGGCAGCCGGCCTCCGTGGAGGGCAGGCTCGGTCAATGTCAAGAGGCAAAACGGGCCTCCAGGGGGAGGCGAGCGTGGGCAGAACAGTCGTTGCACATGGCGGGCAGCCGTTTTTCCAGTCCTAGCCTGGTCCGGTTTTGAAGATGCCAAGTGCAGGTGTGCTGCGTTATGGAACGTTTGTGGGAGTTCTTTTCAAGCGGGTCTCAAGTGGCTCGGATGCAGGAATGAGTGAAGTAAACTGGGGGCTGGAGTTCTGTAGTCGTGAGGGGTCCACGTCAGTGGGCGGGTGTGGCCCGGGGCTGCTCTCCAGCATGTTTGCCTCTGTCACTGTTGACATTGAGGCAGGTGGCACAGAGGCAGTGACAGGTGACAGGGCCGGTCCTGTCTGAGATCGAGGCCGTGGCAGCAGACGGCCCAGCCCTCACTGTGCCCCTCACCTCACACGCCTGCGCGGGAGAAATGGGGTCATTTAAGAATATACGTGCTAAAGTGGTAAACATCGCTATTTCCTTCCATTTTAACCCGCGCGTTAACTCTTTTTGAGAGCGAGTGTTCCAAAGCGGGGCTGTCTTCTCGCGGAAGGAGCGCGCGCGAGGCTTGGGCTGCTGGCCCAAGTACCATCAGCACCATCTTCTCCATGAAGAGAACAACCGACCAGCCCCGCTTACCCAGACTTGGGTGTTCTAGCATAAACTCTCTCAGAAGTGAACAGAGGGAATCTCTCACATCAAGAAAAAGAGCGGACTGCATTTGCTGCCAGCGGTAAATGAGAAGAAATGAGATTTCTGGTGAAAATGTTTGGGGAAACTTCCGTATACCAGCACAAACTGGATAGCGTCCCGATACTTAAATCCTCGCCCACCGATGTCTGTGTTAACATGAACTTTAGTGACGATGAAATATGTAAACATTTGGAAGATTTGCGTAGCTCAGCGGATGAGTTGATTCCAAGTGACCGACGTTTATTACAAAGCTGGGGAAATTTCAGAATACAAGATCGTTGGATTTTAGCGTACCCATGCCCACAGTTCTTTGGTAAGCTTTTCTGAACCTACCTCACTGCTCTCCTTTAGGGAATTACCTCTGGTTGAGTTTTGACCTAGTGTCAGAGGATACTTCGCGTGGAAAGCATTTTCTTTGTGAACTTCAGTCACAGCCGTATATGGAAACAGAACCAATGGGAAGCAGTTCTGAGAGTCCAGCGACCTTTTATGAATCCCGCCAGGAAGGAGATTCTCAGAGTCATGCCATGCCAGTGTTCACTAAATTTTATTATTGTTTTGGAAAAGAGTTACTTTTGGGGCGCCTGGGTGGCGCAGTCTGTTAGGCGTCCGACTTCAGCCAGGTCACGATCTCGCGGTCCGTGAGTTTGAGCCCCGCGTCGGGCTCTGGGCTGATGGCTCGGAGCCTGGAGCCTGTTTCCGATTCTGTGTCTCCCTCTCTCTCTGCCCCTCCCCCGTTCATGCTCTGTCTCTCTCTGTCCCAAAAATAAATAAAAAACGTTGAAAAAAAAATTAAAAAAAAGAGTTACTTTTCATAAAAATGTTATCTGTAAGAGTGTGAAAGTGGTTTGTAATTATTTCAAGTGAATTACAAAATGTCTCGTAAATGTCTGAGGTTAGTTTCTGAGACGGTAAATACCAGTGTGGAACCCACGTGGGAAAAGCAGCTCTTAGAATCCTCTGTGTTCACAGGTGAGACCCAACAAGTTTGACATTGGCACCCAAGCTTGCTGCTGGGTCTGTGCTGACTTTGGGCTGGTTTTACAAAAGAAAGGTCAAAAACCTCATGTCTGTGCTCCTAGGTCCCTCATCCATTGGGGAACATCTTTAAACACGTTCTCTGGTCGCTAACTTGTAGATGACAGTTGATCAGAAGAGACTGCCTGCCTTGAGTGCAGTAAGCTTTAGATTTTCTAAGGGCCTTGGAATCCATATTTGTGAGCGACCGAGAGCTGCTGTTTGGACAGCTCAGAAGTGGCCCCCTGGAAAGGTGGGTCTTGATCAAGTGTTCCGAGATGCATCTGTGTTTCTTCCTTTCGGGATACAGGGTCCGCCCTCTTCCTTGCCAGTGATCTCTTTGACACAGAGTTCTGGCAGGGTCTCGAGAGGGACGGTCCCAGTGTTGTTGATGGATCTGAGAGACAGGGGCATTGCTTTGTATTCTTCTTTAAGCCTTAATAACTGAATTGCTTTGATCCCTTAGTGTTGTAAAAACAAAGTCCCGTTACGTCCTGTCCTGGCACGTTTAGCTTTGGGAATTACCAGAAACTGATGTTGCAACCAGTCCGACTCGGGTTTACAGATGAGTCCTCAACGTGAGCGTGCGGCCATGATTCCCAGCGAGGAGCAAGCTGCACTGAGGGAGCAAAGGGTGCAGATGAGGAGTTTCTCGTAAATAGACTTAAGGTTGCGAGAACCCAGGGGCGCCTGAGTGGCTCAGTCCTTTGAGCGTCTGGCTCTTGATTCTGGCTCAGGGATTATCTCCAGAGGAGGTGTGCCTCTGCCACCCTCTTGGTTGGAAAGAACTGCAGGCATTAAGTGGGGACTCCGGGGAAAATTCCCCACAAATCCTGCACATCCAGGTGACGTGTGAGTCCGTATCACCAGGATGCCCCACCCCCACCCGAAGCAGCAGAGCCAGGGAAGGCCACTGGGCACTTTCTTGGGGGGGTGGGGGGAGGGTGCCAGTGCATCTCACCTTGCATGATTGTCCCCCAGGATCCTCCTCCCCTGGTGCGCCACGAGGCCTCCCTTCATCCATTTTCAGGGTTCCTGGCTCTTTGCTGGGGCTCTGTGATTCCATGGTAGTTCATTCCGTATGTCACATGGGAATGGTGTTCTCCGAAGCATCTTAAGTCCTTTTGTAAGAAAACTAAGGCAGAAAGGCGGAAAAAAACCAGCAGCCCGAGGTTTGCCTAGAATGGACCTGGGGTGCCCGTCATGGTCCAGAGACCGAGGCACTCTGTTCCTTTCGACCAGGGCATCTTCACTAAATCTTAGAAATTCTTTTCCTCTGCTAGGACTTAGAAGGGGACACGTTCTTCCGTGCTTTGGGAATTTCCCAGAGAATGCCTGCTTTTCTTAAGCTCTGTGGTGATGTGTGATGTGCAGCCTTCTTCTCCAGCCTGGCCTCTTGGGTGGTGGTCCACCTGAGAAGGCAGGTGTGTCTGTTCCCCGTGCGCAGACTTCCTCGAAATCCGAATTCGTTAACCTGTGCTCGCACCGCCGGTGGTCTCCAGGAGGACCTGGAAACTCCCTGGAGTCGGATGGGAAATGCTGACTTTCCACGTGCATGAGTGTATTTGGAGGTTCTTCGTAGGGCAGGGCCAGAACTTGCTCCGTTTTCTCAAAGGTTTATCGGTGAGCCTCGGCTTAGAAGTCCTGCCTTAGACGATCAGCTTTTCCTGTAACTGTAAGTCCCTGGTGTAGGTATACAAAGTGACTTTACATTAATTACCATGCAGGTAAAAATGGGAGTAATGAAGTTGTCCGCGGTGAACTGCCAGGAAACCCTACCCTCCTTCACTCTCAAGCGTCAAATAGGAGACTGCTTGAGAATTTCGTGCTACTTTTGAAAAGCCTCTAATAAAATACCTCCTATTTTAAGGCTATAGGGGATATTTTGGAGGTAACAGGCAGGGACAGTTAAAACCAATACTTAATTTAGAGCAAGTGCTCTGGAAATAAAAGTGTTGCTGGGTCTGGATGCAGGCACAGCCATCCCCATCAGGGAGCCTGGAGGGACTCTGCGTGCACAGGGCCCCTGACTTCTCCATGTACGTACCTCCTCCCCCTAGAGTGATGTGGCATACCTCCCGGTTACACTTGGGCATTTGATTGGGCTTCAGTGTGGTCATTTTGCACCAGGCCATCTCTGTCCCAGAGCACAGGTGTAAATAGTTCTGTGACTCTTCTAACTCATCTGCCGTCCCCCCACCAAGTTGTGTGTGGAAAGTTCGTTTCTTATATTCAGTACACCCTCCCGCGTTTCACTTCTATGTTAATACCTTAAATGTTTGTAATTACGGTAGCATGTACACTAACCAGAACGGTCTGGGGAAGAGCCTTCTGCAGGACAGTAGCTCCTCTTTGCTCAGGCTGGGCGCCCACTCCCATCTCCGGCGTCTCCCCCAGGGGAAGCCCGTGATTCTCCGCAGGACAGCAAGCACGTGTGAGCTGAAGGGGTTCTCCTGGTGGTTCTGCACCCTGGGAAGGGGGGCACTCTCTGGAGAACTGCCCTGGGAGGCAAGGGGAGTCTCTGTTTGTCCAAACACCTTCTTGACTTAATTATGAACATGTAACAAGAATATGATTGAATCTGCTTTTGATGACTCAAGATGTGCGGAGGTGATTTTCCCTCAGATGGGCGCATCTCTTGATGTCCTAGAGCATCTAGTTGGCTGCTGAGTTTCAGGACAGGACTCTGGGTAGGCGTAAAATTGACCTTCCTACGTCCGATCTTGTCCTCCACAGCCCTGTTTCAGGAGTGGGTTATAGCCAGGAAAGGGAGCAGGACCCTACATCGGGGTCGTCCTTGTGATGAGGCACTTGCATGCTGGTCCTTTTGTGCGTGGGGCTGGCTCCAGGCAGGACTGGGGCAGTGGTTGAGGAAGGGGATTAACGGGTCTCTGCTGTGGATCTAGGGACTCCCCCTAGACCCTCATCTGCGGCTTCTCTCCCTTAGATTGTTTGGGTAAACAAGTTCAAAGATTCTGGATTCTGCATTCTGCACAAGTGACTGGTACCTTTCTTTATTTTGTCAGGAGTGGAGCCGTGGTAGGGAGAGGGGACGTCCAGTGTTGGATGTCAGGAAGTTCAAGTCCCAGGGTATCCTGCGGCATCTGAGCTCTACGGCTGCAGAGGAACCTTCTTTACAAATTGCTGCATTGTTATGGTTGGCACTCTGGTTAAAAGTTCATCTGGATTTCAACCTCGCGTGAAATTGCAGAGCTACGGCTGGAAGGCTCTAGGCGTCAGTTGAGAACCTTTGGGGACTTCGCGGACATTACGGTTAGAATTGAGTAAAACGTGCTGGGTTCTGTTCACTCACATTCTCATGAGTGGGAAAAAGTCTGAGTTTACTTCTGTCATTTTCATGACCTAATTTCCAGATAGATCCAGAAAGAGAAACTCGAAAGAGAAGGATCAACATTATACTGTGAAAATCGTTGAAATGCTTGTTACGAGCATCCTGTGAAATTTGCCACACCAGTTAGCTGGCATCTCTCCCCCACTGTTTCGGATTATCCAAAATGTCAGGGTGACACGAACTTCTGATTGTTCTGGGGCCTTACCTCTTGCCTTCTGCAGCAGAGGTCCGCAGACTGCAGCCCCGCGGCTGGCCACGGCTGGCCCACAGTCTGTGTTCACACTGCCAGAGTGCCAGGCATGGCTTTTACCGTGTTGAAGGTCCGCCGTCCAAAGAAAGGAAGAACAGTAAGCAGACCTTTTGTGGCCTGGAGAGCCTGAGATACTTCTTATCAAGGCCTCTACAGAAAATGTCTGCCAACTTCTACAGGGTGGAAACTAATGCTGCGTGGCTGTGTGGTGTTTTTATATTTAAAAAAAAACGGGGCATTACTTGGGGGGGGGGGCGGGGACAGACCTATTTGTGTTGCTTCGGAAAGAGCTGCAGTGGCGGGTGTTCAGCAGGGCTGTTCTGCATGCTCGGGCAACCGCATGGAAGTGTTCAGGGCCTTGACTCGTCCCTTGAGCGGGATTTGTTGAGCACCAACCATGTATTCTAGACCCGTGCGTACAGCCAGGAAAGGAGACGAGGTCCCAGGGCACACGTGTGGCCAGCTGGCGGGTGCAGGATGGGGTCGCCCCTGGCCCGGGACGTGTTCAGGATCCCTTTAGCTGTGCTGCGAAGCCAGTGTGTTTCTTGGATCACGGTCCAGGATGCAGACTGCCCAAGACACCCTGGCTTGACAACTTGTTAGCTGTGGAACCTTGAGCAAGTCGCTTGTTCTTTCTGGCAGTTTGCACCTGCCAGAGGCTTCATGGGGGTGCAGGTGCAGGGGGCAGGTGGAGGGCTGGGGGGGCCTGGTGTGCTCCGAGTGCCGTCCGGTGTCCGTGGTCGTCGCCGTGGCCCACATTCACCTGCACTTGTATTGCTGTTTGCCAGCTAAAGTTGAAAGCTGTTCTCTGCAGTAGACAGCACTTGGGAGAATCTAAAGCCGTAAGCTGTAAGCAGTAGAGTTAAGCTGTATTTGATCTTTTGGTTCTGAATTCTCAGGGAGTATCTTCGTCTTCTCAGGCTGCCGTTAACAGACACTCCTTTCTCACGGTTGGGAGGCTGGAAGTCCAAGGTCAAGGTGCTGGCGAAAGCCCTCTTGTTTGCAGACAGGCCCCCTCCTCTGAGTCCTCGTGTGGTGGAGAGCAGGCAGAAGCGAGCTGTCTGAGACCCCTTCCATAAAAGGGCACTAATCCCATCACGAGGGCCCCACCCACCTGATCTCATCACCCCCCAGCCCCCCACCTGCTGATTCCATCACATGAGGGTGAGGGCCTCAGCATGTGAATTTTGAGGGGACGGGGCATGAAGTCCATAACAGGATGTGAGGAGTTTTATGCTTAGAGCGTTGGCCCATTCCTCAGTTACCCTCCTGGCCGGTGATTTCAGTCACTGCTTCCGTGGGCATGGCCGGCTTGTCTTGTCTGTCGCAGAGCAGAGTGCAGACTGAACCGCCCGCTCCCTGGCTCACACACGAGAGATCTTTTCCCGGAGAGCTAGACCTCAGAGCCCTGCAGGCGTTGAGACACATGTCACTGAGCTGCCCGTTTGCACAGGGACCTCATTTCCTTTCTGTCTCATTTTACTTGCTGCCTCTGTCTCCTTTTCTCCTCCCCCGGGGCTTGTCTTTGCCTGAGCAAATGTTCAAAGCCTAGTTTGTACATTGCTTAGGTCACTGCAGACTAGTCCTGTAGAAGCACAAGAATGGTTGTTTTGGGTTTTTTTAATGTTTATTTATTTTTGAGAGAGAGCGAGAGAGACAGAGCATGAGCGGGGAGAGGCAGAGAGAGAGGAAGACACAGAATCCGAAGCAGGCTCCAGGCTCCGAGCTGTCGGCACAGAGCCCCACACGGGGCTCAAACCCACGAACTGAGAGATCATGACCTGAGCCAAAGTCGGACGCTCAACCGACTGAGCCACCCAGGCGCCCCAAGAATGGTTTTAAACATGCTGGATCGTAGCATGTGTTCCCCGTCCTTCCTTGTCGTTCTCATTTATCATCCCTCCAAGCCAGCTGCTCCTTTCTTCCTAGCCACGTAACATTCCACGGAATGCCTGTACAGAGCGTGTTCCCAACCAGTGCCCTCTGCCACGAGCAACACGGTGATCAGCCTCTCTCCCCACCCCGTAGACACTGCCGCGAACGCACGGTGCGTGTGCTCAGACACGAGACACGCGTGTCGTTTTCACTGGGGCTTGATGTCTCTGGGATGGACTTCTATAGGTGGAAGGCTGACATATGGTCTGTGGACCCTTTTGTTACAACCAGTCATTCCTGTGTTTCTCCCGAAAGCTGCGATAATTCACCCCTCCCAGTAGGGAAAGTGACAGTGATAGTGATGTCACTGTTGCCGCCTGACGGAGAGTGTCACATTAATGTGTATATCCCTGAAAAGGCTGAACACTGATGTCGACTGGCCTTTCTGTATGCTTGTTGTTCCGATTACCTGTAGCACTTTGGCACTTCATCTCTTTTGAGGGATGGGTCAAGCAATTTTCCATTGACACTAGAGGCAAACCCCAGGGGTGCAGCCTGGGCCCTGGTCAGCACGCCGCAGGTGCTCTGTCTGTAGCTCAGCCGCACATCGGGAACATGCCCTCGCGTCCACCGCTGGCTGCAGCTCCCCAGAGGGCCCTGCCGGTCTGCCCACCTATCCTTGGCTGCTGTCCTGCATGGCAGACACCGTCTTGTTGTCTTGGGATGGTCCCCTTGACTCCATCCCGTCATGGGCAGCTCTCCCCTTCATCTCCACACACTGACCTGAACTCCCTCTGTCTCCTGGCTGCTTGTGAGGCTGACCATATAAAATAAACAAGTCCTCTAGTGGGTAGAAGCAGAGGCAACAAGTTGAAATCTCTTCTGTCCCTTTTATAAAATCTGAAGGAGGAGGTTCAGGGAGCGCATTTAACAGCCACCCATTTTCTTCACTTACAAGTGCGGAGACAATGGAAAAAACACCCACTGAGCCACGCATGCTGCGTAGGACGATGCCGACTGGGAGCCGGCTCTTGACAGAGGGAGGTTGGCAGGTAGTTTGTGAGCCTATTTTTTTGCTCAGTGAACTAGCAAGAACAACACCCATTACTTTCATTGGATTACTTGTTTCGGAATTAGATTAATCAAATTAGGTAAGCATCTGTATTGCCTCTTACCGCCCCAGCAGGCTGCCCTCAAAATGGGCTGCTTGGCTGTCAGCTGGTAGGAGGGTGTCCTAAAGTGTGGGAAGTGTTTGTGACCTGCCGAGGTGACCGACTCCAGCGTGGCTGGCTTTCTGTACAATTACGAGACTTGTGAATTAATAGGAAACCTCACTGCACTGTCTGATGGCTTACTGGCACGCAATAATTAGAAAACATTTTTCATAGTGGAACCTGAGGTTTAGCTATCCAGAGAAATAGGATATTTCAAAATACTCCTAGTTGGTTAGTGAAACATTAGTATTAATGACAAATTAATATTAATATCAATATCAGCTATGAGTGTGTAGCCTTTGGGAAGAGAGGGGAAGGGCTTTAAGGACTGGATTTAAGTAGCCCCCATATGCCTTTCCTTGTCGGTGGCATTTTTCATCTGAAAGCATTTATTTATTTAGTTTTTTAACTCAAACTTCCATGTGAAAAAAGCCTCTGCATTGGGAAGAGGCTTCCGCATTTGGACTGGGGTGATTAAACCTTTATGACTGAAGTAATAGGCTTGGCTTCACCCTTCCCCGCGGAGCAGCGGACAGAGGGAGGTCCTCTCCGGGTCGCACACAGAACTGCACGCACTTGGTCCCATCCACTTCTCTTTCAGGCCTGGTGGGCCTTGCGAACGACCAGCAGTGGAGAGCAACTGCTTTGGATCGTGTTTCCTGCCATTTTCTGTTTGAGGTTTCCTGCCCTTTGGTTTTCCTTTGCTTACAGGTGCTTCTGAGCCCCGGGGCCAGCCTGGGTGGCGCAGAACCCATCGTAGGGGGAGGCTCCAGCCTTCCCAGCGTTGTGCCAGAGGACGAGGGCTGCCCTAGAGGCCCACCTGGCTTCCTGCCTCCCACCTGCCGGGGGACCTTTGCAGGGCTGTCCTCTTAACTCGACCTGGAGATCTCCTGCTGAGACCTCCCACCAGGGACAAAAGTCCAGTGACCGTGGCAAGTGTACGAGGTTATGTTCTGAAGGTCACCGTGTCAGGTTGCAAAGAGGAGGCGTCTATCTTAATTCATCTTAATTTGACCATAACAAAATAGGTAACAAACCTGTGAATAACACTCAGAATGAAATAAAAGTCCTAGAGGAATTGTCTTCCCACATCCCGTTCAGCCTTAAAGGAAGTTCTGGTTGACGTCCAAGATTTTTGGACCCTTCGAGGCAGCAGCATAAAGGTGTTGCAGTGGCTGCCGGAAGCCAAACAGCCAAGCACCGTCACAGTCATGCGTGACCACTGTGGCGAGTCCCGTAGTTCACTGGACCGTGACCAGCAGCCTCCCTGGAGATGAACAATTAATCAGGCTCTGCCAGGCCCTGGCCTGGCCACAGTTGACACGTTATGCAAAAAAGGTCACATCTCTGCCTTCCCCAAGAAGAAGAAAACTTTATCTTTAGTTTGTAGGACAACTTTATCCTTTGGTTAAAGGACCTACTCTGTGTTAGGGAGAGTTTCAGTTTTCACGTTAGCAAGTGCGATACAGAATTATCCATATTTTGGATCTGGAATTCTATTGTTTTGTCTAAAACAACATGTTAACATTGCCACTTTAATTAGAAGAAAACTATTGTGTCACTTTAACAATCCGTTATGTCTAAGAGGAATATACTTCTAATCTGAAAGAAAAGTAAGAATATACCTCTCAAAGTACAGAGATTAGAGCCAACCTTAAGATAGGGGGGCACACAACACACAACAAATTGATAGGAGTCCCTAAGCTTAGAGGCCAGCAGATTTACAAAGCTCCAGATCAGTTTGTAGGCTAACTCGTGCGTTCGTCTTGTCCAGCAGTGTGACCTGGCGAAAGGTAGGCTTCGTTTAGCAAGTTCTTCGTGCGTGAACTTACGGATAGGTCACAACCACAGTGTTAGGTGACGTGGCCATGCGAAGCGAGGGAGTCCGCACGGGTTTTGTCTCCCTCTCTTCTTCCAAGTGTCCAGGTGATGCAGGCCTGCAACCCAAGCACACGGGACAGGTCGTCGTGCGGCAGCCAGGCCGCAGCCGGAGCAGGGTGCTCCCATGTGTGAGCTGCTTGGCGTCACTGGGGCGCCCTCCCTGCCCCTCCCGCTCAATGTCAACATCGAGATGCGCTTTCTGCCAAGATCTGTGTAGCCCTCTGATGTCTACGCAGATTTCTGGATGGTCTCAGGCATGTCACATACGGCTTCGGGAGTGTGTGCGAGTATATTTCCTACATTTTACTTTGAGGTTTAAGAACTCACCTTTAATGTTTTCTGTGCTGCTATACTGAGGTTCAGCACAAGCAGAAACGAGGTTTTCCTCAGAAGCGAACTTTAGGTCTTTACATCTAAGAGAACATATTTTGTAAGACACACTTCTTATAATGCCCTTGTTTTAAATTTAGAATATTTTTGCAAACTCATATAAACAGGTAATTGATACTACTGAAATTCTCGTCACATATTTATTGCACTATCAGCTAAAATTTTTAAGTGACAAGAACCAAAATAATCATTAATTTTTATAGGGCAAGGATCTGGCTTTTTGTCTGACACAAAGCTGTATAAAAAACTGCTTCTGATTTTATGCACATTGTTTTTAGTTAATGATTTTCAGCTGTTTGTTGTTCCTCCGATAGCATGAAAATGTACCATATGCTCAGCCAAAAGACAAATGATTAGCAAATGAAATTCTGGACAGCTGTCTGACTGAGCGTGTTGGGTTGATAGCATTCTGCTATCATAATTAGCTTAAGCTTTGGGTTAATTAACTTTCTACCTGGATATGCATAATAATAGCAAACTGCAAAAAGCAAGAAGCTTTCAGTACATCAACAACATTGCTGTCTTTTTTATTTGGTATTTCAAGAGCATATTAGAATTTCAAGAGTGATTAATCCTGGGAATATTGTCATCTACTGTAGATTTTATTTGCAAGCCAGATAATACTGAAACAATTGGAATCTATTATAGAGCAGAAATAGCATTTTAAAATTGTAATTAAAGTTTCTAAAAGCAATTGCTAATTTCAAATGCCTTTGTTGGCAAGAATATTAGAGTTCTTGTATGGGCAGCTTGTCGGGCACAAAAAATACCAGCACTTACACTCTGAAGAATAAAACTTTCCTTTATTTTAAGTGCTGTATTGAAATCACCAATTATTTTTCTGTAATTTGAAACTAAGATGATTCTGTAGTTTGAAAAGGTGCTGTTCAAACTACTTGCCTGAAGATGAGAACTCTGGCCCCACACCGATTTTTCTGTTACCTCTGTTACCTTTGGTTCTGCGGCGGGCCGGCAGGCTGGGCAGGAGCTTCCCCCTGACCTCTCCGTTTGGATTCGATGTGTGCTCTGTGTCTGTGAGCGCTGGAGGTCTGATTTTTAAAAAGTCAGTGCTATACATTTGTAGCTCGGTATTTATTTTCTACCCAAAGCAGTTTATAAATCAATTTACTGATTTGATGAAATGGCGAGAGAAATGGCTTTGTCTCCTTCCTCCTCTTGTTTGCATGATTTACCAAAGCACTCTCGAAGATGCTCATCATCTTACGGGGCTGCTCGGGGCCTTTGGAGAGCACAAGCTAGTGAAGTGCATTGTGGATTTGGAGTAAAAATTGTACTTTACATTTCCCAAAGCACCAGAGAGCCTAGCACTTAATTCTGAAATAAGTCATGCCTGTTGTTACACTCAGAAAAATATTTTATCTTCTGAAAAAAAATTCTTTACATATGCAGTGGACGGTGAAGATTTGGTGACAGCGAATTCGCCTCGGCTCCAGAGGACTTTACTTCTAGAATTTAGCAGTAGTTAATGTGCTGCTTTCTGAGATTTGTGACTTGCGGGCCGGCTGGGGGCCTGGGAGCACCCAGTTGGTCACTTCATGCAAGTTTTATGGGGCTGTCAGAAGCCATTTTTCAAAATTGGCTTCATTTGAGAACATGTTGAGGAGCCCGCTTTCCCGGGTGGGTGGTGAAGGGGGGCTCCCCGGGGCCTGCCCGCTCTGGGGGCCGGCGGGGCTGCGCGCACGTTCTGGGAGGAGCTGGGCTCCCACCCCGGAGCTGGCCCTGCTGGCTGTCAGGCGGTGACCCCCGAGCCTTCTATCATTTCACAGTGACGTCTCCAGCAGACCCTTCCTCCGGTCGGTCGGTCGGTCGGTCGTGAGGAAGACGCCGCCAAAGGGCTCGTTTTGCTTTTTGTTCCGTCTGCCTCCAGCCGCGTAAACAAAATGGCAAAGGGGTCAAGAGAAAAGAAGGAAATGGAATCATGATTTTGGTATCAGACCCTTAAATTTGGAGCACAGCTTACCAGCTGTGGAGCAGAAGAGTGATAATTTGCCTTCTGGGATTTACTTTTAATGTTTTACTAAAAACAGGAACAAGTTCAAGATGCAAAACTGAAGTGCATCCTGCTTCTGTGCACAAAAGAACTTTAAAAGGCAAGAACGTGGAGACTCTTGTGGGAGTGATGTTTGGAATAGGTTATTACTGGCTCTTGAAAGAGAAGGAGAGGGAGAAAGGCATCGGGACCCCATCTTTGGCCAGCATAATATATCGATTATTCTATTCTGAATGCCGTTTCAAACATCCTGTAAACTAATGATATTATTTAAAAAAAATACTTATTCTATTTGCAGTGTTTGATCTTTAATTTCTTTTAATGTCAAAATTATTTATTTGGCCTATCCTATTCCAGATGTGACTGTTGAGGGCACATTAATTTATATTCCATTTTCATGCCCCCTGTCCCCATCTGTACGTCATTTCTGAATTTCGCTTTCTCCCTTGGGAGTTCACCTATTCATATTGTAGCTTTCATTTGCTGTGTAAACAGAATAAACAGACAATGCAAAAATCCCTACAATACCAGAAAATAACTCTTTTCAACAACATAGTGGATCATATTTAAAAAAACATTGAAAATGCAATCCATGTGAGGCAACATTTTTTCGACTTTATTGTCCTCTGGAGGAAAGGCTCATGTTACCACGACATGTTTCCCCTGGATTTGATAAGTTCATTTTTATTAAAAATACATCCAAAACAGCATTTTACGATAATCCTCAAACACATGTTGGGGATATTTCTTTGTTTCGTGTCTCAGCTTGGTGTTGCGGGCTAATTCGGAATGTCTTACTCAACTGGTGTGTGCTTACATGGCCAGAAAGACAGGTTTGCTGTGTTTGTATGAGAAGCAACATTAAAGAACAGCAGGGTTTTTTTTCTCTTTTTTTTTTTGACATTTACAAATAAAGAGGGACATGAGTTATTTATGCTGCAATGTTGCTGCAAAGTCCTTATCTCCATGTGGCACTAAACAAGGATTTGTTGTGGGATTTTCGAGGGCTGCGTAGTGCTTCAGTGTTAAGCACCCAAAACTCTAGGGGACTGGCACTAATTTCCTCTCTCTCGTAAAACAACATAGTATTCATAACAACTCAAGAGGCTTGACATAAGTAACGATGGCATGTGCAGGCGAAGATTACCGCCCAACAGTGTAATCAAGGTGCTAGGCGCTAATGCAAGTTACATTGAGGCAATAACACTGAAACTTGCATCGTGGGACTGGGAGGGCGCTCCGCGTGCTGACGTCCGCACATCCTGCCTTCCCGCCTGTCTGGCTTTCCGGTCCTGTTTATACTTAATGACCTCAAAATTTGTATGTCGTTAACACCGTGTACTGAAGTGGGAGCGAACACGGTTTGGGAGGGAGAAGCCTCCCTGTCTTCGTTGACTTTTGTCTCTTTTGGTAATTGGTGGCTTTTCCTGCCGTATTAGGGAGCAAAGCGGGAGCGGGGAGGCCCCCGAGGTCTCGGTAAACATGCTGTGGGCACAGAAAGCCTTGTGCTCCCAGGCGCCAGGCAGTCATTTACATACCCTGAATGAAAAGTCATTTGTGCCTGCAAAATTGTTATTGCTGGAACACATTTAAATACTAGTCATATGGAAATTTGAAATAAAGTCATATTAAATTTTGATGCTCAGATCAATATTGTGGAGCCCAGGTAATTAAAGTGGGTTTGTTTATTTGGCTCCTTATAAATAAAAAGGGCTTAATACAGACTAATTACACAGAATCTTTCGTCTACGGTAGGATAATAATGGCAGCAATTTAAAGTGATATTAAATGAGAATTAATAAAGGAATATTGAGTCACTTTGACTGTATTAAGCTGTGAAATGATTGCGCATCTCAATTTAACTTTGTCTTGAGCATAGTGATTGATAAGCAATGCATTTTTGTCGAGATAATCTATAACAATATTTGATTGCAGTATTTAATTAACAACAACCGGACCCATGACTTTCTGCTGTTTTTGGAACAAGTTAGAGCCCATTTCTCCTGCGCATGCTCGTGGGGTGGCTTAGAGGACCCCAGGCAGGCATCCACAGGGGTCCCGAGTGGGGGCGTCACCCAGGCGGGGGGAGCTCTGACTTTCGCCCGACTTGTGAGGGATTAACTCGCGGGAGATGTGGTCCGGTCGGACTGGTGGGTGGCACTGGTAACAGGAAGTCCTCCGGGAAAGGAGAGCTGGAGCCATGTTTAAATCTTGAGGAGGAAGCAGGCAGACCTTTCTCCTCTCGAAGGAATTCCTGAAGAAGAATCCCCTGAAAGAAACACTGGTGTTTGGAGAACACCCGCGATGCAAAATGGATTCTCTAACAACACTTCGACCTCAGGACTGAAGTTCTGTGCTCCGTTAAATTTTAACCGTTTATGTAGAGCCCTTTCATTCCTGGTCTTAAAACGGTTTTAATAGTAATCTAGGCCAGCGGACACGGTGGCCATTAAGTAATTTTCAGGTGTACCCGACGCGCCAGCAAGGTGGTTGATCGCTTTGTTTTGTTTGCAGAGTAACTTGTGTATAATTTCTTCCTGCTGCGCTGCACGGCATGTCACATCCGCGTTAGCATTTCTACCCTTTTAAAGGGTCCTCCTGAAGGTCGGGACCTCACACTGAACACCCTTTTTATATATATTACAAATTGCCGGAATTGTTCATTAATTTCTGTCTTTGAAATGCCATGTCAAACCTCTAAAGGAATTCACAGTGCCCGTGTCCCCTGGACAGCTTCTCACCATGGTCCAGTGCGAATTCCTGATGAAATTACAGGTGCAGGGAAATGCAGAATTAGAAATATATCTGATGTTGCAATACTTGTGAAGCTATAGCTTTGTTGATGACAGGACAATTCCATTTTTGACAGTTTAATTTACTGTTGCCAGTGGACAAGAGCAAGAGGAGAACGTGGGGTTAGCCACCTGCCCCCTCATACCGTGTTTCACATGCGAGGTTGCAAAATCATGACTCCCTCAACCTGTCGGGCTCAAATGAGAAGGTTTTCAGCTGGGAAAATGGAATATATCAGTGCATGTAATATTGCCTGACCTCATAAAACAAAAGGGAAAATTGCAGATTCTGACAGCCATTATGAATCTTGTATCAGCATCCAAAACGACTTGGAGCTGAGGTATAGCACATGTTTATAATAGAAAAAAAACAGGGTTGCCACGTTGACTTGCAATATGGAGCAAAAAATGACTTGTCAGTAATTCGTTCTCAGATGTTAAAGAGGCTGTTGAATTTACTAGTATACACACAGAAGAATGTTTAGCCCCGAGCAGAGTGTGGAAATAGTCTCCACACGAGGGGTCTGCTGAAGTTCGTCCTGGAGTTAGCTTTTGATGGAAGCAGAGGGTGGGAATTCTGCGTCCACTCTGCAGCGGTGTCGTGGGGCCAGATTTCTCATTACAAGATGTACTGAACCTTTCCACTCTCATCCGTTGCAAAATGTATAAATAATAAGACTTCTAAAATAAAGCAAATCACGTGAAATTACGAGAATCGCGTGAATTGGATGTGTCCTATTGAAAACCGGGTGTATTGAGCCATGGCTTTTTATCTTACGCTTAGAAAGTTTTATTTATATTAAAATAAGGCACAATCTCTTTGCACATAATTATATGCTCTCCAATTTGGTTTCTCTCTTGAACAGTCTGTTCCTTCACCTCCTTGCCTATTTATGTTATTCCACAAGAAAAAGTTTGAGTGCAGTAATTGTCTCAGGTGTTTCCGGTACTTTCTTTCGTTTTAAGTTGGAGGGGGTTCGGAATGAGAATACACAGGCCCGTTGTGTGTCCCTGTCTTAGTGTCCACTGCCTGCACCCTGTCACCTCACGTGCTAGACTTGCATCTGGTCATTTTTCCTTTGCTGTCCGTGTGGCATGAGATGTAGCCATTGATTTAAGGGAAGTCATGTTTAACGTGCAGCGTCCCTTTGGCGGGGGTGCTGCTCTTGTGTCCTCAGCCACGGGCAGCAGGAAGATGGGGTGTTTCCTGCACTCCTTGGACCTCTCCTGGGCGGGTCCGGGCTGGGTGGCTTTGAGTAGGTATTGTGGGGCAGGGCTCCTTTGTGACAAGAGTGGTGACACAGTGGCAGGTGATTTTGCTTCAGTGGAGAGTAGTCACCGCTCTCTTCGCCCCTCCTTTCTGTCATCAGCAAAGTCTTCTACAGATCCGTTGTGCAGCCTGGATCAGGTGTCCTCACCAGGTGAGGAAGGATCGGGGCAGTGCTGGTTCAGCTGCTTCCTGGGGTTACCCCTCTTGTTTTCAAACCCTCCCGC
The DNA here is from genome assembly GCF_024362965.1 of Panthera pardus. NCBI lineage: Eukaryota > Metazoa > Chordata > Mammalia > Carnivora > Felidae > Panthera > Panthera pardus. Next base: position 83,875,414 of record NW_026526788.1, read on the forward strand.
CAGAAAATGATGACTACCAGGATACGTTTGGTTTTCTCCTTTAATTTCATTCTCTGTTTGCTCGACAGCCACCGGCAAGGGCCAGGACAAGTAAGATCTGGTCCTTCCCTGCACAGACCCGCAGTCCGAGGAGGCCAGTATAGCTGAGTGCTTTCCCAGACTGACCTACAAAGCGGGACGGGGTGCGGGAGAGGGGAGGCCTTGTCTGAGGTTTGCACGGGGAGTGTGCTGCGAGCAGCCATCAGGATGGCTTGTTGGGGGGGGGGGGGTCTTTTAAGAAAAGCCTCAGGGGCGCCTGGGTGGCTCAGCCGGTTGAGCGTCCCACTTCAGCTCAGGTCATGATCTCGCAGTTTGTGAGTTCGGGCCCTGCGTCGGGCTGTGCACTGACAGCTCGGAGCCTGGAGCCTGCTTCGGATTCTGTGTCTCCCTCTCTCTCTGCCCCTCCCCTGCTTGTGCTCTCTCTCAAAAATAAATAAACATTAAAAAAATTTTTTAGGGGCGCCTGGGTGGCTCGGTAGGTGAAGCATCCGACTTTGGGTCATGATCTCGCAGTTCGTTCAAGCCACACATACATTCAAGCCCCACATAAGGTTCAGAGCCTTATAAGGCTCTGTGCTGACAGCTCAGAGCCCGGAACCTGCTTCGGATTCTGTGTCTGCCTCTCTCTCTCTGCCCCTCCCCTGCTCATGGGCTGTCTGTGTCTCAAAAATAAAAATATTTTTAAAAATTTTAAAAAAGCAAAGGCTCAGAAGCTTGGCTGTAAGAAGAGATGGAAATACAGAGGCAGCAAGACTCTAAGTGACTTCTGTGCCACTGAGTCTGGCTGTTGCAAAGCAAGATGAGTACAAGGCTACAGGCAGATGAGTGCCTTCGCTTTGGAGGCATTTCCATTTATGGTAAGCTGCTGTGGGCGTTATTGTGGAATACGCTTCAGACGTATTTAAATATTCTAGCTGGAGTCACAGTCTGTATGTGAATTAGGATTTTCAAAGAGTTAGAATGTATGAAAATATTTTTAACATTTAGGTGGTATTGATGATTCAGGACAGTACAATTCACTAATAATTTCACCTCAGTCTTTGTAAATATCAGTGTTAAAGTCAAAGGCCTTAAAATACTTTGCAGGGCCCTATGTGATTTGCTGATGCGTTCCCAACCCTTCCCTGAACTCCTCCCCTCTCACTTCTCTACTGCTCTGCTCCAGCAGAGCCTTCTGGCCATTCTTCCCATTTGCCAGGAACACTCCACCCCAGGGCCTTTGCACGTCTTGTCCCCTCTGCCTGGAACCCTGGACCCCATACCATCTGGACGGATGCTCATCATTAGTTCTCTGCCAGGTGCGGTAATGACCCGCATCCCCACCATAGCACGCTGGCTCTCTGTTTCCTTCTGGGTGACCGTCTGCAGCAGGAGTTTGTGGACTGTGGCTAGAGCCTGGCGCCTGTTTCTGTAAATGCAGTTGTTCTGGAACACAGTCGTGAATGTACGTGTGGCCATTTTTCGCTACAAGGCCAAAGGTGAGTAGTTGGAACAGATGGGGCGGCCTGCCAGCCTGGAACGTGTGGGGTCTGGCCCTGTGGGAAAGCACAGGACCCTGATCCAGTGTGACGCCTTGGCGCATTTGTTTGCCCATCTCTCCCGCTAGACTACAGCCTCTGTAAAGGGGTCCCCTCTGGCTCACTGCTGTGTCTGTAGGCGCCGGAGCAGTATGTGCACACAGTAGGTACCAGAGGAACCGGTGAACAAATGCACTAAGAAGATAGTGGGCAGGGGTTCACTTTGCCTCTGTGTCTTAGACTTTGGTATTTCAGCCGTTGGGGAGGTTTCCTTTTGCGGTCCTTAGAGCACATGAGATCACATGAGATCACAGCGGTGGCGGGGGCGTGTCTGAGTTCCGTAGGAACGCTCAGATGCCGAGTTGCGTGGAAACCGTGTATTGGGAGGAGTCCTGAGGTGCTCCCTGTAAACGAGTGTGAAAGACAAGACTGGCCGGGGACCAGGCAGGCCTGTGCTGTGACCTGCGGCTGAGGTCGCAGCCCACGGAGGGGCTTTCCGTGTCTTCCCCGGTTGAGGCCAGGGGCCCAGGCCTTGGTTCTCCCCTCTCCAGCCAGCCTTGGCCCCCAGCTGTGGAGGAGACGCCTCTCCCTCACAGGCAGGGGGGAAGGATGTGGCCGTGGGCCCTCCAGAGCTCTGGGGTACGATGGAACAGTCCCGGAAAGGGGTCCGAGCTGGCGCCACTGTTGAAGGGTTGGGGTAAAACCTCATCTTCGTGTCATTTTGTGCCTGCTGATGGGTGTGTCAGGCCAGGAGCATTCGTTGTTATGTGCAAGGTCCCACAGCAAGTTAGGAGCAGGCTTGGGCTGTTGGAAGTGTTCTTTTTCCCACAGCCCTGCTGAGAGGGGGCCCCCATACGAACGCACACGATAACCCGAGGAGCCATGCTAACCAGAAAGGCCACTGACTTTCAACTTCTGAGGGTAGACAAAGAGTACTCGCCATCACACTATTCTGGAACAGTCGCTCAGGCCATCTGGGTAAGGAAACCCTCCGTTTGGGTTTTAGGGGGCCCAGGACCCACACTCTGGCTCTGAGCGCGTCCGGGCTCCTGTTCTGTCGCTGCCGGCCCCGTGCCGTCTGGAGCAGCGCTCCGACTCTGTCCCCGTGTGATTCTGGCCAAAGCCGTGGTAACATCCTGTAACGTTGTTTGGTCCATGCTTAAAATGGTTACACACCATATCATAACTGAGTTCAGACGCATTGCTGCAGACCTCCTCAGGGGCTAGTCCGTCTAAAACATGATTTGTAGTTTTAAGTCCCTGTGCACACTGGGGGAGGGAAACCATACCCCAAGCTGTTTGGGGGCATTGCGGTAGTGGGAGATGGGAACCAGCTAGGGTCTACAGGGTCTATTCTGAAAGGTTCACATGGAAATACATTGTTCTTTAATACCCTGGGCCCAACAGGGGGAGAGATCCTGGAGGACTGGTGTGCAGAAGAAAACCCAGAGGATGTTGTCGTGAAGGGATCCCATAGACACAAATGCTCTCTGCTCCCTAATGACTGACGTCACAAACAGCGGAGAGCTCCTCGGTCTGGCTCTTGCCTGTGACTCTAACCTTGGCCTGCGGGAACCACGTTGAGCTCTATTGCCAGAGGTGGTGCCCCCCACACCCCGCTTGTGCTTCTGCTTCATTATTCGGGGTGGGGGGCAGGAGCACCCCCGTGTCTCACTTGCCCTCTGAGCTTCCCCGTGTCTTGGAAAAGGTTGCTGCCACCCAGGGGTCTGGAGTATGGTTGGGCGGACCCCCGAACATGCCACGCCATTAAAACATCCTCTCTTGGTTTGAAGTTGTATTTTGAATTCATCTCTATGAGATACCAGTGTTCTAATTAAAAAAAAGAAAAGTGCCATTAAAATGATTGCATACCTCCCCCCTCACCCCCCGCCCCTGTTACACCGTTCAGGTGAAACTGGCTGCACAGGTCGAGGGGGGAGGGTTCTGCTGCTCGGGGGGGCTTCGTCAGGCCCCTGCTGTTGTCGCCTGTGTCCTGTGATTTCTAGTCTGGACACGTGGAAATGCCCAGAGCCCCAGTGCCTCCCTGATTTCACTCCCTGCTCCAACCTGGTTGCCTTCTGCGCATGAGGGAGCACGTGGCTGGGAAAAGTGACCAGTGCCCACTACTTAGCATGTAACTGATGGTGGACAAGTGGGAGTTTTCTGTTGTGAGTCTGCAGCCCACAAAATCCACCCTCTTCACGTATTTCAGCACACGGTTCTGTGCCACGCCGTGCATTACCTACCGTCACCGTCCGCCTTCAGCACGTTCGTCTTCCCAGACTGGAGCTCCGTCCCCGTTGCACACACGCTCCCCATCCTGCACCCCGTCACCCCCGCCCCTTGGGGATTTCCACTCGTCTGGGGACCTCCGAGGAATGGGATGCCCGTGTTTGTCCTTCACGTCTGGCCTTTCTCAGGATCTTGTTGTCAAGGTCCATCCCTGCTGTACCCTGTGTCCGAATGTCCTTCCACCCATTTCCAGGCTGGTTAGCGGTGTGCTTCCTCAGTGAGCATTTTCTAGGTGGGAAACGCGTCTCCGTGTGCCCGATTTCCCCGGCACGCGGTGCCCGGCGTGTCTGAGCCCGGGAGCCCTCCCCCGTCCCCGCGCCAGCCCGGCCTCTTTGTGTGGGTCTGTCAGGCAGCCTCACCCTGACACACGTACGCATCGGCTAGTTTTTCTCCTTCAGATCAGCGGCCTCGGACAGCTTCTGTTTCTTTGGCAGCCGTTTCAGCCTGCTCTGTCTTGTCATTTTAGAGTTCAATATTTGCTGCTCTGAAGGAAAAAACGGGGATGGGTCGGACCATTGTACTTGGTCTCTTGACCTCGGTGTTGCCCATGAGCAGTGAAGGATAACTTTTGACGAGCCGTGTCAGATGTGACAGGCAATCTAGTTGGGTTGAGTGAAAATGTGCTGTACAAGTTGGAAGCCTTGGTTGGGGGCATTTTTCTGGTGTTCAATGCATTTAAATTGACACCAGACTTCAGTATGTTGTTCATTCCAGGCTCCATACTGGAGGCTCACGTTTCTTAAATGTGGCTAAGAAACGGCCTCTGCAGCATTTCCAGAGTGTTCCTGCATATTCTCCAGCACTCTGTTTACATTCCCAGCCTCCACGGTGCTTTTTTTCTTACCCCCTCTGTATTTTAAACCTTACTTTTGAAGTGAATTTTTTTTTGCTTTCAGTTGAATAGACATTTGTGGGGTTGTGTGTGTGTGTGTGTGATGGAGAGAAGGAGGATGACTGTGCACTCCTTGTTTGGACCTCAGCTCCCCTTCCCGTCGTTGAGAGTGAGACGCCTACGTCGGCGGCTGTGGTTTTAAGGGGAAGCCATTTCCCACTTGTCTCTGTCAGAAATCGTTTTAATTTCAGTTGTAAAACAAAAACCGTCAATTAGCAGACCTTCTTGCCACCGGCCCCCCCAGCCACCTCCCTGCCAGGGCCGGGGACTTTGCCACGGTGTGCGGCCTTGACTGTTCCTTGGCTGCGTCCAGGCTGTGGCTCCCTTCTTTCCCTCCATGTAGTATTCCAGGGTGCGGTCTGTCATTCAGACCTCCCAGCTTGTGAGGTGAATTATCTGTGCCTAGTGTCCAGAGTCCGCCCAGGGGTGGTGGGCAGAAGTCTCTGTTGTTGAGAACTGCCCATGGCGGACTTTGTTTCCGGAGAAAATCGTCTCTGGCTTCAGTCTAGCATGTTCCGGAACACGCCTCCCACTCTGGGAAGCTTCCTTAACCCCAGTGCAAGCGGTGTCCAGTCCCTGGTAGGCAGCCTGTGTCACTGTGGTCGGCATTGTTTCCAGGAGGGCAGCTCCATGGAGACGGCCGCGACGGTGGGCAAGCGGCCTGGGTATCCGTCCCTCCCGGCATGGCATGACGTCGCCTCCACTCCGGAGAAGGTGAGCTGGGCTCCAGGGTGTAGAGCCTTCGTGTAGGGGCCTCACCGTCGAGCTGCTGAACACAGAAGCGCTGCGGGGTCCCAGAATGAGGGTCTGCCGTGGAATGTTCCAGACTGGGAGGAGGGATGAGGGTCTTCCGTGTGTTGAGGAATCTTTCGTTGGCAGGTGGACGAGTGGCTGCTTCTGCAGTTAGCCTGACGTGCTCAGCTTCCTCCTCTAGTCGTATGAGGGTTTGTATCAGGAGGAACATTTGGTAGAAGTTAACAAAGGCTGTGGAACACGGTCCCCGGGAGGCAGAGTGTGGGTGAGGCCACGGCCATGATCGGCATTTCTGACACAGAAGACGGTGCACGGTGGGGAGGGGGCTCCCACTGGGGAGCGGAGGCGCCTGCCTCCCTCTCGCACCTGCCCCGCGCGTATCACGGCGCCTCAAGACCTAGGCAGGTGGAGGGTGAGGGTGGGGAGGGACCAGAGGGAAAGCGGCAGGTGCTTTCAGGACCCCAGGGGGGACAAAGCCAGACAGGTGAGGGAGGAGGAGGAGGAGGAAGAGGAGGAGGAGGAGGAGGAGGAGGAGGAGGAGGAGGAGGAGGAGTTGTTGTTGTTGTTGTTGTTGTTGTTGTTGTTGTTGTTGGGAGATGGTGTGGGACACCCGGCTTCTGACGTACAACCCCTAAATCGGTTTGGCAGGGAAGTCCGTTGGTCTCCTTTGGTGCCTGTCCACCGTGAACCCATCCATGCCTGTCCCCTCTCGGGAACACAAAGAGTTCCCGGCAGGGCTCCTTCCTGTCCTGTGGAGCCCGTATTTGTGCCTCCCAGCAGGCCTCAGAGACCTGCGGTGTTCTCCAGCCAACCCGCCAGGCCTGCCCTGGGCATTGCCTTGCCGGCACCCCATGTCTCTCAGGGGTTGTCCCTGGGGAGCCCCAGGGCCCCTCCTCGTGCTGAGCAGCAGCGTGTAAGCTCCAGCGGAGGGCCGCAGTCGTTCCACTCGTCAGGGTGACAGCATGTGCGGGGTCTCCTGGGAGCCTGGTGTCCGCTGGGGAATGTTCTAGAGGGAGAAAGCGCAGTCCTCTCTGGTTGTTTACCAATAACTGCAAGGTGGGGCAGGGAAGCCATTTTCCCTCCGCTCACCTGGGGTGGTGGTAGCCGTCCACACTCAGGAAGGTGGTTCTGGTTCTGCTGGACTGATCAGTACAGGAAGCTGGCCCCGCCTCCAGGGCGAGCATCCTGCCCTTGTAGGGCCGGAACTCACCAGCAGGGTGGCGCGTGAGCGGTGGAGAGCAGGCCTCCTTCGCCCTGTGAGGTAGCCGCCCCGCAGCCCCCGGCGGGCACCGGGCCCTCCCGGGGACTCCCCCGGCCCCGTGGGCGCCTCAGTGATTTCTGGTGCGAGCGTTGCCACATTTCCTCGGGCTGCCCCATTTGTGCCCAGGATCGGGTTAGCCCTGTTGTGGCAGAGGAAAGGAAGTCAGGTTTACTTGGAGTTGACAGAACTTGATGTCCCTAGGAGACTTCTGAAAAGGGCTCTTTTCCTCTTTAGAAAGGGATCGTTCTGTTTTTAATGGATTTTTTTTTTCATTCCCTTGAGCTTTCACTTGATTGAGTGATGGCATATGCTAAGCCCTGTGGCACATCTCACACCCACAGCAGTGGACAGACAGATGTGGTTACTTTGTGCATGGGGCTCACAGTCCTGTAGGAGGAATCACAGTTAACGAATTAACTGTTCTGAGCTGAGCAAGTGCGAACTGTCGGGTGCTCTGGAAGCATAACCTTGTCTGTGAAGGGGTTGGGCAGAGACGGCTCCCTGGGAAGGGGTGTGTCGGCTGGGCCCAGGGGAGGACGAGCCATGCAGACCGGGCAGCGGAGTGATGGGAGCAGCATGTCCAAGCAGAGTTCACCCCCACACCGGATGCCAGGGGTGTGCCAGGAGCAGTCCACAAGTAAGCCATTGCTCTTGGCTTTGGACATTTCCCGTTTTGATCTCTTCTTTGGTCCTGTTCTGCACAGAGGAGCAAAAAGAGAACAGGGAAGGAGCTTTTCAGAGGGAGATCCTTGATCCTGCATTTGCCAATTTCCTCAAGATTCACTCGGATCTTTTGCAGTGTTCCAGCGCGTATTTCCTGAGAGTAACCCTTACGTAACCACAGTGCAGTGATCTAACCGGGACGTTCACCATCCCAACAGTGGCATGTGATCCACAGCCAGGTCGGGCTCCTCTCCCAGCCCAGGGGTCTCTCTGGGCTCCCCCAGAACAGGGTCCGCTCCATTATCACATGAGGTTAGTAAGTGTTAGTTTGTCCTATCCCTTGTGTCTTCTCCAGTCTGGTAGTTTCTTAGTTTTTCTTTGTGACCTTGAAACATTTGGAGCATAGACGCTGGTGAAAGCGTAGAGTCTCTCTGCATGGGGGTATCTGTTGCACAGTCACTTTCGGGCAGGCAGCCCATGGAGGCGATGTCACGTCCTCGTCAGTACACCTGCCACTTAACCCCCACATTGGGGGTGTCGACTTTGATAACTCAGTGTGGTAGGCGCCCACTGCAAAGTGACAGTTATTCCTATGTAATTAATAAATATGGTTAGTAAGTTCAAAGGGACTTGGAAATCACACAGGTCTTTGCTCTGGAAGGCCCCCCTCACTGGATTTTCCACGCATGGATGAATCAGAGCCCGCCATCTCTCCTGTGTGCATGGGGTGGCATTCTTCTGTAAGCCATGAGCCAGTCGTTGATGAATGCATACCAGTGGGCCTTTCATATGCTGCAGCTCGTTACTGTAAATGTTGTTGCTCAGATCACCCCAGGATGGCCAGTGGGGCACTTGTGGAAGGTTCTCGTCCTGCTCGTGTCCCTCCTGTTCTTGGAGCATGTCCTTTGTTTTGGGTGCTAAGAGATAACCGAGGTTTATCCACTGTTCTCCCCATCTCTGCTCTGATCCAGCCTTTCCTCTGTAGAATCCTGGTTCACTCTGGGAAGCTGCATTTAGCAGATGGAATTGACACACCTGTGCAAGGTGTGTCCTTGCTGTGAGTGCTGGTGCCTCCAGACCAGGTTCTCCCTGTCTTTTTGTCTTCACTGACATTTTCCCTAAGCACACAGCCTCCCCACATGGAATTTTAACACCATGGGTATGCTGTGTTGCAGCTTATGTATTGGGGCTCTTTGGAAGGCCTTAAACCTTCGGAACATCAAAGACTTTTTTCTTTCCTGCCCCACAAAGAAGCAGTTGTTGCCCCTTGAGGTCGGTATCACCCCATGTGGGAGTTTATGCTCAAGACCTTTCCAGCCAGAGGAGTTCAGGAAGGTATGTCTGTATGCACGCGTGTAGGTGTGCCCGTTACGTACCTGGCTCTCTTACTCTGTAGTTACCGCAAACCATGAGTTTCCAACCTACCCTTAATTCCAGCTCAGTCTCTCAAAAGCAGACTTTAGATGTGCCCTCTCCATATTTGTACCTTTTTTCTGTAATAGAAATATGGTTCTCATTATTCTCAACCATTACCCCATGATTTGAATGTAAAAAGCATAGTTTCAGCATTTAAAGAGCACGCGCGGTTTATGCAAACCTACTAACTCGATTTCAATATCTGTTACATTTTTAAAAATCACCTTTATTGAGGTGCAATTCACCTAAAAGTCCACATCAAGGGTACAGTTGAATGAATTTTGACAAATGGATACATTTCTTCAGCCACCAGTATACAACCCAGGTAAGGAACAGGTCTCTGTCACCCAGAAGATTCCTTTGGGTCTGCCCATTCGGTCAAAACCCATATTCCTGGCTCTAGGTAATCATTAATTGATTAGGTTTGTCTTCCCCGAAGTTGCATACAAATGGAGTCATGAAGCGTGTTTTTTGTATCGACGTTATTTCATGCGGCTTCATGATACCCGGCTGTGTTGGTGCATTGTGTCAGCAGTAGGTTCCTTATTGCTGAGTAGCATTCTGTTTTATGGGGAACCAAAACTTGTTTTCCATTTTCCTGTTGATGGACGCTTGGCCACGATTGCCAGTTTGGGCTGTTTGTGAATAGGGCCGGCACGAGCGTGCTGTGTGGACGTGTTTACGTGGGCGCGTGCTCTCAGGTACCTTGAGTACATGCCCAGTAGTGGGGCCACACTAGGAGCCGGCAAGCAGGTTTGACTTGGGGAGAACCTACCGGATGTCTTCAGAGCGGGTTTCCGATCCTCCACCCCCACCGGTAACGTGTAAGACTTGTGGTTGCTCCACATCCTGTCAGCACTTGGTTTTGCCGGTTTTGTGATTTTAGCCATTGGACCAGGATTCAGTGGACTGCCACTGACCTTATTTTGCAACCGCCTCGTAACTAAGGAGGTTGAGCATCTTTTCGAGGCTTGTTGGCCATTCTTTCCCAAGGTGTTTTCTTCACCTTTTCCTCCCATTTTTAAAATTGGGTCATTTCTTAATCAAATTCTAAAACATTTCTTTAGTATCCTGCGTGTAAGTTCTTCGCCAGATATATGTAGACTGAGAATGTAGCCTCTCTGTGCCCTTGTCTTTCTCTTCGCAGCATCCTTTTAGAGCAGACTTGTCAATTTCTAAGAGGTGTGTTCTGTCACAGGCGGAGGGGGTATGGTTTGCACTTTGTCTCCTATCTAAGAAACTCTTACACCAAACCCACAATACTTTCCTCTTATCTTTTGTTTTGTATATTCAATAACTTTAAACCTGTGATCCATTTTGGTTAATTTTCGTGTGTGATATGTGGTTCGTTTTCTTCCATGAGGGTATACAGCACCTTCACTCAAATTGCTTTTTGTCAGATGGACCATATACGCGTGGGTCTCTTCCACGTCTGTCCATCCACGTACATCAGCGCTCCCACCGCCCTGCCGTGAGTGCTAGAGCTGAGTAGCAAGTCTTATGCCCTGTACTGAAGGTCTCCCAGGTTTGGTCTCTCTCAATATTCTTTGTCCTTTGCTTTTCCACTTTGGGATAAACTTCTTAATTTACACCCCCCCAATACCCAATGTGATTTTAATGGGCATTGCATTGAGTCTATATATAGATCAGTTTGGAGAGAGACGCCACAATTTGGAGTCTCCATCTGTGATCTATGATTATAGTCTATTTGTCATTTATAATGTATCTCAACATGGTTTTGTCCTCTTTTGGTGTCCAAGTCTTTTACATATATTCTTAATTATATCCAGAAGTGTTTCATATGTTTTTTGATTCTTTATAAATGTTGTCTTTTTACTTGTTTCAGATTTTTCTTTCCCTGTGACTAGAAGTATAGGAGCTTCTTGTAAATCTGTTGTGCATCCTGTGAACTTGCTAACATACTTGTTCTAGTAGCATTTTTGAAGGTTCTTTTAGAGTCTTCTGTGTCTGTGATTATTGTGTCTGAGAATAGCGTTATTTATTTATAGTTTGCATGCCTTTTTTTTTTTCGTGGGTTATTGTACTTGCTTGGCTGGAATCTCCGTATCATGTTGAGCAGGCATGGTGAAAGAGGAAAATACCCCGTGTCTTACCATTATATATAAAGATAGGTACTTTGTACCTTCCCTTTGTCAGATTGAAGGAGTCTGTTTTTAGAGGCTGGGAGTTTTATCATGGAAGGGTGTATAATTTTGTCACATTTTTTTCTTTGCATCTATTGAAACGTTTGTGTGGTTTTTGTCTTTTATTGTATTAATATGGGGAAATACATTGCTTTTTCTAGTGTTTAACAAGGCTTCCCTGCTTGTAATAAATGCCCTTTGCCTTGAAAAATAAACACACACACACAGACCTCCCCACCTTCTCCTCTGTGTGTGTATATAATTCCAACGTGATTTCTTTGTATGTGAAAATAACACTGGCATGTATTTGCTAATATTTCAAAAAGTATTGTGCCTGCTCAGGAGGGATATTTGTCTGTTTTCTTTCGATAGCTTTTTCAGGCTTTATTACTGGTGTAGCATTGTCCTCATAAAACAAGCTGGGAAGTGTTTCCTCTTAGTCTTCTGTTTAGAAGTGCTTGTTTAGGATTGGTATTTTTTCCTTAAATGTTTGGCAGCACCTGGGCCTGGAATTTTGTTTATAAGAAGGTTATTAACTGTTCAATATGTAAAATAGATAAAATGCTTCTCAGATTTTCTTTCGTTATGAGTCCATTTCGGTAATTGGTCTTTCAGAGAGCTTGTCCATTCATGGAAGTTGCACTTACTGGCATTAATTAATTGTTCTTGACACTCCATCATCCTGTTATCTCTTTAAAGTCTGGAGGGTTGGCTGTGATATCCCCATTCTGTGCTGATTTTCACCCCTGATTTAGTATTTCCTTCTTTTCCTCTTTCCAGATGAGTCTTGTTAGAGGTTTCTGAATTTTCTCAAATCTTTTCACGTACCAGTTTTTTTCCTTTTTTTCCCCTATTTTTTTTTTTTTTTTTTGGTTTTATATTTTGATTTCTATTCTTTGGATTTAGTTTTTGCTCTTTCTGATGTTCTAAGTTAGAAGCTTGTGTGATTGGTAGTGAACTTGATTTTGTAACCTAAGTGTTCCAGACTCTGCCGTGCCCTGTGAGCAGTGTTGCGGCCGCGTCCCACACATTCTCATCTGGTTGGGTTTGGTGATTATTCACTTTGAAATGTTCCACAATTTCCACTGTGATTCCATCTTTGACCCACGGGCTGTTTAGAAATGTGTTGTTTAATTTCCAAACACAGTGTGTGTCAACACGTGTTCTCTGCGCGTTTGGAGGACATGTCCTTGTGTTGGTGGCATCTTCTCTAAATGTGTGCTGGGCCAGGTTGTTCCTGTCGTCCGGGTCTTCTGCGCCTTCCCAGTCTGTCTTGTTCTAATGGTAACCAAGAAAGGAGGATTGGGATCTCTTGTTACAGGTTTGGGTTTCTCCGTCTAGCTCTGCCAGTGTTCGCTTCCTGTATTTTGAAGATTTGTTGTGAGGTGCTTAATCGTCTAGGATTATGATGTTCTCTTGATCAGGGGCATCTGGGTGGCTCAGTTGATTGAGCGTCCAACTTTGGCCAGGTCATAATCTCACAGTTCCTGAGTTCAAGCCCCGCGTTGAGCTCTGTGCTGACTGTTCAGAGCCTGGAGCCTGCTTCGGATTCTGTCTCCCTCTGTGTCCCTCCCCTGCTCATTCTGTGTTTGTCTGTCTGTCTGTCTGTCTCAAAAATAAACACTAAAAAAATTTTTTAAAGTTATGTTCTCTTAATCAGTTCACTCCCTAACATTATGAAGTGCCCCTCTTTATCGCCGGTAACATTTCTCATTCTGAAGTTAAACTGGTCTGATGTTAATATTGCCAGCTGTCGTATGGTCCATCTGTGTGCGGTATACCCTTCTCCATCCTTCTTAACCTGTTGCTTTATTTTACTGTTTCTTGAAACCAGGATATAGTTTTCAAGCCTGCCAATCTCTGCCTTTTATATGAAATGTTATATGTAATGTATTCATCAGTGTGGATGAGGTTACTCCACTATCTTGCTGTTTTGTGTTTGTACCATTTGTTCTTGGTTCCCTTTTCCCCTAATTTCCTACTGTAATTGAGTACTTTGCATGGTTCCATTTTATCCCGATTGCCTCACTAGCTCTACCTCTTTCAAAGTAGTAGTTGGTCTTGCACAGAACCATCTATTAGAGTTTCCAGCAGTGATGAAATGTGCTGTCATACACCAGTCAGTGTGATGGGCACGGGCCACCTGTGGCTCTTGAGCACGGGACATATAGCTAGGACAGCTGTGGGGGTCGATACTTATATTTAATTTGGAATATTTAAATAGAAGTAGCCGCAGAGGACAGTTGCTAGTACATTGGACAGTGGCCTTGGGGGGCACAGTATACATCCTTAATCCCTCACGATCTACTTTGAAACGATATTCTGTGCTTTCACACATGATACAAGGATTTCACGACCATAATCTTCACTGTCCTTTGTACCTGTATTGTTGTGGGTTTTCCATCTCCATGTTATAAACTCCAGAGTATGTAGTTGCTGTTCTCGCTTTAAACAGTCCATCGGTTAGAAGTAATTAGAATAGAAATTGAAGATGAGCAAATACTCTGTATTTACCTCTTATGACCTAAATATCTTGGAAGGCCACTGGAAGGGCTTAAGTGGCTTCATCAGATGGCTCTGTTTTAATTTGGGGGAGGGGGACAGAGGAGCCCACGAAAAGCAGGTCAGCTGGGAGGCCAGAAACAGGGTAGGGAGAAGAGAAGGTGTCGAGAAATAGCGGAAGCTGGGATCTATCTGGGAGTCTGCTGTTTCGGTTACTAGGAGCTGTTCGTAAAGGGTGTCCTGGCTCTTGGAGAGTGTTCTCCCTCATCCTCATCGGTGCTGTTTCCTATCCTGTTTGCTTTTCAAAAACAGTTACGGATATTAAAGTCATACCCTTGTGCCTAATTTTAATTAGAAAGTGTTGATTCATTGTGAGTTTTGTGAGCCATCTTGCCTGTTAATAGAAGCTGTCTAACTTTTAGAAGGTGCAGTCTACTAAGAGGGCAAGACAAAATGAAATACAGAGGCGATGATTTTTATGCGTCATTGTGTCTGTCCAGTTCAAGAGTCGTGATTGACTGTAACATATGGAATCGGTTGTTTCACAGCATTTGATGAGGAGCCGTGGTTTGTGGCACAGACTTGCTGCGTTCTCCTGTCCCACCCTGTTGGTGCCCTATAGATGGGGTGATTGCTGTTACCCCTGGACTCGTGAGTTCCCTGCAGTGTGGGTTTTTCTCATCCTTGCATCAGATTTTACCAGGTTTGGGCTTTTAGGCAGAGATACGGTTCCACTCTGAAAGCTCTGGAAGTAATTCTCAGATTGCATGTTTATCTCCATGTTGACAACCAGGTTGTTTGCCTTGAAATTAAATGATGGTATTGTAAACTATCAGTGGAATAATCAATTGTGGGACGTAATGCTCTCTAGTTTACACAGTGTTGAATACTATAAATATCTAATATAACGTTACCTCCTTGATTGAATTCCTTGTGATTTCACACAGGTGGGATTAGTGTTAAAGTGTACACAGAGCTATGGTAACTGCTGTCAGGAGATTTCAATTATTAATTGCTGATTTCAGAGAGTTAATTTATTTTTAATGTCCAATAACATTACATAGTCTTATCTTTTTCTTTTTCTTGTGCTTAACTGTTTAAGTAAGTTCTGGATCATACCGAGCCTCATTTGGATGCAGACTCATTAAGAGTATGATGCTGACTTTTCAGCAAGTGGCTTATTTAAGTTTCAGGACCAGGAAAGTTGAGGGCCCGGGTGGTCACGTAGCTTGAATGAAATCTAAGCAGCCGCTCCAGTGGTGAGTGATGTCCCACTTTTGGATGTGAGCGGAGCCCCCATTTAGGGGACAGGTGGGGTCGTTGTGGGCACAGGTGAGAGCCTGGGAAGCGATCTGCCCTGCATCCTGCTCCTGCGTTCGGCCGGGACCCCAGCCACAGCCGAGACTCGGCCAGCACGTGGTCCCTGTGTACCTGCCTCCTTGCACAGCGGTTTCCTCGTAACTTGTTAGTGTGCAGTTAACCAGCGCCATGTAGCTCACGGAACGGAACGCTTTGCTGACATGAGCGAACTTACCTTGTGGCCTCTACCCCTCAGGAGTATAAAATCTGGTGAGGAGGAGAAGGCCCCTCTTCCTGTGACTGACGTTTGGGGGCGGTGCAGTAATGACACCTGGGTTGGAGGAGAGCCCCGTGGCGAGAGAGGAGGCTGGGTTTCTGGTCCACATGGTCCGCTGAGGGAGTATGAGCCTGGCTGACTTCTAGAACGGGGCCGTAGATCTCGTCTGTGCCTGGGGCCCTTGGATTTGGTCTTCAGTTCCCGACGCGTGACCCTTAGACGGGTGCCTGCGTTGCCACGTGCTCCTGCCCAAGAAACAACTGTTCTCATATCCCCACAAAGATGCAGTTATGTGTGCCTTGGGTCAGAGCCACTGAGTACCCCCTTCCTAGTGCCATGTTGCCCTGAGGGTACCTCTCCAAACCCCCCCCCCCCCACTGCTTCTGCCTTCTCGGTCCTGCTTAGCCTCAGGCTCACCTCATTTTGGGGAGCTGGCGCCCACGGGGGCTGCAGGTCCTCAACAAACCCGTTCCGTTTGCTCGTCAGGCATTTTCCACGTGCGGGGGCATCCTGTCCTTTCCTTTGAATTTCTGCGCCCTGTCCGATTTTAAGATTGAGCAGCAGAGGGACCATGTCCAGGCCTCCCCCATCTTTCTCAGGACAGGCCCCAGCGGTGCCCAAACACATCCCGCTCCCCTGAGAGAGCAGCCCACCAAAGGAGAACAAACCGGGCCTGGTGAGGTTCCCTGTGGCTGTCGCTGGGACTGTGTGAGGACCCCAGGCCCTCTGCTTCCGGAGGACCAGGAAGGGCCAGGTGGGAGGAGGTGGGGAATAAAGTTGTAGAACCGTAAGGTTCTTATGTTCTAAAGCGGTCACACGTTCTCCGTGTAGCAAAACTTGAGGGATGTAGGCCTTTTCTCCACATCCCTCATCTGTGAAAACAGTTGTCCAAAAACAGAAAGTTAATGAAATAATGCACGTGATTGGTTTACCCACCAGAAAGCAGGGGCTTGGGGAAGCCAAAAAGAACAGATAACAGAGGAGGCCAGTAGGACACGAAGAATGAGGGGCACCTGGGTGGCTCAGTCAGTTAAGCATCTGACTCTTGATTTCGGCTCAGGTCATGATCTCACGGTTCGTGAGTTCGAGCCCCGTGGTGGGCTCTGCACGGACAGCGTGGAGCCTGCTTGGGATTCTCTCTGACTCTCTCTCCTGCTCACAACTCCATCTCTGTCTCTCTCTCTCCCACTCCCAAAATAAATAAACTTAAAAAAAAAAAAAAAAGGATGCAAAGAGCAGGATGGTATGTTCCAGCCACAGCATTGTGTCAGATGTCTGTGGATTAAATAAGTGTCTGGGGGCGCCTGGGTGGCTCAGTCGGTTGAGCGGCCGACTTCAGCTCAGGTCACGATCTCGCAGTCCATGAGTTTGAGCCCCGCGTCGGGCCCTGGGCTGATGGCTCAGAGCCTGGAGCCTGCTTCTGATTCTGTGTCTCCCTCTCTCTCTGCCCCTCCCCCGTTCATGCTCTGTCTCTCTCTGTCTCAAAAATTTAAAAAAACGTTAAAAAAAACAATAATAAAAAAAATAAATAAGTGTCTGGATTAAAAGTCAGTGGTGGTCCCATTGGGTCAGACCACAGCCGCACTGTAAATGCAGAAGAAAAAAGACACAGGTCCACCCTGGGCTGTGAACAGCAGAGTCAGTGTAGCCGTGCAAACCTCTGACAAGGCGGACCTTCAAGGAGGGAGAAGGAAACGGTAAGAACAAGCAGGCGTCCGTGAAACAGAAGGTGGCATAAGAGACATATTCACCCAAGTTGTATGTTTAGAAAGATCTGTAAACTTTGCAATACCCAGTCACACTGAGCACGGAAGAAAAACACCAAGTGATGAGAAACGTAGAAAAATGTACCTCCCTAAAAATTCCACAGATGTTAAGAGATAAGAGGATATCATTTCAAACTTGGTGATAAATTTGGCAATTAAGATAAAATGAGCAGATTTCCTTTCAGATCTGAACTGAATTTAAAGAAGTTGAACGTTAAAAAAACTTCCCTCAAAGAAAAATCCAGGCCCATACGGCTTCACCACTGAGCTTTCTCCAACGTTTGAGGAAGGAGCGATGCTCACGTTCGCCCTTTCGAGGCCCTGTGAAGGAGCACGCTCCCGGCTCGTTGGGGGACACCAGCATACCTGGGACATCAGGTCTGGAAAGCATGCGAGGTGGAAACCACAGGCCAGTATCACAAACCCAGATGCAGAAACCCCAGTAGAAGAGAAGTCCATTCGGCACGTGAGGCCTACGCCAGTAACGCAAGGTTGAATTTAACTTCAAGAAACAGGTGTCATCATGCACATTCAGAGGAGAAAACACTCTATGGTGGTTACAAATTATTGAAAACATTTGACAAAGATCACCCGTTTATGATTAAAAACTCGTGGCGAACGAAGAACAAAGAGTCCCTTACCTGTTAGCAGGTGTGCACGTGTGTTCACGCTCACTGAGCAGGGCGGTGGTTCTGGTGGTTCTGGTGGTTTCCGTGGCCGTGCAGCACCGTGCCCTCACAAGATGTCTTGCACTAAACACTGCTCATGACTCTCTCTCTCAGTGTCTCATGCTTGTCGGTGTTTGCATTTATTTTCAAGTCCTCGCCTACTTTCCAGTCTTGAGGATGGTCTTCCCAGAAAAGAAGACCTTCCTCCCTTCTGGTCCCTGTGTGCCTCTTTAGCTCACGTTGGCGCAGGGTCGTTCTGCTAGCCACGCAGGGGGGTGAGGTGGTCATCTGGGCCGGCTGCACATCTTCTGATGGCAGAAGATGCCATCAGATGCCAACCCCCCTGTTGATTCCCCCGATGTGTGTGTGTCCTTGTCCCCCTTTGCTGTTCCCTATTCTGCACTTCAGAAGAGTGAGTGGAGTTTCTCAGCCCAAATGTAAGCCTAGACTAATTGGGAGGGAAGAGCTGACTGGGAGGGTGGGCTGGAGGGAGGCCTGGCGAACACTTTAATACCCTGTGCTCTGGTTACCTGTCCCCATCTACCTGTGGGCCTGTCCTTCCCGCCCTCATTTTGGGTCATGGAATGATTCATCTGTTTGCCTGAGTGTCGGCCAGAACCGCATGTGTGACCAGGGTGGGTGAAGTCTTCGGGATTCTTCTAAAGAATCCTGCATATGCAAATATTACGGGAGATATCGTTTCTGAGAGGCAAGCCTGATGTCCTGAAGCTGACGCCCTGCTAAGCTGGAAATGCCACCCGGGCTCTCAGCAGCTGGGGGAGACGTTCTCTCTCTCTCTCTCTCTCTGGGATGTCCTCTTGGCCACTCTGAGTGCTCGGGGCCTTGCCGTGTCGGAAAGCCAAGTTGGACGTGGGTCGTATCTCTGCTTCATCAGTCTAACTTGTGTGCAGTGACACTTTCTACCTGTGCTGTCCTTTCCGTGAGGCATGTGGGTGCCGGGCCTCACATCCGTTTCATTGACGTGGGATTCGAGAGTTACTTGTCACTAGAGGGGGGATTTGGTTGTTCTGGGGTGACAGTCCTACTATTTCACATGTCATCGATCCTCAGTTTACTTGAGAACATGGAAAGCCAGATGGCCCCTGGGCGCTCAGTGCTGGCTTGAGTCCTCTCGGGAGACCCTCAGTCCCCACCTCACAGACGCCCCTCTGATCGGTTCGGTTCTGGCTGACAGGTTTCACAAAGCACACAGCCCCAGCTTTGAATGGGGAGCCATTTTTTTTTTGCAATAAAATGAGATTTTTTTTTTTACAGACACATACAATTACCCTTTTCATAACTGCCCACCCAGCAAAGTCCAAGTTGTTTTGTAAACTGTCAGGTAAGCAGACTGCAGAGAAGTGCTCTCCATCTGGGTAGACGGTAGAGCCTATGGTCTAGCAAATGCTGTTAGGTTCACGGAGCATCTGGAGACCATAGTGGGGCGGTGATCCCTGCCGTCTGCTTCCATGGGGACAGGGGTGCCCACGACATCCCAGAATCCCTAGCATTGGTGACTACCCATGGGTGACTGGGCTGCGCAGGTGGGCTTGCTCAGGACCCAGCCTGTCTTGAACTCGAAGGAACCGTGCTTCCTGGGACCTGCCCTCCTGTGGTTATCACTCTGTTCCGCTGTGATTGGAAGACACTCGAAGACTGGAAAGCAATGGAAGGTGTGTGTGTGTGTGTGTGTGTGTGTGTGTGTGTGTGTGTGTGTGGCAGGGGGTGGAGGGGGAAGAGATGAGGGAGTGGGTGGGGAAGGATCCAGTGACTGGTTTTCTCATGTGATTTCATCTAACGTTTGACTTTGTTCATTGAAGACGGTGACAGCCTTAAACCAAGCTGGGATCCCCAGGGAGAGACTAGGATTTCTGGAACCAATGTAACAAAAACATACTTGAGGACAAGAGAATATTCTTCTCTTGCCTGGCCCCTTCCCCCAATCAGATAAAGCAGCTTTTGCAATGAAGATTTCCATTTTCACCCCAATTTAATGGTAATAGTGACTTTTTGGTCACCTGATGCAGGACTTTTTTAAAAGAAGTCTTTACGGGGGCACTTGGTTGGCTCAGTCAGTTGAGCATCTGACTCTTGGTTTTGGCTCAGGTCATGATCTCATGATTCATGGGTTTGAGCCTATGTCAGGCTTTGCACTGACAGTGTGGAGCCTGCTTGGGATTCATTCTCTCTCTCTCTCTCTCTCTCTCTCTCTCTCTCTCTCTCTCTCTCTCAGTGTGGAGCCTGCTTGGGATTCTCTCTCTCTCTCTCTCTCTCTCTCTCTCTCTCTCTCTCTCTCTCTCTGACAGTGTGGAGCCTGCTTGGGATTCTCTCTCTCCCCCTCCCCCTCCCCCCTCCGCCCCTCTCCTGCTCATGCTCATTCTAAGAAATATTTTTAAAAAAGGTCTTTAGAAAGCATTCTGTCCTTGGCACCTCACCATGACCACCGGCAGCCTGTGCCCCTAGGTCCTTACCGAAGGCTGTGTCCCTCACAGTCACGTGACTCCATTCACTTCACTCTGGAAGTGACTACCCTCACGTTAGCTTTTTTCTTTATTTTTACAGCACTTCGTATTTTGCTTTTATAGAAACACCCACCACGTTTTCACTGGGAGTTCACTGGTTTGTATTTTACAGACACCTGAATGTCCTCTAAGAGCTCTCTTCCTGTAGCTAGAGGAGAAGTACAAAACTTCTGTCAGGTGATTGCGGCCCAAGAATTCGGTTTTGAAAGGGAGAGAAGAAGAGGCAGTGTTTCTCTGCTTTCTCGTGTTTGTCGGGTTTTGGCCAGTTAGCGTCTGCTGTTTGGAGTTGCTGACTGGGGGGGCATTGTGATGACTGGACTTGGCAGGTTGTTTGCCTCTGTTTTGTTTCAGACCTCGTTGCTAACATTTCAGTCCTGTCGATGAAGAGTTCCAGTATCCGTGCAGATGAAGG
The DNA here is from genome assembly GCF_024362965.1 of Panthera pardus. NCBI lineage: Eukaryota > Metazoa > Chordata > Mammalia > Carnivora > Felidae > Panthera > Panthera pardus. The sequence goes on from NW_026526788.1 coordinate 83,895,837, forward strand.
TGGTCTACAAAGCCGAGTTTCAGATACTCTGGGGAGTTTCCTATATGGGATACTTTTGTAGAGATAGGGTCTTACCCCTCAGTTTTCACATTGGTCTGTTGATGGAAAACCTTAACTTTATGGCATTTGCTTCTGTGAGATGAGCGAAATCTAAATTGTGTTTCAAAAAGCTTTATAAGTTTACCACATATGGTTTGGAAGACAAAACCCAAAACGAAGTGTAGCTTTCAGTGAGTAAACTGACATCTCCCCCAGGTGTGCGCGTGCCCCGTGCTGCTGGGATTGGCGGCAGGGCGCCTATGGAAGGTGGTGCTGGTCCGTCCCGGGTTGCCGTGCAGCTGTCTCTGGTCAGGCCGTGTTGTCCTAGTGCCCACTTCTGCACCTGTGGCCCGGCCCAGGTGTGTCCGGACTGGCAGTGGGCAGTCGTGGGGCCGGGCGCCCTCAGCTCTGGGCTGAGACGTCTCCCAGAATGTTCCAGGGCCAAACCGGCGGGCTTGATGTGGACAGCCGCTCCTGACACGCACGTTTGAATGTCGGGGAGGAAGGCACAGATGCTGTGCCTATGTCCGCTTTGGGGTATAGGTTCCGTGGGAAGGATACAGATCAGCCCGTTAGGGATCTCTCCCACGGTAAAGCTAAAACTTGCTGGGTGTTAAACGTTTGAAGAAGCTGATTCGACATCCGATTTGAGCTGGCCTCACATAACCTTCCCCTTTCCTGGTTTTTCACAAGGTAGGAAGGGTGACGGCACAGGAGCTCTTGCAGGTTTCTCCTGCCCGCACACAACGGCATCTTTACCGGCTCTCCAGCTGGTGTTGTCCTGGACAGCTGTCCCGGTCCTGCTTGGTCATGCGGCCGCAGTCCCTGGGCACTGGCCTTGCCAGGCGCAGTAGCCCCACACACTGCCATTTCACCTTCTAGGGCCCGGGTCATCAGGCGTTTAGAGTTTCCCTTGTGCGTGGCTCGTATTACTTTGAAGATACTATGAAATCGTTTCAGGTTCTTCTCTGTTTAACATGCCACCCAGACCTTTTGAAATCCGTGTTCTCAGCATATGAGAATACCTTGATGAGTGTTGGTTTTGGGGGAAGCAGGTGCACCTATGGTAGGCAAGTCAACCCCGTCTCCACCCAAACACACGTGTAGTCAGGATGTGCCGTGGACGCTGTGTTGAGTGTGTAATAGAATATTTTGTTTTCCGCGGTAGTCTCTTTCGCAGCGGAGGCTGTTGGTGGCTAGTTGTAAACCTTTAGGATGTTAGAATTTGTTTCAGGTCCTTTTCTGGTGAAGCACGAGGTCCTCGCTCCTTCTACAGGAACATAATAGGCAGCGTAAATTCGTAACGTCACTGGCACCGTTTGTGTGAGCGATGTCACTTTCTCGTTCTTCATAAAGGCTGTGCTTTTACATTGATCGTCTTCAGGGAAAAGTTAAGTCAGTCTGCATTTCTGCTGTAGCTCACAAATAAAACACACTCATGATCTCGGCCGAATCCCAAGTGGAGGTTTTCCTGTACCTCACACCCACTGTGCGGGTTTTCACAGCTGGAGGCCTGGCAGGGAGACCTGAGAGGGAAGGTGTGATGAGCTAGGCGGAGGCACATTTCTGGACTCGTCCAGAAAAATTCCAGCCTCCCTCTTTGTGAACGTGAAATTATCCAGAAGGTTGAAAAGGAAAATGCCCTTTATTGGAAAAAAATGAGCCGCCCCATTTGTTCTTTTCGTGGAGATGCTAAATAACGTGTCCGAGAGCTGCCCGCTGGGTGCCTCACATGCATTTCTCTGCTTACGGAGCAACGGACTTTTGAAAGCACGTCTGCTAGAAACAACTGAGGGAGGGTGGGCCATTGGTTTACGACTCCGTTCTTTGTCCGGCTCATCACGGTGCGTCTGCCTCCGGCCAGCTGGCCGCACCCTCCTTCTGCAGGCACCGTGTCCCCGACGCGCCTAGTTAATATGTGATTCTCTCAACATCTCACCCCCTCCGGAGCAACAGGTGCCCAGCACGGGTGTTGTCCGTCCACATGAAAGGGCCTGGCCACTGTGATTCCTCCTCTCTTTGATCTCCCTGTAGAAGGTCGGCTTGTCTGCCTAGAGACGCCTCTGAAGGGCAATTTAAAAGTTGGATTTGAGCAACATCAAGTGAAATGCCTTCCATCTCACGCCGTGAGGAGCGCTTTGGTGTAGTTCATGGCTGGATGTGAGGGAAGCTGTTAACCCTTTCTTCGAAACGGTCTTGCAGGCTGAGATTTCCATCTACCTTTGTCCTCTGCTTTTAGGGGAAAAAAAACACAAAACAGTACATTTTTGTTCTCAGAAAGCACCTCGGCCCTTCTCAGCCCTTGAAGATGAACTCATTGCGGTGTTTAAAATTCATCTTGAGACTCGATTACCTTCACTTTGTTAGTGCACAGAAGGTTGAATGCACTTGGATGGATGAGACACTTAGAACTGATAGAAAACGAGGAAGATTTTCATGGGCAGAGCTGAGATGCTTTTCTCAAGGTGTTGTGATCAATAAAATAATCCATTTTTAATGGTGAGCTGGCGAGGGCTACTAAATACCAATTACTAGGTAAAGCGCTATCAGGAGGTGAAGCCATTTTGTGAATTATTTCATTGCGGGAACATGTTCGTTCTGGGGGAAAATGTCCACGTTGCTTCTGCTACTGTTCATTTAAAAAAAAATAACTCACTTTAAAAATAGTTGGTTTATTTTGTAAATACTTTAGAAAAGTGCATTGCTGTCCCGAAATCCAGATTTACACTTGCTTTGTTTTTAATAAAAAGAGAAGGAAAAATACCTTGACATCCCAAACCTCATCAGTATCAATGTGGTCATAACAGGAAACATGGGGAGCGAGTTCATGGCGTGTATTTCTCATGTGTTTCCACGTTACGTGTTTTGTTTCTTGACTTCCAGTCTGGTTTTTTGTTGTTGTTTTTTTTTTTTATAACCCATACCGCCTCTTAGAAATTTCTAACTCAACTGTGATGACGTGGCCTAAGATTTACATGGTCCCAGTTAAGGGCAGACAGTGATGTCCTTGTAGAGATGGGCATTCAGCAGTCTGTTCTCATATGCTGTGCTGACGAGCCACATGATGGGGTCCATCCTGCCACACATGGCTCCGATGATGAGATAGAAGAATGAAGGACCCTGTGGCAGGGACAGCTCTGACAGATGTAAACTTCCAGAAAGTGCACCGTTTCAGGGTTGTTGACATTTGTATGTAACACCCCTAGCTTACATGTGCATATGCTTTTATAATTTTTTTTGAGATTATGAAAGGTACACATGTTGAAGGCTGAAAAAAAAGTCTGATCAAAGTCATATTCCCATTGCAGCTCTAATGACTACTGATACATTTCCGGTCATGCTGGTTCTTTTCTTGCGTGTGATGCATCAGCCTTTACAAAACGTGGATCATGTTGAGTGCGTTTGTAACGTGATCTGCCTTTCCACGCAGCATGTATTTCTCCGTGTTATGAAGTACTCCCCTTACTGAACATGCAGTCATGTGTCTCGTGTATCCCGATTCACCTATCGGGGCACCCCGTGACTACTTCTGTGGGTGATCTTTGTTTCTCCCCTGCCACGTTGCCATTGGAGTTCATTGCTTACAGATTGCTTTACAGTTGGTGGAGCGCTTTCTAATGTGGTATCACTTCTGGTTGGTTGAGGACCAGGGAGGCCAGTGTGTCACAAATGAGGAGACAGAGACTCAGAAACCTTACAGTCCGTGTTGAAGTGTTAAACCCCTGCACAGGGTACAGCACACGCCAGAAGCCTTTGCAGGTCATGTGATGGAAACCAAGGTGGTTTTACTTGACAGTGGTGATGCCTTCAAGTCTGCATGAGGTGGTTCGGGCCCAAGCAAGAGAGAGAGACTCGTGTGCCACTCTGTGAGGAAGCTAGATTGAATCTTGGGGGACTTGGGGGAGCGTTGGTGGGCACGTTTGGGTCGGAGGAAAGGGCTGCTCATCCCGCCTCAGCAGAGAGTGGGTCACAGGATTCTCTTTGTACTGGGAGTGATGGGTGGGCTTACTGGTCCAGCTCAGGTGTTCTCCCTCGCTGGCAGTCCGTTCCGTGCCCTCTGCTGCTGGGCTAGCCAGCCTGTTGCTCAGGAGTATTTATGTAAAATGAGTGAGTTCAGCCAAGGATAAAGTATCCTTTAAAGACATCCTTTGAAAATAACTTTGAATGCCTTCTGTCCAAAAACGTTTCCTAAATGAGATTTTATGTAAGTTAAAAAGCCATTTTCCACCGTTAAGTTAGGGGAAAATGTAAATAAGAGGACAGTGTTGTCAAGGATGGGCTAAACCTGGTGTATTTCCATATGCTGCTGGTACTGTAAAGTGCTGTCACTCTTGTGGTTATGCATACAGGCATGGAAAACGCTAAAGCCCTTTGGTTCAGGAATCCCACGTTGCAAATGTATTTTATAGAGAAAATACAGGAAAAGCTGTACACATTGCAGCAATGCTACTAGTGAGCAATGAAATCAAGCCCGAACGCCCAACGGTGGTGAAATCCCTAGAAAACGTCTCCACCCTGGTCTTACCAAGCTTCACATCTGCGTGCCTGGGAAACTGTGTCATCCTGGACAAACGCTACGCTACATGAGCACACGAACATCCTACACTGTATGTATCAGCTACAGTTGTGTAACATGACAGACGTTTGAAGCACCGTGGTCTTAAGTGAAGATCAGAGGAGTTCCTGGTTTTCTTGCCCGTATTTCACATTTCTGTGTCATGCCGTTCTATTACGTTTGAAGAACTTCTCTTTAAAATGTAAGCAATGAAAGCGAGCAAAGGGAAAAATGACAGGTCACCTCCCACCCTCCAGCTCCAGAAGCAAGCAGTGCCGATATTGGAGTGAGCATCCTTCTATTCATTTAATTAATGACACCCTCATATGGGGTCATCAAACATCATCCATAAAGAGCCAGATAGTAAATACTGGGGGCTTCTCCATCCATATCCTGTCTCAACTATGCTGCTCTGTCATGGCATGAAAGCAGCCACAGCCCATACGGACATGATGAGTGGCCTGTGACCTGGGGAAGCGTTCTTGCTCTTTATTGTTGGATCCACGTTTCTACCTGGCATGGTTCCCCCTGCCTGAGGATTTCCTCCCGTTCTGTGTCTCATGGTGGTCGTCTGCCAGAGGCAAATACGTCCAAAAAGATCTTTCTTGCTCATTGATTATTGAAAGATATTTTCTCTGGGTACAGAATTCTAGATTGGTAGGTTTTCTCTTTCAGAACTTCGTAGATATTGCTTCAACGTCTCCTTTCTTGTGCTGTTTCCAAGAACTCTATTCTCTTTTTGTGCTTGTTCACATAATGTCGTTTTCTTTGCTGGCTGCCTGTAAGGCTCTTCATGTTTTGAGCAGTTTGGTGGAGTCGTCTTGGTGTGGTTCCCTTCACATTTCTTGTACTTGGTGTCCTTGAACATCGTGTGTGTAGTTTGCATCAGATATGGAAATATTTTGGCCATTATTTCTTAAAATATTTTTCTTTTCTTCCATTAAAGGAACTCCAGCTCCGTACGTATAATAAGGTCTCTTGGAGTTTCCACCACTCACTGATGCTTCTTCATATGCGTTGATTTTTCCCCTCTGTCCTGCACTTTGGGTAGGTTCTGTAGGTGTGTGAGTTCAGGAATCTCATCTTCTGTCTGATCTGTTACTCCCATCCAGTGTATTCTTAATCTCAGATTTTGTAGTTTTCATCCTTGAAGTCGCATTTGTCTCTTTATTCAGATAGTCTGTAATGCCGATTAACATTTTGAACATCTAAAAGGGTTACAGTAACTGTGCTTGTGGTCTTTTCTAACCCTAACATCTGAGTTAGATTTAGGTTCTTTTCAAGTGGTTGTTTCTTATCGTGACTGGTCCTATTTCCCTGCTTTTTCCATGCCTGGGTAATCTCCGACTGAATGCCTGGCACTGTGAATTTTACTTTATCGTGTGCAGGATATTTCTGTATTCTAATAAATATTGGTTTTTTGTTTTGTTTTTTTAATGAGACAGCATGCGAGCGGGGGTAGGGGGCAGGGACGGACAGAGAATCTTAAGCAGCCTCCATGTTCAGCGCAGAGCCCAATACAGGGCTCGGTCCCATGACCTTGGGATCATGATCTGAACTGAAATCAAGAGTCAGATGCTCAACTGACTGAACCACCCAGGTGCCCCCTAATATATATTCTTAAGGTTTGTTCTGAGATGCAGTTACATTACTTAAAACAACTTGATTCTCTTGGGTCTTGCTTTTAAGATTTGTTAGGCAGAACCAGAGCAGTGTTCATTCTGGGGCTAATTACTTCCTACCACGTAGGCAAGACCTAAGTGATCTGAATGCTCCATGGATTATGAGGTTTTCCAGTCTGGCTGTTGGGAATAGGCATTACCCAGTACACATTCTGTCTCTTCTTTTCCCCTAGTTTCCCAACTAGTTTTGGCTACTTTCCTCACGTGAATGTGCCGCATACTTGGGAAGAGGCCTCCACAGATCTCTGGAGTCTTCCTCGGTTCTTGCTTCACTCCCGTCCTGCAGTCTCTACCTGCCTTGGTCTCCCGCACACAACTTCATCTCCTCCTCAGTGAGGGTAGCCAGTGCCGCCTGGGCCCCCGCTGGTGCAGTGGCCTGGAAACTCACAGCGATCAGCTAGGACAATTGTAGCGTTCACCTTGTGTTTCCCTCTCTCGTCAGCCATGGCTCTCCAGTGTCCTGAAAACTGTTGTTCTATATACTTTGTCAATTTTTTAACGTTTCAGTTGCTTTTTAGGTGGAGGAGTAAATCTTGTTACTTATTCCATCTTGCCTGGAAGGAGAAGTGCTCACGTGTTTTTGCTTTTCTCAAAATTACTTTTGGGGCGCCTGGGTGGCTCAATCGGTTAAGCATCCAACTTCAGCTCAGGTCATGATCTCACAGTTTGTGGGTTCGAGCCCCACATTGGGCTCTGTGCTGACAGCTCAGAGCCTGGAGCCTGCTTCAGATTCTGTGTCTCCCTTTCTCTCTCTTCCCCTCCCTGGCTTGCGCTCTGTCTCTCTTTCCCAAAAATGAACATTAAAAAAAAACCACTTTTTTTTAGTATTTTTAAGTGTATGATTTAAAGCTGTGATATTACAACCTTTAATTGGCCTCCCCTAAACTTCTCAGTAACTGTTGAGCTTCTGCCTTATCTCCGAACGTCTCTCACAGTCTAAACTAGAGCATGGGAGAAAAGGTACCAAACACCTGACCTGCCTGCATCCAACAGAGAAAAGAAGAAGAAGCTTTTCCCAAGTGGCCCCAGGGAGACCCAGCTGCACACAGCACTGAGACCTGCACAAAGAGCGGACTTGTGTTCCCTTGCCAGAAACCCTGTGCCAGGCGGGAAAACTTTCATATTCGTTGGAGTCTAACCTCCGCCTGTTCTTGGCCAATAGATTTTAACTGAGAAAAAGTAAAATCTGGGCTTCCTGGGTTACCTTTTTATCTTCTGTAAATAGGTGGTAGGGTTTGTAAGGTTCTTATGCTGAAGAAATTCATCTATAAAGGAAAGTTTATCATTAACATCTGGCTTCGTGGCCAGAAGTTTCTGTAGTAGAGAAATTCATTCTGAAAGTGCAGGGTGTCTGTTCTCCAGAGTGTAGGCTGGCTGTTGGCATTCTCAGGTGCCTTTGGTGGAAGTTTCCTCAAGACTGTTGGAAGAGTGGATGCTGAATACCCAGTGGGCACTTGATAAATAATGACTCTTCGGAGACTTTTCTTGCATCATTGAAAATGAGCCTTTATGTTGATCAGGCTTGTGCTCCAGTCTAGAGGGTGAGTCCTACCTGTGCATTGTGTCTAGGCAACTCACTGAAAGCAGGCCTTAAAGGTAATATTTCTTCACTGTAAATGTGTTGGCTTTTCTGAGTGGGGTCTCTTTTAAAAAAATTTTTTTTAATGTTTTATTTACTTTTGAGCGAGAGAGACAGAGACAGAGTATGACAGGGGAGGAGCATAGAGACAGAGGGAGACCCAGAATCTGAAACAGGCTCCAGGCTCTGAGCTGTCAGCACAGAGCCCGACACAAGGCTCGAACCCATGAACTGTGAGATCATGACCTGAGTTGAAGTTGGACCCTTTGACTGAGCCACCCAGGCGCCCCTGGAGGGATCTCTTAATATAGTTTTGAATAGAAGTGATGATGGGCCTTCTTGTCTTTTTCCTAAATTTAAAGGAAAAATTTTGAGTATTGCACTACTGGATTTACTAGGAGTTTTTATTGTTTTGTGAATGCCTGCTTCCCCCCCAGCATGAAAATCCTTGTTGAAATGACAACGTTTTGTCTTCAACATTTGTCTTTGCATTTATAGGAAAATGTTTACGAAATGTAGGAGACAAAAACAAATTAGATACTCTTTTGAAGTAAGTCAGATATCCTACATTTGAAAATGGTCTGCAATTATATGTGAGTTGCTTTCTAATTACAGAGCTGCAATTGACAAGAGCAGCTACTCTTGTCTAAATTGGAGATGAATAAACCTGTAGGGTTTTCCAAGGGTTGCTTCTCTTAAATAAGTGTTTTTGTTTCTCGCGTGTTTTACATTTTCATTGACCTGCAGAGGCAGAAGCACCCCTTGTCACTAATTAGCGTGGTGCGGTAGGTCACATCTTGTGTGTCTGTGAAGTTCCACTGGGTATGAGTGCAGTTCTCACCTCTTAATTAGTGCCATGAAAGGTGTTCCTGTCATTCCTGGAGGCCTCATGCCCCTTGAATAGTAAACTGGGAAACGGAGAAGGAAAGTATCTTCTGAAGCTGGTGCACATGGGACCACAGGGCCTCGCTCAGCAAAGCCAGGAGCCTCGTACAGTGCTCGGATTCTTACGCCCACAGTCACCAAGGTGGCTTGGGATCAGGCTTCCTGGCACAGCCCTTCAGAATTGAGCCCTGTGTGCTCAATTCGAGCTGGTTTCTCTCTTCCTTTCTGGCTGAATGAATCTTTGAAAAATGGATTACCATCAGGATTTGAGGAGGGTTATAATTAAGCAAGGTGGCACTTACTTTCAGGATTATGAGAGTGTTATAGACTGAAATCGTTGGTTTCTAGCCCTCAGCACCTGAGAGTATGGCTGTATTTGGAGATAGAGCCTTAAATGAGGTAATCAGGGCAAAATGAAGCTGTTAGGGTGGGCCCTAATCCAATATGATCTGTGTCTTATAAGAAGGGAAAATTAGGACACAGACCCCACAGGTGACTGTGCACATGCAGGGACAACCATGTGAAGAGGCAACAAAGAAGGTGGCTGTCTGAAAATCAAGGAAAGAGGCCTCAGAATGAAATCAGCTGGCTGGCACCTTGTTATGAGTAAAAAGAATTCCTCTTGTCAAGCCTCCCAGCCTGTGGCATTTTTGTTATGGCAGTCCTAGCAGACCACACAGCAGGGGCCAAGCCTGCACTTGCACAGTCCTGAAAGTGAGTGTCGCCTTAAATTTGTTCCTTAGACATGGCTTCTAGCTCACCCTAGTCCCAGTCTTGAATTTTCAGAGGGTGCACATCCCCAGTTGAAGGAAAACTGCTGGGTGGCAGTTGAAAGGGGGACTGTGAGTGCAATGTTCTTTGCTTCCTGTACTCACAGAAGGAAGCATGTTGCTGGTTCCACCAACTGCTTTTAAATCTCCAGGACACGGTAGTATGTGATGGCTTTGAACTGTGCTGACTCAGTGTCTTTCCTGAAGACCAAAGTGGCTACGTCTCTTCTGAGAGTGTCCTGAGAACTAAAGAGTCTGTGTCGACAACAGGTTTGTGTCTCCCATCACAAATCACCTCCAGGAAGAAATGTTTGAAGATCTGGTAGATAGACATCTCCTAGAATTAAGAAAAGAGGAAAGGCCTCCAAATTAAACATCCAGGAGCCAAGAGCCAAAGAGCCAAGAGAAGGAAAAACCGACATCTAGACATCATGCAATTTAAGAACATCAAAGAGAAAATTCTAAAACGTTACAGAAAGAGAAAAAGGGCATGAGTCCAGGTGCAGCCATCATATTGACTGAAGATTTTTCAACAGTGACACCAAATGTAAGAAGACGGGAGGGTTTCGGTTAAAGGATAATAACTTAGAACATAGAATTTCATATCCAGTTCAAACTTTAAAATATGGCACCTTGATAAAAACATTCTCTTGTAAACAAGGCCTCAAAAATTAAACTGTTATAATAATTGCAATAAATGTAAGTGAACTAAACTCACCAAGTACAAAAGATAAAGGTTGATAAACTGAATCTAGGTTTACATGGCACTTATAAGGGATGTACATAACGTTCAAACTTTAAAGGTAAGTGAATGGAATGAGCCATATTTGGAAAATACAGAAAAAACACTCAACTAGCTGTATTTATGTATACAAGAGTCTAAGACAACCTGTATTGTTAGAGATAGTAAGGGACACTCTGTAATAAAGCAATAATGTAAACAGAACCTAAAAACATGCAAGTGACCATTAAGATTCAGAATTATCTTTGTTACATTTTAATATCTAGCAGTGAAGTGCCCATTTCGAAAGCTAGAAAATGAACAATAGAATGAACCTAAAAAAAGTAGAAGAAGAAACAGTAGACATTAATAACTCCAAAACAAAAATACAGTAAAGCCTTATATTGGTTCTTTAAGAGAAAAAACTTGGTAAAAGAAAGATGAGACACATGAATAATAAGGAAAAGGACAGAAAGGTGAGAAATTAAAAAGTTAATGAAACATGTCTCCAGCTGTATGCTGAAGTTTTGAAAACTTGGATTAAATTCATATAACTCTAAAAAAAAAGTTATAACTTAAATGGAAAGCTTGAATAATTCTGCTTTAGAAAAGCAATGGAAGCAGTAGTAAAGTATTCGCATGAAGAAAACCACCTGAATCACTTTAAATAGGTGATTTCTTCCATTTTTGAAGCACATACTAATTTCATACTAACTTTTCCAGAAATTAAGAGGGTAAAGGATACTTGCCATTGTCATTCTGAGGTCAGCATAATCCTGATGCGGAAATCACATATTCTGTGAACATTACAGCTCTATTTCACTCATTAAAATAGATGAAAAATATCCTAAACACAATACAAAAATTAAATCTGACATTGTATAGGAAAGTTAGGTTTATTCCAGGTGCATAAGAGATGTTGGAAAATTTGTAAGTCCCTAGTAGCTACATAAAGAGATATTCAGCAGCACTAGTGATTTAGGGAAACACACATCAGGTTCCCAGTGACATGTTATGCACCTTTAAGTGGCCAAAACCAAAGAGGCTGTTCATGCCAACTAGTGCGAGGAGGTGGGGGATCCTCGTGTGTTGCTGGTGACTTGTGCAAACATATAGGAGTTTGGACACTCATACTTAAAGTTTATTGCAGCCCTGTTCACAACAGTGAAAGCATGGAAGCAATTCACAAACCTATCCACTGCAGTAATATGGTGTGCTAGTGAGCTGTGTTCTGGTCACACAATGGAATAGTCAAAGCACATGAACTGTGACATACAGTGATATGAGCAGATATCAATATAATGAGTGTAAAAAGTAGCCCAGTGACATTACACCTTGTAGAATTCTTTTTATAAAATGAAATACAAATGAAAGCTAAAATACATTCTAGGAAGGATGCCTGGGTGGCTCAGTGGGTTAAGCATAGGCTCAGGTCATGATCTCACAGTTTGTGGGTTCGAGCCCCACATTAGCTTATGTGCTGACAGTTTAGAGCCTAGAGCCTGCTTTGAATTCTAGGTCTCCCCCTCTCTCTGCCCCTTGCCCACTCACTCTCTCTCTCTCTCAAAAATAAACAAGCTTTCACTTTTGGCAGATGACATGATAGTATACATGGAAAATCCGATAGACTCCACCAAAAATCTGCTAGAACTGATACATGAATTCAGCAAAGTCGCAGGATACAAAATCAATGTACAGAAATCAGTTGCATTCTTATACACTAATAATGAAGCAACAGAAAGACAAAGAAACTGATCCCATTCACAATTGCACCAAGAAGTATAAAATACCTAGGAATAAATCTAACCAAAGATGTAAAAGATCTGTATGTTGAAAACTATAGAAAGCTTATGAAGGAAATTGAAGAAGATGTAAAGAAATGGAAAAACATTCCGTGTTCATGGGTTGGAAGAATAAATATTGTCAAAAAGTCAATACTACCCAAAGCTATCTACACATTTAGTGCAATCCCAATCAAAATTGCACCAGCATTCTTCTCGAAGCTAGAACAAGCAATCCTAAAATTCATATGGAACCACAAAAGGCCCTGAATAGCCAAAGTAATTTTGCAGAAGAAGACCAAAGCAGGAGGCATCACAATCCCAGACTTTAGCCTCTACTACAAAGCTGTAATCATCAAGACAACATGGTATTGGCACAAAACAGACACATAGACCAATGGAATAGAATAGAAACCCCAGAACTAGACCCACAAAAGTATGGCCAACTAACCTTTGACAAAGCAGGAAAGAATATCCAATGGGAAAAAGACGGTCTCTTTAACAAATGGTGCTGGGAGAACTGGACAGCAACATGCAGAAGGTTGAAACTAGACCACTTTCTCACACCATTCACAAAAATAAACTCAAAATGGATAAAGGACCTGAATGTGATACAGGCAACCATCAAAACCCTAGAGGAGAAAACAGGAAAAGACCTCTCTAACCTCAGCTGTAGCAGTTTCTTACTTGACACATCCCCAAAGGCAAGGGAATTAAAAGCAAAAATGAACTATTGGGACCTCATGAAGATAAAAAGCTTCTGCACAACAAAGGAAACAATCAACAAAACTAAAAGGCAACCGACGGAATGGGAAAAGATATTTGCAAATGACATATCGGACAAAGGGCTAGTATCCAAAATCTATAAAGAGCTCACCAAACTCCACATCCAAAAAACAAATAATCCAGTGAAGAAATGGGCAGAAAACCTGAATAGACACTTCTCTAAAGAAGACATTTGGATGGCCAACAGGCACATGAAAAGATGCTCAACGTCGCTCCTCATCAGGGAAATACAAATCAAAACCACACTCAGATATCACCTCACTCCAGTCAGAGTGGCCAAAATGAACAAATCAGGAGACTATAGATGCTGGAGAGGATGTGGAGAAACGGGAACCCTCTTGCACTGTTGGTGGGAATTCAAACTGGTGCAGCCACTCTGGAAAACAGTGTGGAGGTTCCTCAAAAAATTAAAAATAGACCTACCCTATGACCCAGCAGTAGCACTGCTAGGAATGTACCCAAGGGATACAGGAGTACTGATGCTTAGGGGCACTTGCACCCCAATGTTTATAGCAGCACTCTCAACAATAGCCAAATTATGGAAAGAGCCTAAATGTCCATCAGCTGATGAATGGATAAAGAAATTGTGGTTTATATACACAATAGAGTACTATGTGGCAATGAGAAAGAATGAAATATGGCCCTTTGTAGCAACGTGGACGGAACTGTAGAGTGTTATGCTAAGTGAAATAAGCCAGACAGAGAAAGACAGATACCATATGTTTTCACTCTTATGTGGATCCTGAGAAACTTAACAGGAACCCATGGGGGAGGGGAAGGGGGAAAAAAAAAAAAAAGAGAGAGAGAGGTTAGAGTGGGAGAGAGCCAAAGCATAAGAGACTCTTAAAAAATGAGAACAAACCGAGGGCTGATGGGCTGGTAGGAGGGAGGGGAGCGCGGGTGATGGTATTGAAGAGGGCATCTTTTGGGATGAGCACTGGGTGTTGTATGGAAACCAATTACGACGATAAATTTCATATATTAAAAAAAAAAACTTAAAATACATTCTAGGAAATCCTATATCCACAATAAGACTGTTGTTAAAGCAAGTGCATAATGAACACGATATTCAGGAAAAGGATGGCTTCAGTGCAATTAGATTGGGAATGGTGTCTCATATGTGGATTGGTGTCAGTTCCAGCTTTTGTGTAGATGATGGATTCATGGATATTTCGTTTTTAAAATACAACGTGGTCCAATGATGAGTGTTAGGAAAAAAGGATTATGATTGTGGGTACAATTCTGTGCACCAAAGGTCCAGAGATGCTTGTTTGTTAGAGTTCTCCAGAGAAACAGAACTAATTGGGTGCGTGCATGTGTGCATGAGAGAGAGAGAGAGAGAGAGAGAGAGAGAGAGAGAGAGAGAGAGAGATTTTAACAATTTAGTTCACCTGATGGTAGGTTTGATGAGTCCAGAATCTCATGGAGTAGGCCTGCAGGCTGGGGAATTGTGTTCAGGGGTGGTAGGTCTTCATTCTGTCAAGGCCTTCACCTGATTGGATGACACCCACCCACATTATGGAGGGTAACTTCCCTTAGTCAGAGTTTACTATTTAAATGTTAATCTCGTTCAAAAGCACTTTCACAGAAACATCCAAAATAATGTTTGATTACCTGGGCACCACGGCCCAGCCAAATTGAACATATAATTAACCATTACGTGAGTCATTATTTAGCTCATCTTCTTTGAGAAGTCTAATTGTAGCTGAATTAGCACGTTCCGTAACTCTTGTGTGTGTGGCAATCCTGTGACACAGCGCTCACTCTCCCTCTGCCATTTTCTAACTGGGTGACTTTGGGCAAGTTTTTAGGCCGTTCTGTGGTTTTGTCCTGACTCCTAAGTTGGGGATGATGTTATTTCCCTACTTTTGAGGGTTAAGATGAAATTACTTGACACCTTTAAGTCTGTTAGAAGGGTTCCTGACACATAGTATGCTTTATAACAGGTAGCTATAATAGTGCTTGTCATAGGCAGAGATCAAGGGTAATCCTTACTCCAAGGAAGCCGTGCTGAACACAGGGATGCGAGCACAGGCGTTTGTGGAGGCCCCAGGAGAGAGCTTCCAGTGTGCAGAGGGAAGGACCCAGCCTTGGGGAGTATGTTGCACACTTTAGCAAGCAGGTAGGGAGACGGGCAGGTCCAGCGATGGCAGGGTGCGATGTGAACACCCATTCCATGCATTCTTTACAGAACATCTTTATCCAGTTGTATGGGGTTTATGAGGCCATGTGGAAAAGAAACAGTTTTATGATTTTTTCTTTAAAGAGCAGCCACTACTTCATCCCTCTCCATGTCTAATTTCTCTTGTCTGAATGCACTGATTTGGTTTTCTTTTTTCCCTTTTTTTTTTTTCTCCTTTTTTGGCTTTATCTTCTTCATTTAACCAAAAAAAAACCCAAAAAAAAACAAAAAACAAAAAAAAACAACCCACCTTGCTTGTTATGGACTGATGTTTCTTTTCAGCTTTTGATATCAGCCATTGGCTTCGTAATATGGAAGATAGGAATTTGCACCATCCTCACCCCACACACACACATAACGAATTTTGACCTTTGCCATCGCTGCCTTTGGATTTACCATAATTTTTTATCCGTATTTAAAACTAAATGGCTATGTAAATAATACTGCTTAGTATTTCTCATAGACATTATGTATAGCCCACCAACACCATGAACACTGGTTACGTTGACTCTTGTATAATTTTTTCTTTCACCTTGGACTGAAATTTGTCATTTTTATTCTTCCACTTAGCTATCTGTGTATCTATCCTTAATTCTCCTCCAAAAATCTCTCCTGGAAGTATACGCTCCCTCTTACTACATCTGAATGCCTGACGAAGTCAGTTTCAGTGTTTCTTGGAGACCCTCTTGGAGGCTTCCATAGTTTTGACTCAGGTGGATTGTTTAGCTTTTATATTTTTTAATTGTATTTACTGTCTTGATGGTTTGGTTTTTGGAGGGCAAAAATGGCAGGCTCGTGTGTTTAGATTGCCCTGTTTATGCCAAGTGTCCTTAGTACCTTCGAGAAATAGTCCATCTTGTGTCTTTTTTTAGTTCGTTCTGGTTTCTTGAAATCTGTCGGTGTTTTGAAAATAACAGGAACTTTGGGAGGACATGCTATCCTGGTGTTTTTCATGGGGGAAGGAGGCAGACCGGACAAACAGGCAAGTCCCCTGGGTATAAATTTTAAAAGCCTCACATAAACTTGAAATGCATCATCCTCATGAGCTAAGTAACTGTTAATCACCCACTCTCATTTTACAGAAGGAAAAATGGGATATTTGTAGATAAAAGTAATTTACTCAAGATTCTCCAGCTTTTAAACAACACAACTGGGGCATTCTGGTTCTTGGGTCCCTATTCTTTGCCTCTGGCCATATTATGACTTGCTATTCTAATAATCATTAGTGTTGAGTAAAACTCATGCACCGTCCTTGGCTCTGTGCCTTGCCAGCTATTGAGATATGTGCATTGGGATGCCTGGGTGGCTCAGCGGGTTAAGCGTCTGATTTCGGCTCAGGTCATAGTCTCGAAGTCTCTTCCTCAGCGTTCGAGATGGCTACTTGAGTTCCTGCCCTCAAATGGAAGTTCTACAAATCATTATGAAAGGTACAGCAAAGAAAGACATGGAAAAATTTCGATTCAGGTGAAACATTTAACAGTATCCTAAAGTGTACTCAAAGACAAGTCAAGACAAATTTACACACACATACTATTGTTTGTCACAACCACAGAGGAGGTTTTAGAACATTTCACAAACCCCAGAGAGCTCCTTCATGTCCTTGCTTAGTCAATAGTTCCAGCCCAGAAGCAACCATTCTCCTCTGTCATTATACATTAGATGTGCTAATGTTGGTCTTTACATAAATGGAACCATACTACATGATGTCTTTTTAAAGGTGAATTTTTTTTAGAGCACTTTTAGGTTCACAGGAAAATTGAGCGGAAGGTACAGAGATTTCCCATATACTCCCATCATACAGAGTAGTTTCACTGCTCTAAAGTCCTCTGTGCTCCCTTTTCATCCTTTCTTCCTCCTTAACCCCTGGCAACTGCCCCATCTTTTTACCGCCTCCATAGTTTTGCCTTTACATCTTGTCACATAGTTGGAATCATACGGTATGTAGCCTTTTCAGATTGGCTTCTTTCGCTTAGCAATATGCATTTAGGATTCTTCCATGTCTTTTCATGGCTAATAGCACGTTTCTTTTTAGTGCTGAATAATATTCCATGGTCTGAGTGTGCCCATTTATCCATTCTCCTACTGGAAGGCGTCTTGGTTACTTTTAGGCTGTGGCGATTTTGAATAAATTTGCTACAAATGTCCATATGCAGGTTTTTGTGTGGGAATAGGTTTTGGCTCCTTTGGGTCAATGCCAAGGATCATGACTGCTGGATCGTATGGATAAGGGGATGTTTAACTTTGTAGGAAACTGCCGAAGCTGGTTGGGCCATTTTGCATCATTACTGTCAACAGATAAAGAGTTCCTGTTGCTCCACATTCTCATGAGCATTTGGTGGTGTCGGCATCCCAGATTTGGACACTCTAATCCGTGTGGAGTGAGTGGTATTGCATCTGTTGTAATTGGCATTTCCCTACGGTCGTGTGATAAGGAGCATCTTTTCATGTAACTATTTAGTCATCTGTAGATCTTCTTTGGTGAGGTGTTCAGGTCTTTGGTCCATTTCTTAATGGTGTGGGGTTTTTTTTTTTTTCCCCTAACTGTTGAGTTGTAAGTTCTTGTCTATTTCAGGTAAGTCTTTTATCAAATGTCTTTTGCAAATACAGTACTTTCTCCCATTCTGTGGCTTGTCTTATTCTCTAGATACTATCTTTCACAGAGAAGTTTTTAATTTTAAATAACCCCAGCTTATCAATTATTTCTTTCATGGATTGTGCCTTTGGTGTTTCATCTGAAAGGTCTTGCCATCCCCAACATCATCTAGATTTTCTCCTATTACATGGTTTTGTAACTTACATTTAGGTCTAACATTCTTTTTTGAGAGAGATGTAAGATCTGTATCTACGTTTTTTGTTTTTTGTTTTTTGTTTTTTGTTTTTTTTTTTTTTGCAAGCGAATGTCTGGTTGTTGAAATACCAGCTGTTGAAAATACCATCTTTCCTCCATTTCACTGCCTTTGTTCCTTTTAAAGGTTCAGTAGACTGTATTTATGGGAGTCTGTTTATGGGTGCTCTATTCTGTTCCATTGATGTATAATTTTTTTTTTTTTATCAATACCACACTGTCTTGATCAATGTAACTTTAGTAGGTCTTGAAGTCAGATGGTGTCAGTCTTCTAACTTTCTTGTTCTTCAGTGTTGTGTTGGTTATCCTGAGTTTTTGTTTTGTTTTGTTTTGTTTTGTTTTACCTCTGTATACGCTTTAGAATCCTCTTAATATCCACAGAATAGTTTTCTGGGATTTTGAATGGAATTGCACTAAACCTCTAGTTCATATTGGGAAGAGCTGATATCCTGACAATTTTGAATCTTCTTAAGTATAAGCAGAGTCTCTCCTTTATTTCATTCTTTGTTTTTGTCCATGATAGTTTTGCACTTTTGTTTTTATAGACCTTGTTTGTATAGATAGATTTATACCTAAGTTCTTCATTTTGGGCAGTGCTAATGTAAATGATACTGTGTTTTTAATTTTCCACTTGTTCGTTGCTGGTATTTTAAAAAGTGATCGTCTTTTGTGTATTAACCTTGTGTCCTGCAACCTTCACATAATTACTTGTTAGCTCCAAGAGTTTTTTGTTTTTGTCAAGTGTTTCGGATCTTCTTTGTAGATCATCAGGTTCTCTGTGAATAAAGATGGTTTTGTGTCTTCCTTTCCAATCTATATGCCTTTTATTTCTTATTGCATTAGCTCACACTTCCAGTGCTGTGCTATAAAGAAATGGTGAGAGGGGACATCCTCGCCCTTATTCCTGATTTTAGTGGGAGAGTTTCAAGCTTCTCACAAGTATGATCTTAGCTGTAGACTTTTTTGGTAGACAGTTCTTTAGGAAATTGAGGAAGTGTGTATTCCGAGTTTACTGAGAGTTGGTTTTTTTTTTTATTTTAATGAATGGGCATGAGATTTTTTTCATGTTTTTTCTGCATTTGTTGATAATACGATTTTTGGGTTTTTTAGTCTGTTGATGTGATGGATCACATTAATTGATTTTTCAAATGTTGACTGAGACTTGCATATCTGGGATAAATCTCACTTGGTTGTGGTGTATAATTCATATTATACGCTACTGTATTTGATTTGCCAGTATTTTGTGAATTTTACATCTATGTTCATGACAGATATGGTCTGTAGTTTTCTTGTAATGTCTTTGTCTGGTTTTGGTGTTAGGGTGATACTGGACTCCTAGAATGAATTAGGAAGTATCCCCTCTGTCTCTGCCATCTAAAAGATCTTACAGAGTTTTGGTATGATTTCTCCCTTAAATATTTGTTAAAACTCATGAATGAATTCATCTAGACCTAGTGCTTTTTGTTTTGGATGGTTACTTATTGATTTGATTTTTTTTTTTTTTAATATATATAAGCCTATTCATGTTTTCTGTTTCTTCTTACGTGAGTTTTGGCAGATTGTGTCTTTCAAAGAATTGGTACATTTAATCTTAGTTTATCAAATTTGTGGGCATAGAGTTGTTTACAGTATTTATCATTGTAATGTCCCTAGGATCTAGAGTGATTTCCTATCTTTTATTTCTGATACAAGTAGTTTGTGTTTTCTCTCTTGGATTTGAAGTTAGCTAGAGGCTTATCAATTTTATAGATCTTTACAAAGAACCAACTCTTTTTTTTTTTTTCAAGTTTATTTATTTATTTTTGGAGAGGGGAGAGTCAGAGAGAGGGAGAGACAGAATCCCAAGCAGGGGGACCTGATGTCACGACCCACTCACAAACTGTGAGATCACACACGATCTGAGCCAAAACCGAGAGTCAGATGCTTAACTGACTGACCACCCTGGGGCCCCAACAAAGAACCGACTCTCGATTTTGTTTCTTCTCCTGCTTGCCTTAGTTAATTTACTTTTATTTTTCTAGTTCCCTAAAGCAGAAACTTAGATTTTTGATTTTAGATCTATCTTACTTTCTAACATATGCATTCAATGCTATCAGTTTCCTTCTAAGCATTGCTTTTGCTGCATCTTGCAAACTTGATAAATTGTGTCTTCATTTTTTATTTGAAAATATTTAGTTTATCTTGAATTTTTGTGTGTGTCCCATGCATTACTTAGAAGTGTTGGTTAATCTCCACATATCTTAGGGTTCCGGTTTTCTTTCTGTTACTGATACCTAGTTTAATTCCACTGTGGTCTGAGAGCTGACATTGTATAACTTCATTTTAAATTTGTTATGTTGCGTTTTATGGCCCAGAATGCAGTCTGTCTTGGTGAATGTTCCATGGGATGTTGAAAAGAATGTGTATTCTGCTGTTTGGTGTAGCCTACGGATGTCAGTTATATCCAGTTGATCGGTGGTGGTGGTGTATTGAACTGTATCCTCACTGATATTCTTCCTGCTTGGATGTTTGAAGTCCTTTGTGTCTGGATATTTTTGCTTATCATTACATATGCAGGATTTGCTGATATTGCTATATATATTGTTCGTTTTTAATTTCTGAGTATATGAAGAAAACACTAAATCCATCCAACAGGGTGGAATTTTGTTTTTTTTCCATTTTTGGCTATTCCAGTTAAAGCTACTAAGAGCACTCATACTTTCTCTTTGTGGATAATGCAGGCATTTTTCTTGGGACTATACCTAGGGATAGAATTACTGTGCCATTGACTAGGTGTGTGTTCAGCTTTTTTTTCTTTTTTCTTTTTTTTTTTGGGGAGAGAGAGAGAGAGAGAGAGGGAGGGAGGGAGGGAGGGAGGATCCCAAGCCAGGCTCCACTTTTACAGCAAAGGGCCTGATGCAGGGCTCGAACTCGTGAACCGCAAGATCATGACCTGAGCCAAACTCAGGATTCAGACATTTACCTGACTGAGCCACCCAGACTCAGTTCAGCTTTAATAAATATTTCTAATTGTTTTCCAAAAGAATTATATCAGCAAAATACGAGAGTTCCTATTTTTCTAGCCAGTATTGGGTATGTTGTCAATCTTTTAGTTTTAGCCATTTTATTGTCATATAGGAATATCTCAATGTTTTAATTTGCTGTGTTCTAATGAGTAATGATATTGAGTATCTTTTCATATGCCTATTGATCATTCTTATATGTTCTTTTGACTGTTTTAAAAATTGGTTTGTCTTTTTCTTATTGATTGGTAGGAATTTATATATTTTCTTCATGAAAGTCTTAACATATATTTATTAGAGACATTTTCTTCCAGTATAATGTTTTGCTTTTTAACCTCTCTGGGTGGTGCCTTTTGAGTGATAGAAGTTCTTAATTTTAAAGAAGCCCAGTTTTTCAGTCTTCTGTGATTGGTAAATTTTGTTACCTGTCTTTTAAAAACAATTCTTGCCTACTCTCAAGTTGTTGCTTCCTTGGAGTTGTTGTACTGTCTTTCATGATCAAGTCTATAACCCATGTAAAATGTACTTTTGAGTATGATGTGTTAAGGGAAGTCAAGGCTCCTTTCTCCTCGGTATGTTTATCTCGTGGTTCCACCACTGTCTTTTTCACATTAAATTGCCTGGGTGCTTTTGTCCAGTCACTGACCATAGATGTGCTTATGCCTACTTCTGGATTTTCTATTCTGTTTCCTTGGCCTTCGTACTCCTGTACCACTAGCTCACCATGACTGTCATGGCTTCATCCTGCAAGTTTGAAATGAGACATTTTGAGTCCTCCAAGTTTATCCTTTGTGTTATTGATGACTATTCTAGGGCCTGTGAATTTCCATAGATATTTCAGAATCCACTTATCACTAATTAAAATGGAACCCCCAAAATGCCTCTTGAAAATTTGAGGTTACATTAATTCCACAGATCATTTGATGATAATCCAACATCAGTAATACCTTCCAATTGAATAATGTGGTATTTCTTGTCATTTATTTCTTTTTCCAACAGGCTTAGGGTTTTTAATGTAGAAGTTTTGCACATTGTTATTAAATGTATTCTAATATATTTTATGTTCTCATTGATATCATAAATGGTATTAATTTCCAGTTGTTGCTAGTATGCAGGATAATTAGTTTGTATATAAATTTTTATTAAGTGATTTTCCTTAAGTGTTTTGTACTTTATTTGGATTTTCTGTATACTCAATCACTTTACCTGTGTCCAGTATTGAATAAAACTGCTCGAAGTGGACATCTTTGTATTGTTAATGACTTCAGGGAGAAAGCATTCAATATTTCACCCTTCAAGCTTAATATCTAACTCTTGAGACTTTAAAATCGATATCCTTCAGCAGGATAAGGAAGTTTCTTTCAATCTCTAGTTTGTTGGGAGATTTTATCATTAAATATGTATCGATGAATTTTATCATATCTTCTGAATTAACTTTTCTTGATTAATGTTGTGGATTACTTTTTTTTAGTGCTTATGTAGGATTTTATAACTACATTGTGAGAGTTATTGGTCTGAAATTTTTCTTTTTTCAATATATTTTCCATGTGTGGATGTCAGGAACATAGTAGGACTAAGTTGGGACGTGTTTCATCCTTCTTTATCGTTTCTTGCAGTTTTCTTTGTTGGAAGGGTTTTAACTGCAGATTCATGTTCTTTAATTGATACAGCAATTTCTGCTTTTCTTCTTGAGTCAATTCTTGTGTTTTGCATTCACAGAATTGTTCCATTCATCTAAGGTGTTCAATTTATTGGCAAAATCTGTTCATAATATTATTTTGTTATTAATGCCTTTAATGTCAGTTATCTTTAATGTCTGATAGTACAGAGCCTATTTGGGATTCTCTCCCTCTCTCTCTGCCCCTCCCCCGTGCTCGTTCACTCTAGCTCGCTCTCTCATGCACCCACACAAAAATAAATTTAACAAATAGATAAATGAAATTTTTTCTCTGCTTGTACTTTATTGATTTTACTCTTCTAAAAATTAACTTCTAATTAGGGTTAGTATATTTTTCCTAGCTACTTAGAAGGACGCTTACATCTTTCATTGTTCAACCATCCTCCTTTTCTAATACAGTACTTTGAAGCTATAAATTTCCTGCTAAATACTGCTTTAGCTGCGTTCCACAAGTTTTGGCATACTGTGCTTTTAGTGTTTCTTTAAAAATATTTTTAAGATTCCCTCATTATTTCTTTGATCCATGTGTAGTTTCTGAATATATGCATATTTTCTTAATTATCTTTGTGTTTCTAGTTTAACTCTCCTGTGATCAGACCATTTTTTTCTGTGATTTATGTCCTTTTGGGATTGTTTAGATTTACTTTGTTCCAGCCTGTGTTCTATTTTAGTAAATGCTCCATGTGTACTTAAACAGTGTGTATTTTGTAGTTATTGGATGTATGGTTTTATATTTTTTAATTAAGTCAATAAATTATTTCAGCTAAGATAAATATTTTATATCTCTTTACAACTTCACACTGTCTTCTATTTCCTATAATTCCCATTGGCGCATTGACTAGCTCAAAATAGGGAGCTTTATAATGTGTATTTGTTGGCTTGAATTGAATAGGTTTGTCTTGTACTAGGCCGATCATGATTTTAAGGATCATGGGAAAATGCAGTAAATTGAGAGGAATTTTTCCCATTTCCCAGAGGATTAAGATCATCTGTAGTAGGCAGATGTGCATCTGGTGAATGCCGTAGCTAAGAAGAAAGCAGTCTGCATCAATGCCTGTCTCTCCAGATCTGTAGAATAGAGACCACGAAGTAAGAACTAACACAAAGGCACGTTTGCTTCCTTGATATGAAAGGTCACCACTTTTTATTAATTTAACCTAAATATTTGCATGTGTTTGGGCATTTTTCTGATTGAATACAGAAACCAGATAAGTGCGTGAAACTAATAACTCTTCCCTACTCTTCCAATGGATGACAATATATAAAAATAGGAGTTTATTCTACCTTTTAACCTCTAGTATTCTTCAAACAGCCAGTAGTTATGGTTTCTCTATTCCTTTAGCCGTCCTGTGAAGTGCCTTAAGACATGGCCTGTATAGGCGCTCGGTCAACTTATACAGGCTTTGATGAAAGAGAGGCTTTAAAGTATTTTTCTTGGAGAGTCTGTGTGGCTCAGTTGGTTAAGTGTCTGACTCTTGATTTTGACTCAGGTCATGATCTCCCAGTTCCTGAGATTGAGCCCCACCTCAGGCTTTGTGCTGATAACTCAGAGTTGGTACTTGGGATTCTCTCCTTCTCTCTCTGCCCTTCCCCCACTTGCACTTGCTCTCTCTCTCTCTCTCTCTCTCTCAAAATAAATAAACTTTTAGAAAAATAAAGTATTTTTCGTAAATGCTTACTACCATGGAAACCATTGACAGTATTACTAACTTGAATGTTTCCCAGGATTATAATGTTACTCACTAAAATTAACTTGTTAGTGTGTGTTTTAAGAAATGGTTGACTAAAGACTCATACCTTCAAGACAAGTATTCGTGGTACTCTAGAACAAACATCACATAATACTTATTGGATATGTTTTTATAACCTTTCTCTGCCTCCCATTTTTTCATCATCCTTCTCCCATATGAGTAATGCCTGCCTCTCGGGTTCTTTGAGGACACTGTTGCCTTATAAAAGAGGGGCCGTGAGTCATGTTGACCTTCTCTGACTTGGTGGCTCTCCCAGAGATATTAGTGTTTTTAATTCTTGCTTATTTCCAGTGCTAAGATGGCCTGGATAGAACGACCAGAAGAGCCAGGGATTGTGGGAAGTGCCTCCAGGTGTGTGATTAACAAGTTTTCCTCCTCAGAGGTCACATTCTGACTGTCCACAAGGTTTCAGTAAGTTTTTATTACGTGGACACAACTTGTCAGATCTCTTGGGTTAAATAAATGGTTATATCCAGGTCCAAAGTCAGGTTTTCTGTGAAACAGAAATTGGGTGTGACCATATTGTAGCTGCCTGTCCAAAATCAGGCAGACAGGGAGAAAAAAAGGAACAAAGAATAGATGGCACAAGTAGAAAAAAATAACAAGATGCTACATTTTAATCCAGCCAGTCAATAATTACCTTAAACGGGGGCACCTGGTGGCTCAGTCAGTTAAGCGTCCTCCTTCAGCTCAGGTCATGAACCTTTGCGGTCCATGAGTTCGAGCCCCCACATCGGGCTCTGTGCTCACAGCTCAGAGCCTGGAGCCTGCTTCTGATTCTGTGTTTCCCACTGTCTCTGCCCCTTCCCCCACTTACTCTCTGTCTCTCTCACTCTTAAAAAATGAATAAATGTTAAAAAAAAATTTTTAATAATTACTACCTTAAATGCAAGTGGTCTTAGTATTCAGTTATGAAACAAATTGTAAAATTGAGGGGGAAAAAATCAAGATCCAGATCAGTACTGTCTTTAAGAAACCCCCTTTAAGTAAGTTAAAAATGTAAGGAAAGGTATGTGCTGTGCAAACACTAATTAAAAGAAAGATGAAGCGGTTATGGTAATTTTAAACACATACTAAACAAAGAATATTACCAGGGGTGAGAGACATTACCTAATGATAAAATGGTCCATTCACCAAGAAGACAGAAGAACAGTTTTAAATGGCTCTCTGGTGAACAACAGAATCCATAAAACAAAGATGGAAAGGAGAATTAGACCAGTCTACAAGAAAAGATGTTACCACTCCTTTCTCAGTGGTGAATAAAATCAAGAAGGGTGAAGGATGTGGACAGCTTGAACATTATCTGCTGACTTATTGTAATTGACATTTATAGAACATGCCACTCAACCAAAGCCAAGTACACATTCAGTTGCACATATATCATTTTGAAGATAGAGGATATTCCGAGCCATATCATCTGAATCATTTTTAAAGCATTTAATTGTTCCAAATCTGCTTTCTTACCACAGTGGGATTATTAGTAACAAAGATAGGTAAAAAAAACACAAAAAACAAAAAAAAACTGAATTATTTGAAAGTGGAAAATTAAACTATCATCCAAGGAAGTCCTCACTGGGGAAATTAGAAAATATTTTTGAATTAACATGCGAGCTATCAGAAGTTGTCAGGGGTAGCTAATACTGTGCTTTGAGGGAAATTTATAGCCTTAAGTATTTATATTAGGAAAAAAGGTCTCAAAACAATGACCTAAGCTTCTTTAAGAAACGATAAAAATAAGAGCAAATCAAAGGCAAGGTGAGTGGAAGGAAGGAGATAATAAAAGGAAGAACAGAGATCGATGAAATTGAAAACAGAAAAACAATAGAAAATATCCATGAGTCTTAAAAGCTGATTCTTTGAAAATATTCAATGAAATTGATCAATCTTTAGTCAGACAAAGAAAAAAAAGACACGAATCAACAATATTAAGAATAAGAGGGGACATTACTACAAATCTTACTGACATTGAGAAGCTAAGAAGTGTGTCATTGACAGCCGTGCCCACACTATTTATTGACTTCTTCAGTAAATGGGCTTTTCTTTTTTTTTTTTGAAAAGCACAACTACCAAAGCTCACTTAAGAAGACACAGAGAACTCGGATGGTCTCATGATCTCTTATAGTAACCAAACCTAAAATAGAAAGTTTCCATGAAGAAAAATTCAGACCAAGATAGCTTATCGGTAAATTCTATCAACCCTTTATGGGAGAAGTAACATCAACTCTACAAAAATTCTTCCAGAAAATACACAAGAAGGAAACACTTTCCAACTCCAGCCACCATTGCCTTAGTACCACAACTAGATAAAGTTATTAAGAAAAAGTTACAGAGCACTATCCCCCATAAACATAGATGGGAAAATCCTTCAGAACATTAGCAAGTTGGAATTTGCAGCATATAAAAAAGGTGGTATGGTATGGCCAAGATGAGTTTATCGTAGGAATGTAAAACTATTCAGTATTTTGGGCTTTTTGTAAGTTTATTTACTAGAGAGTACAAGCTGGGGAAGGGCAGAGAGCGAGAATTCCAAGCAGGCTCCTCCCCGTCAGTGCAGAGCCTGAGGCAGAGCTCGAACTCAGGACTGTGAGTCATGACCTGAGCTGAAATCAAGAGTCACTCAGCCGACTAAGCCACCCATGCTATTCAATATTTTAAAATTAATCTGCCATATCAATAAAAAAATCCTGAAGATAAGCTATGATCATCTGAACAGATGCATATAAAGAAATTTCTTAACCTGATAAAGGAGCATCTGTGAAATACCTTCAGCTAACGTCCTAACTAATGATAAAGGATTGGACACTTTTCCCTCAAAAATCAGAATCAACGCATGGAGGCCACTCTTACTGTACCCATTCAAGCTGAGGTCCTAGCCAGTCCAGTACAAAAGGAAAAGAAAATAATCATTTTGGAAAGGAAGAAATAAAATTGTCTCTCTAGAAGACATGAATGTTGGGGTACATGGGTGGCTCATTCGGTTGAGCATCTGACTTCAGATCAGGTCATGATCTCAGGGCTCATGAGTTTGAGCCCCACGTCAGGCTGTGCTGCCAGTGCAGAGCGTGCTTCGGATCCTCTGCTCCCTCTCTCTCTGCAACTCCCACCTCTAAAAAAAAAAAAAAATACACACACACACACACACACACACACACACACACACACACACACACACATACATATAGGCATTTTTAAAAGCTGGAAAAAGACATGATTGTCTAAGTATAAAAATAAAACCTCTATATCTTCCAGAATACCACTGAACATGTGAAACCAACTGTATTTCTATATACAAACAATGAATATTGGAAATTCAAAAATATAGTTCCATTTACAGAAATAGGAAAAGAAAACAACTACGTTTCTATTGCCACCTTGGCAAGATGTATATGCTAAAATCCACAAAACCTACCAAAAGTAATGAAACATGCCTAAGGGATTGGGGAGAGACACTATGTGCTTGGACTGAAAGACTCAGTATCATTAGGGTCTCTGATTCTCCCCACATTGGTCATTGGGTTTAATTCACTCCCAAGATCACAGCAGAAACTTTTTGGAGATTGACAAACTATTCTCAAGTTTGCATGGAAAAGTTCCAGTTTTACAGGTGCTCCGATATTTGTCCGTCAGTCCATCAACAGCAGAGACAAGAGGTAGCTATGTGACAAGGTAGCCTATCGTGTAATTCTTCGAGGGGAAGTGGTAAAGTCTGCCTTTCTCACTCTCTGAGGTCTTATCTCACAAGAAACAAGGTGTAAAATTTTCAAATTAAGATAGTTTCACCTTTGTGCCTGATAAATCTTTCGGAAGAAAAAAACAGAATGACTCATTGGATTACACGATCTTCTATTTTTTTTATATTTAGTTGACAGTTATAAACTTGTGCACAATACAGACTCAGAATTAACATGTTCTTTCTCTGAACTTCCTGCATGCCAGAACATTAGAATTCTTTTGGTTTTAGGAACATTCCAGGATGTTAAGATATTTTGCATTTAATACTGAAAACACAAAATCTACATAATGTATGCAGCATAACTAATATTAGAAGCATGTTCAAGGAGCAGCCTGTGGGGTTAATAGAGTTTAATTTGCAAGACAAATGAAGGCTTATTTCCTCCTAGGCACTCTGTTCTTAGTTCTGGTAGGGGCACTTTTGAAGACTAGTACCATTAATAGATGACGCGAACCCATGTTAGGCAGGACCAAACTAGCGAGCAGTGGAATCAGCCTTTCCACTTGGATGGGTGTTCCCCGGAATACAGAGCTGTTTATTAAAATGCAGTGCTTAAATAGTTCTGAGATGGTTTCCTCACACAGCCATATGCTGGGGGAGGGGCTGCAGGAATGCTTCACTTATCCCTATGATAACCGCGATTATAAAAAATTAGACAATCTGAATGCCCTACACACAGTGGGGGAGTTTTAAATAAATCGAGATTTCTCTGCACATGGGATTTGTCTGCATTTAAAAAAAAAAAAAAAAAAAAGTTCCCAGGAATCTTTAGAGCAAAGGGAGATACGTACTATAAACATCCCACCTGAATTTATCAAATGAAAATTTAAATGATTTAAAGTAAACGATGTGAGGGAATATGTAAAATCAGGAGTGGTTCTCTCCGGTTGGTGGGATTGTGGATGGTTTCTAGGTGCCCAGGTGTGATCCCATAGGGGTCCGCAGAGCTGGCTTTAGGGTTGTTCAGCTGGCAGACGGGCGTGGCATTTGAGAGCCACCCATCTGTGAGTTGGCTGTCCTGCTCCCCAAATGCCAGTAGCACCCCCTACTCCCGGAGCCAGCCAAACATGCCCCCGTGCCTTCTAGACATCCGGGAGGCAAGCACTCCTGGCCTGATTGAGAAGCCAAGGTCAGTAGCTCCCAAAGCTGGCAACAGAGCCTCAGGAAACACAGTAAACGCACTGACCGTGCCCAGTGGCAGAGGCCAGGTAAGCAGACCCACTGGTGTCTCTGAGTCCCCTTTGTATTGATAATTTATGGGCAGAAGAGGGGGTTTTGTAGCCAAGTGGGCGCCTGTTAGAGACCAGGTGAGCCTGTCGCGTCTTTGTCCTGCCCCTCCTCCTCCGGCTGTGGCCAGTGTGGGACCGCCAGGCTTAGGTGTCCAGCACCACAGTACAGCTCTGAGCTCTGGGAAGAGGCCTGGCCATGGCTGGTAAGAGATCTACCAGAGAACAGGAAGTTTGATCCAAGGAGAAAGACTGGAGTAAGCAGTTTGGGAAAGTCAGATGTTTAAAACATGAAAAGAAATGTAACTTTGAGCTGCAGAGGTTCTGAGTTTCGTGGTCTTGATGTGCCAGTGCCTCTCCTGGGGCTCAAGGATCCAGGGGGGAAGCGTTCAAAGGCTGCGAGTCCGTTTGAGCAGGGCCGGGGCACACAGACTTGCAGGGAAGGGGGCGGCCGGGCCGGGCCGGGCCTGGGGGTGGAGCCGCGGGCCTCTTCCGACCTCTCCACGGAGGGGCAGGCCCAGGCTGGCACGTTGTGCCCGCTGGCAGGTGGCTGTTCTCTGCGCAGGAAAGGGCCCCAGCACACTCATTCTTCCGATTCACCCAGAACTCCGTGGCATCAGCTCTGAGAGTGAGTCGTGACTCTCCTCTCGGTGCCTCTTGCTGTGGCATGCTACAAATGGGGGTGTTGAAGCTGTGCTTTTTCTATGGACTGTTTTAGAAATTTGAGAGTTCCAAAACCAGAGTTTTGACCTTTGATTTATGTGGCCATGACCCAGATTGAGGTTTATTTCCTGAGGCACCCATGCTTTCAGAAGGCCTGTAAGTGTCTTGAGGGGCTCTTGGATCCGCCCGCACATCCCTGCATCGCATAAATGTCTGCACAGGGCCAGCCACTTCCCTGAGGGTTGGAGCGCTTGTCCGAGCTGGCCTGGCCCTTCCCCCCCGCCCCTCCACCCTGTCTAAGGAGGCACCACCCGCCCGTCCGGACGCAGCCTTGCCCCATGCTCCGTGTTCTTGCCAACAGCCCTTATTCTTTTGTTTTTATGAGTTTACGGTCCATTCCATTCCTCCTCTCTCCCGGAACAGTGCTTCAAGGAGACCGGGTCTGTCTTCCTCACCTGTATCCCTAGCTCAGAGCGGATGTTTGCTAAGTACTCAGCGAATGAGTAAATGAATGAGAGCAGACAGTATGTAGGCCTTTAGGAAAGTTGAGACACCTAAAGTAATGATAAATATGTTGTGGTTTGTAATAAAAAAATGTAAGGGTGCCTGGTGGCCCCATCAGTTGAGTGTCCAACTCTTGCTTTCAGCTCGGGTCATGGTCCCAGGGTCATGAGATTGAGCTCCAGGATCTCTCCCTCTGTCTCAAGGTAGGTAGGTAGGCAGGCAGGTAGGTAGACAGAAATTAGTCTGCAATGCTAGGTGTGCTCATGGAGGAGGAGGTAGACTGAAGGCACGAAGTTCCAGTGGGCACAGGAAGGAAAGGGTTCACCTGGGAAACGGGTGGGCGTGGGAAGGACGTGAGTACAGCAGAGCCCCCTGGCTAAGGCCCTGTAAATGGACAAGGAGTGCTTGGGTTCTGCACGGAAGGCCAGTGGGAGTGCTGAGCTTTGCTGTGGATGTGGGTGTTAACTCCTGCTTCACTTTAGACAAGGCACCCGATTTTAA